>NC_092370.1:223843666-224160396 GCF_030028105.1 Mobula birostris
AAGCTTTGGACACCACCTGACATTTTTAAAAATAATACAGTATTTCTGGTTTTGCACATTTTTTAATAATCTGTTTTGATTTGCTTGTTTATTTATTATGTTTTGTTTAATTTATTTTTTTCTCTCTCTGCTAGATTTTGTATTGCATTGAACTGCTGCTGCTAAGTTAACAAATGTCACGTCACATGCCAGTGACGATAGATCTGATTCTGATTCATTCCATGTTCCAATGTTTAGATATACATGTGACAAATAAAGCAATGTGCACATGTGCATGCATACAGACACGTTCTCTGTGTGTGTGTATGTATATACACATACACACACACACACTAATATATTCATACTATATTCAGTGTATGGATTTATTTGTGTAGCCTACCTTTTGTACATTGGCTGTTTTTGAGTCTTTGTGTGTAGTTTTCATAAATTCTATTGTATTTCTTTATTTTTCTGTTAGTGCTTGTAAGAAAGTGAATCTCGGTACTATATCGAAACACGTATGTACTTTGATAATAGATTTTACTTTGAACTTCGGTTGCTGTACTTTGTTAGAAGCGCTCCATAAGTAGAAACCATTGACTTGTCTTCAACGCCTTCACAGTTCAGTTGTGCAGCCTTTCTTTTTCCACAGGGGAGAACCAGTGTGACGGAAATACTTGCAGTAACGGAGGCACATGTTATGATGTGGGAGACACCTTTCGATGTGTATGTGCGCCAGAGTGGGACGGCAGTACCTGCAACCTTGGTGAGTTCTTCTCTAAGTAATTTTGCAGGAAGTTCAGTCCAGAGAACTTCTTCCTGCTTTGGTTACCGATGCAACTGTTAATCATTCCACAGAATGTGCTGTTCTATGAACCATTCCTTCCATGTAAGGTGGTTGGTTTGGCTTCTATTGCAAAAGACTTAACTAGTGCACTTTCTGTGTTTCAGCTAAGAACAGCAGTTGTATCCCCAACCCTTGCCAGAATGGAGGGACATGTGTGGGCAGTGGAGATACTTTCACTTGTGTCTGCAAAGAGGGATGGGAAGGACCCAGCTGCACTCAGAGTAAGTTCAAGTTATCTATGTGTCTATCAAATTCACTTCTTTTGTGTGTCGTCTTGAAGCCTGTTTGGTATTTGTGGGCCTGGCTATACCCAATAAGAATGGTTTGTTCTGGAGGCTATGTTTGAGAGTTGAATGTCCCTTGGGATGCCTGGGCAATCACTGTATCGAAAGCACGTACCACCAGGCTAAGGACAGCTTCTACCCTTCCATTACAAGACCCTAGAATATTAAGAAGGACTCTTGATCTTACAATCTATCTCATCATGGCCTTGCACCGTTATTATTGTTTACCTACACTGCACTTTCTCTGTAACTGTAATACTTCATTGTGCACTCTTGCTATTGTCTTACCTTGTTCTACCTCATTGCACTGTAATGAATTGATCTGTATATAAGACAAACTTTTCATTGTATCTCAGTACAGTGAATAAATCAATTCCAACTTCATTATCCAACTGGTTTTACATATCATCAGAATATAGCTGCTTCAACAATGGTACAATTCCAGGGGAAGTAAGGGACTACAGTACTTGAATTGGCCCTGAAACATCCTAGTTGTATATCCATGTAATGACTGCAGAATTCCATGGGATTCTTTGCATTCTGCTGGAGAGTTTAAAAACAAGTTTTGGTCATCTGCACTAATATCAGCATTAACATTAAACCAAAAGGCTTTGTGACCAATTTTGCAAAAGATACAAAGATAGGTGGAGGAGCAGTTTGTGTTGAAGAAACAGGGAGTCTGCAGAAGGACTTGGACGGATTTGAAGGATGAGCAAAGTGGGAAATGAAGTATAGTTTAGGGAAGTATATGGCCATGCACTTTGGTAGAAGGAATAAAGGTGTGGTTTTGGGAGTCCTCGTGCAGGATTCCCAAAAGGTTAGCTTGCACGTTGAGTTGGTCATAAGGAAGGCAAATGCAATGTTATCTTTTATTTCAAGAGGACTAATCAAGAACCTCTCAACCTCTGCTTTAAGTATACTATGCAAGAGCATCAAAGATTATTCTGCTCCTATTACTTATGTTTTTGTGGTTGAATTTTTAGTTTTAACATCAGATAACAATGCAGAGTAAAATGTAATAGCTATAGGGCATGCAAAGTACGGGTAAGCAGTAAGGAACAAGATCATAACCAGATCAATTGTGAGGTCAAGAATATACTTATTCTGGGGAAATATTTAGTAATCTTATAACAACAGTGCAGAAGCTGTCCTTAAACCAGTGCTTTCAAGAGATTGACCAGGGTGTGAGGGGCCTTTGGTTATGTTGCGGGCTTTCCCAAGTTAGCGGGAAGTGTAGACAGTCAGTGGTAAGGAGATGGGTGGAATGTCCTGTTTCCATCCTGTACAACTTTGCAACACGGAGAATTTGATTTGGTTGTAGGGTTCATTTGGAAGCAGGGTGACTGGGGCAGTAAACGGGAATTTTTAGCACAAGGCATAGCTGAACAGAAAAGGTTGTAGATCAATGAGCCTAGCAGGAGAATCATCACCTACACTGGCTTCAGGGACCACTGCCAAGAGTTTCTGAATACGAGGACCCCTGATGTGTAAGGCAGATGTTCTGACAATGTTTGTTCTTCCTTTTGTTGCTTCTGTAGATAAGAATGACTGCAGCCCTCATCCATGGTGAGTGAACAGATCTTGTGGTGTTTTATTGTGAAGAGTGTTTTTTTGGAATTTTTGACTAGGTTAGGTTCTGGGAAACCAAGGGTGAAAAGGCCCCTGGCAGAACTTCTGACAAAACCCAGCTCCTCAATGCAGAATGAGGCCATTCAGCCCATTGTCCCTGTGCCAGGTTTTTGAAAGAACTCCTGTGAGTCTTACTCCATTGTTCACTCCCGCTGAGCCAAACAAATTTTATTTGTTTGGTATTTTTCCAATTCCTTTTAAATGTTCCTATTGAATCTGCTTCCGCACACTCAGGCGGTGCCTTCTGGTTCACAATTGCTGTATTCTTTTAAAAAATATCTAACCTTTCGGTTCTCTTGCTGATTATCTGAAATTCACTCTCCTGAACATAAAACAGTATAGCTCAGGAACAGACCCTTTGGGATAAATGTCTGAAAAACTATACTGGAAATAGTTATTTCCTTATTTATTCCATTATACCCTAAAAACCTCCTCTTCAACTTGGAGTGAGCAAATAATACACTTAATAGAGCAAGAAGCTATCTGCTGAAGGAACTCAGTGGGTCGAGCAGCATCTACAGACTCTTGTGTCTACACAACTGAGCTGCAGCCTCACAGCTCAGAGACCTGGATTCAATCCTGACCTCAGGAGCTGTTCTTGATAGGGGGATTAAGAAGATGTATGGACTGTTAACACAAGAGATTCTGCAGGTGCTGGAAATTCAGAGTAACACACAAAATGCTGGAGGAACTCAGCAGGTCAGGTAGCATCCATAGAGGGGAATAAATGTCAACATTTTGGGCCGAGACTCTTCATCAGGACTGAAAGGGAAGGAGAAAGGTGCCAGAATAAGGTGGTGGGAGAAGGGAAGGAGTACAAGCTAAAGGGGATAGGTGAAGCCTGGTGGGTGGGAAGGGGGCAGTAGGACGTAAATGAGGAAGTGATGGTGGGGGGGAAAGGTAAAGGACTGAAAGGGGAATCTGATAGGAGAGGAGAGTGGACCATGGGAGGAAGGGGAGGAGCAGGTGGTGAGAAGAGATAAGAGGCTAGCGTGGGGATTTGAAGGAGAGGGAAAAATTACCAGAAGTTGGGGAAATCGGATGTTCATTCCATCAGGTTGGGTTACCTAGACGGAATATGAGATGTTGCTCTAAACTGAGAGTGGCCTCACTGTAGCAGAAGATAAGACCAACATATCGGAATAAGAATGGGGATTAGAATTAAAATGTTTGGCTACCAGAATATCCTGCTTTTTGTGGATGGAGCGAAGGTGCTCGACAGAGCGGTTCCCCATCTATATCGGATCTCAGTTCCTCCAGTGTTTTGTGTGTTGTGCATAGAATATTGGGGTATTGAGTTCAAAAGCTGCAAGGCAGTTTTGCAGAGTAACACATACAAATTGCTGAAAGAACTCAGCAGGTCAGGTAGCATCAATGGAAAAGAATAAACAGTGATATTTTGGGCCGAGGTACTGATGAAGGGACTTGGCTTGAAACGTTGATTGTTTATTACTTGTCAGAGATGCTGCCTAACTTAATGAGTTCCTCTAGCATTTTGTATGTGTAACTCTGGATTTCCAGCATTTGTGGAATCTCCCAAGGCTCTATACAACCCTGGATTATTGTGTTCAGTTCTGGTTGCCTTATTATTGGAAAGATGTGGAAGCTTTAGAGAGGATGCAGAGGAAATTTACCAGGTTGCTGCCTGGATTAGAGAGCGTGTTGGATGAGGATGGGTTGAGTGAGCTGGGGGCTTTTGTCTTTGGAGCAAAGGAGGGTGACTTGATCAGAGGCGTAGATCAAATGGCTAGCCAGAGACTTGTAGGGCAGTAATGGCAAAATGACGGGGCATAATTTTAAAGTATTTGAAGGAAAGAAAGGGGGGGAAATGTCAGAGTTAGGTTGTTTACACACAGTAGTGGGTGTGTGGACCACGCTGCCAGGGTTGGTGGTAGAGGCAGATACATTAGGAACATTTAAGAAACTTGGATAAGTTCATGGATGTTAGAAAAATGAAGGGCTTATGTTATAGGAGGGAAGGGTTAGATTGATTTTAGCATAGCTTAAGAGTTTGGTGCTGCTTCGTGAACCGAAAGGCCTGTACTGTGCTGTTCTGCTCTGTTTCACCCAAGATTGGGGTTAAACATCAGCAAGGTGCTCCACTGTGCTATCCCATCTCCAAAAAGTAATGTGATTTGAACCTGTTTCTGAGAAGCTTTTGCTCCTTCCTCTCCCCAGTGGGGTCACAGGTAGCCTTCATGTCAAACATAGATAGGACAAGGAGAAGAATGAGAGGCCAGTGTAATACAACTCCTGCCACAATGGATAAAAGAGCGGGGGATTGTTGTAATCTCATTTAAAATTAAATCTGTGCCGCTTTAATCGGCTTTATAGCAGATTTACTGCAAATCCCTTGATCTCACCCTCGTCCTGAGCCAGATGACAATCCCGCGGCCAACTCGGGCCTGTGTAGTGAGTGTGAGAAGCCAGGGGTGGGGTTGCTTTATCTGTGACACAGGGCTGTAATCGGCAGGAGGAGAGAAGGGGTAATAAAGGGAATTCTTTGAGGATGCTCAGCTGTAAATGGAACAGCAGGCGTCCTGGACCCTGCCATTCTCCCATTGTCAAACAAGAGCTTGAAATATCCTCCTTAATGACAATCGATATTTGCATCTGAATAGTGGGTGATGTTGAGGCAGAAGTTGTTGCTTTTCTTCACGTGTCCTTGTCGCTCAGCTGTGCTTATGTTGATGGTAGCAGGCGGTCACTTCTGACTAACAGACAAGTGGTGGTGGGCTGGGGGGTGTCTGTGCTTTGTCTTCACAGCTACAATGGAGGCATCTGCATTGACGGTGTGAATTGGTTTCGGTGTGAATGCGCTCCAGGTTTTGCCGGACCGGACTGTCGAATCAGTAAGTACCTGACGTGCAGAGTGGAGGGTTCAGGGGTTGTGCCATTTGTGACCCAGCTCCCCTTTTGTTCCAGTGCAGGCCAGTTGTACCTCATATAATGCAACACCAGCTGACTATATTATTCATTCGGAAAGAAAGGCCATGTCTGGGCGAATTGAAGCCAATTGTCCCCATCACACATAACACCCTCTCCACAGTTGTATTCTTTGTTTTAACCTTAAAGAACCTTGAAAGGTCTCTTTAGATCTAGTCCACCTTCAAATGTAAAAGGTCTTTGGTAACACCTACAGGAATGCGTTACGGTGAGGGGCTGCGTTCCCAGACAGTTTGTATAACTGTTTTCCCCAATGTGTGCTTGCATTATCCGTGCTTGTGTCAAGGAGCACGAGTTTAAAAAAAATTTAGTTTGTCATTTATGATTTTTTTCATAGACGTTCTGAGTTGTGATTCAGATTTATTTATCATATGTATGTTGAGACTTACAGTGAAATGTGTTTACGTTAACAACCAGCACACCCAAAATATGTGCAACACAGACAAAATGCTGGTGGAACGCAGCAGGCCAGGCAGCATCTATTGGAAGAGGGACAGTCAACGTTTCGGGCCGAGACCCTTTGTCAGGACTAACTGAAAGAAGAGATAGTAAGAGATTTGAGAGGGGGAGGGGTAGATCTGAAATGATAGGAGAAGACAGGAGGGGGAGGGGTGGATCTAAGCTGGAAAATTGATTGGCAAAAGGGATACAAGGCTGGAGAAAGGAGAGGATCATGAGACGGGAAGCCTAGGGAGAACGAAAGGGGGAGGGGAGCCCAGAAGAAGATGAAGAGCAGGCAAGGAGTTATAGTCAGAGGGAGAAAAAGGGGAAAAAATGAATAAGGGATGGGGTAAGAAGGGAGGAGGGGCATTAATGGAAGTCAATGTTCATGTGCTGGGGGCAGCCCGCAAGTTTCACAACACCTTCCAGTGCCAGCATACCAACTCCACCAAGCTCAGCAGAAAAACACAAGTAGCCACAACAACAGTACAAAACAAGGCAACGGCAAAACAAGCACCTTTCTGTTTTGGGTTCTTAGCTAAGAGACGATGTGCAGATATTGGAGAAGATCCAGAGGAGATTCACAGGAATGATCCCAAGATTGAAAGGATTAATGTATGAAGCCTGTACTTGCTGGAGTTTAGAACAGTGAGGGGAATCTTATTGAAACTAACCGAATATTGAAAGGACTAGATAGTAGATGTTAAGAGGATGTTTCTTTCAAGTGGGGGAGATTAGGACCAGAGGGCACAGCCTCAAAGTAGATGGGCATTTCTTTCAAACAGAGATGAGGAGGAATTTCTTTAGCCATTGGGTGGTAAATCTGTGAAATTCATTTGCCACAGATGGCGGTGAATTAAAACAGAAGTTGATAGGTTCTTGATTAGTTGTGGGATCAAAGCTTACAAGGAGAATGGGGTTGAGAGGAAAAATAAACCTTCCATGATAGAATGGCAGAACAGAATCGATGGGCTGAATGGCCTGATTCTGCTCCAGTGTCTTGATTTCTCTCTCACGTTCTCTCTTTCTTGCTCTCAGCATCTGTGGAAAGGAACAGTCAAAGTTTTGGGCCAAGAAGAAGGGTCTCACCCAGAAATGGCCACTGTTAATTCTTCTCCATAGATGCTGCCTGACTTGCTGAGTTCCCCAGCAATTTTTGTATGTGATGCTCGGGACTTCAGGTGGAACAGGAAACCGCTGTATTTGTGAAGCTCTCTGCTGCCTTAACCCCAAAATTTCCCTTGCTCTTGTCTTCTCTCCCCACCCCCCCAACCCGCACTCGCAATCTATGGAACCCACTTCCTGACACTAAGGTGCCTTCGTGGCAGGGAATCTGTTAACCCAAACAGGCAGTGGACGTCCCTGAGCTGAGAGGAACGGAAAGTTGGCTCTTGTATTTTCACCAGACACTGACACTTCATTGACGGTGCCTAGAAGCACAGCTGCACCGACTGAAGTTGGGAAATAAAAAGCCACTCAGAGAGCCGCCGCTCAATCACTGCTTTAACTCAATTGTTCACTGTGCAACTAATGATGAGGTTTGAGAGGCCAGCTCTGGCTTCTGTAATTAGGCAACGCAGGAAACAGGGTTTCATCAGCGTTTTTAGTGTCCTTCACTTCTTTGTTAATGTGTACTTTTTATTCTCCTTCTCTCTAAGATATCGATGAATGCCAGTCTTCTCCTTGTGCTATTGGAGGCACTTGTGTGGATGAGATTAATGGTTACAGGTGCATCTGCCCAGCTGGGAGAGCAGGCCACAGATGCCAAGAAGGTACGTGATCTCTTTTTGTTTTTTTAAAAAGAAGCAATGCTTCCTTATTTGACTTAAGAACACTCGAGGCCTGCCGACTGGCTAATGGCTTCTATTTGTGACCTTGTTTTCATTTCTAATGAGTGGTTACTTGCTTGAGAGTAGCAGGGGCTCCTTGCTTGCATGTCTGTCTCCCAGCAACAGTCAGTCAAGGGAACTAAATGGGAATGGGGGCTGGGGTGGATTGGATGGCTTTGCATTGGCTGAAACACAATTATCCTATTGTTTGGTCGTATTGATCTGTCTCCGAGCTCTTCAAATTGTCTTTTTAATCTTTTTAACATAGCACACTAGCACAGTACAGACCCTTCGGCCCACAATGTCGTGACGACCTTTTAACCTACTCATAGATTAATCCAACCCTTCCCTCCTACATATCCTTACATTTTTCTGTCATCCATGTGCCTATCTAAAAGTTTCTTAAATGTCTGTAATGTAACTGCCTCTACCACCACCCTTGAAACTGTGTTCCACGCGCTCACCAATCTCTGTAAAAAGAAATTTTGTTTGTCTCCCAATACTGTTCTAGTTACCTTAAAGTTATGCCCCCTCATGTTAGCTGTTTCTAACCTGGGAAAAAGTCTCTGGCTATGCCTTTTATCATCCTGTAACACTTCTATCAAGTCATCTTTCATCTTCTTTCTCTCCAAAGAACCCTAGTTCGCTCAACCTATCTCACAAAATTTGCTCTCTAATCCTGGCAGCATCCTGGTAAATCTCCTCTGCACCTACTCTATAGCTTCCATGTGTTTCCTATAATGAGGCAACCAGAAATTAATATAATACTCCAAGTCGAACCAGGGTTTTATTGAGCTGCAACATTACCTTGTGGCTCTTGAACTTTTTCTAAGTTGTGGGCATGCTATGTTGCCGCCAGAGGCGTTGCAACACTTGCAGGCTGCCCTCAGCACATCTTTGGATTTTTTAAATGCAAGCAAAGCATTTCACTGTAATGTTTTAAAGATTTGATGTACATGAGACAAATAAAGTTAATCTTCATTTCAGTTGCTTAAGGGATTTCCTTGTAAATTCCTATTCTATTGTATTTCCAGTATTCTTTCAATCAGCAGGTGTGAACTGAAATATTTGTGTTCCTTATTCCCACTGGTCACTGCTGTGTCTACCATTCTGTGATGCTTAATGAAGTTCTACCCCTCTACTCCCCATCCACCCCCCACCTGGCTCCATCTGCCAATCATCTCCCTTCTCACCTGGATCCACATACCCCTGCTGCACCCGTCCTTCTCACCTTATTAAGCAACTCTCTCTCTTCTACACAGGCCATAGTGTTGCAGACGATACAGCATGGATGTAGGCCATTCGGCCCAACTATGATGCCCGGAGTTCCAATTTTACCCTCCATTTACCCATCCATGGGCTTCTTAAATACTATTGTACCCTCAACCATGTCTTTTGGCAGCTCATCCCATATCTCACCATCCTCTGCATGGAAAAAGTTGCTCTTCAGGTCCCATTTAAACCTTTCCCTTCTTACCCTAAACCTTTTGCTCCCTAGTTTTGGACTGTCCTACCCTGGGGTAATGAATCAGAATTAGGCTTATTACCATTGACATATTATGAAATGTGTTGTTTTGTGGCAAGAGTACAGTGCAATACATAAGAAGTGCTATAAATGATAGTAAAAATATATTTTAAAAATTCAAGGAAACATTCAAAATTTGTGTTTCTCCCTCCCCTCCGCCCACTTTTCAAATCTACTCCTCATCTTTTTTTCCTTCAGTCCTGCTTAAGGGTCTTTGCCCGAAAAGTGGACTGTAGTCTCTCCATAGATGCTTGCCTGGCCTGCTGAGTTCCTCCAGCATTTTCTGTGTGTCGATTCAGAATGTTTAATGTCATTTCTAGTAAACAGTTGTAAAAGAGAATGAAATAATTGTCACTCTAGATAGATGCAACACCAGAAAAAAACCAATAAGATAAGGAACACAATAAAAAACACAATGAATATAAATACATAAGATAACTTGTATACTTTGATCGTATATCCAGAAAGTATGTACAGGCCAAGTAACTGTTCATGAGGTGACTGGCAAGAAATAGTAAGTGATGGGGTGAGTTAGTGATGAAGGTGTTGATCAGCTTTACTGCTTGGGGAAAGTAACTGTTTTGAACCTAATGGTCTTGATGCTACAAACCCCATTTCCAGAAAAGTTGGGATATTTTCCAAAATGCAATAAAAACAAAAATCTGTGATATGTTAATTCACGTGAACCTTTATTTAACTGACAAAAGTATAAAGAAAAGATTTGCAATAGTTTTACTGACCAACTTAATTGTATTTTATAAACATACACAAATTTAGAATTTGATGGCTGCAACACACTTAACGAAAGTTGGGGCAGAGGCCTGTTTACCATTGTGTTACATCACCTTTCCTTTTAATAACACTTTTTAATCATTTTGGAACTGAGGATACTAATTGTAGTAGATTTGCAATAGGAAATTTTGTCCATTCTTGCTTGATATAAGACTTCAGCTGCTCAACAGTCCGTGGTCTCCGTTGTCTGATTCTCCTCTTCATGATGCGCCATATGTTTTCAATAGGAGATAGATCTGGACTGGCAGCAGGCCAGTCAAGCACACGCACTCTGTGTCTATAAAGCCATGCTGTTGTAGCCTGTGCAGAATGTGGTCTGGCATTGTCCTACTGAAATAAGCATGGACGTCCTGGGAAGAGACGTCGCCTTGATGGCAACATATGTCTCTCTAAAATCCTAATATACGCCTCAGAGTCAATGGTACCTTCACATACATGCAACTCACCCATGCCGTGGGCACTGATGCACCCCCTTACCATCACAGATGCTGGCTTTTGCACCTTTCGCTGATAACAATGTGGATGTTTGTTTTCACCTTTGGCATGGAGAACTCAACGCCTGTTTTTACCGAAAACTAGCTGAAATGCGGACTCATCTGACCACAGCAGGTGGTTCCACAGTTTTTCGGTCCATCTGAGATGAGTTCAGGCCCAGAGAACTCACCGGCATTTCTGTATAGAGTTGATGCATGGCTTCCTCCTTGTGTAGTACAGTTTCAAGTTGCATTTCTGGATGCAGTGATGGACTGTGTTGAGTGACAGTGGTTTTCTGCCCAGGTGGCTATAATTGTCACAGTAGCATGACGGTTTCTTAGGCAGTGCCGCCTGAGGGCTCGAAGATCACGCGCATTCAACAGTGGTTTCTGACCTTGCCCTTTGCGCACTGAGATGTCTCTGAATTCTCTGAATCTTTTTACAATATTATGTACTGTAGATGTTGAAAGACCTAAATTCTCTGCAATCTTGCATTGAGAAATGTTCCTTTTGAACTGACTAACAATTCTCTCACAAATTTTGGCACAAAGGGGTGAGCCACGACCCATCCTTGCTTGCAGAGACTGAGCCTTTGATGGACGCTACTTTTATACCCAGTCATGATACCTCACCTGCTGCCAGTCAGCCTGCTTAATGTGGAGTCTTCCAAACTAGTTTTACTTGAATATTCTGTGCACTTTTCAATCTTATTTTAACTCTGTCCCAACTTTTGTTGAGTGTGTTGCAGCCATCAAATTCTAAATTTGTGTATATTTACAAAATACAGTTAAGTTGGTCAGTAAAACTATTGAAAATCTTTTCTTTGTACTTTTGTCAGTTAAATAAAGGTTCACGTGAATTAACATATCACAGATTTTTGTTTTTATTGCATTTTGGAAAATATCTCAACGTTATTGGAAATGGGGTTTGTACATAGTCTTCTTCCCGATGTGAGGGGGACAAATTGTCCTAAGAGCAGCGTGGGTGGGATCTTTCATGATGTCACTGGCCCTCTTCTGGCACCTTTCTGTTCTTGAAGGTGGTAGGCTGGTGGCAGTGATGCACTGGGCAGTTTTGACTACCCATTGTAGAGCCTTCCTGTCTGTCACAGTGCAGCTACCGTACCATGCAGTGACGCAGCTTGTTAGGATGTTCTCTACTGCGCATCTGTAGAATGACATTGAGTATAGATGTGCATAGTCCTGCTTTCTTCAGCCTCTGCAAAGTAGAGCCATTGGTGAGCTTTCTGAATTGTGTAGAATGTGCTCTGGGACCATGAGAGGCTGAAATAATGCAAAAGGGAGGAAAATGGTAAGGTTGTGTTCATGGTCTGTTCAGAAATTTGATGGAGAGGAAGAAGTTGTTCCTAAAATATTGAGTGTCTTTCTTCAGGCTCCTGTACCACCTCTTTCGTGGCAATAACAAGATAAGGTGGATTGCGAGGGTCCTTCATGATGGATGCTGACTTCTTGAGGCATCACCGTTTGAAGATGCCCTTGATGGTGGGGATGCTGGTGCCCATGATGGAGTTGACTGAGAAGACCTGTCTTAACTATGCTTCTCATAATTTTAAATGTTTCTGCATGGTTGCCCCTATGTTCACTAGAGTAAATACATAGACTGACCAGCCTCTCCCAGTATCTATAGACCTGGCAATATCCTGATGCAGAGTCTCAACCTGAAACATTGCCCATCCCTTTCCCTCTGCAGGTACAGCCTTGACCCAGTGAGTTCCTCCAGGAGCTTGTTATTTTTATTTTGCTCCCAATTCCAGCACCTGGTACCTTTTGTGTCTTTGCTGTTGCTTCCTCCTCGCAATATCCCAATGACTTGTATAAGCCACCCTGCACTGAGCATGCACGTTCTTGTTTATTCTTCTTGCCTCACTGGGAAAAACAACTGGACTAACCCGGCTTGATTCATTTCAATGAGTTCGCAATCTGTCGCTGTTTTTCTTGAACATAATCTGTTTTTCCAGGGTTTGACCCTGGGAAGAGTGTGTACTAAATACATCCTGCCCAATTTGTTATGTTGAGGATTGAGAAACTGTAGTGTTGGTGGCCTTGGCTGAACATAAATATGAATGGTTTGAAGATGATGCAAGAAACACATACAAAATGCTGGAGGAACTCAGCAGGCCAGTCAGCATCTATAGGAAAAAAGTACAGTGGACATTTTGGGCCAAGACCCTTAAGCAGGACTGGAGGAAAAAAAAGATGAGTACATTTAAAGGGTGGGCAGAGGGGAGAGAGAAACACAAGGTGATGGGTAAAACAGGGAGAGGGAGGGATGAAGTAAAGAGCTGGGAAGTTGATTGGTGAAAGAGATACAGGGCTGGAGAAGGGAGAGTCTGATAGGAGAGGATAGAAGGCCATGGAAGAAAGTAAAGGTGGGGGATGGGGGAAGGAGCACCAGATGGAAGCGATGGGCAGTAGGCAGGCAAGGAGATAAGGTGAGAGGCAAAAGGGGATGGGGAATGGTTGTGGGGGCATTACAGGACTGTTTGGAGCCCTGAATGATGAGGGAGGAGGTGTAGGGACAGGTGTAGCACTTGTTCTGCTATGCTCCATCTTCCAGAAGAAGCGGGATCTCCCAGTGGACACCCATTTTAATTCCACTTCCCATTCCCATTCCGATATGTCATTCCATGGCCGCCTCCATTGTCGTGATAAGGCCACACTCAGGTTGGAGGAACAACGCCTTGTATTCCGTCTGGGTAGCCTCCAACCTGATGACATGAACATCAATTTCTTGAACTTCCTGTAATGCCCCCCCCCCCACTTCACCATTCCCTATTCCCCATTCCCCATTCCCCATCCCCTTTTCCCATTCCTCATCCCCTTTTCCCCTCTCACCTTATCTCCTTGCCTGCCCATCATCTCCCTCTGGTGCACCTCCCCTCTTCTCTTTCTTCCATGGCCTTCTGTCCTCTCCTATCAGACTCCCCATTCTCCAGCTCTGTATCTCTTCCACCAATCAGCTTCCCAGCTCTTTACTTCATCCCTCCCCCTTCAGGTTTCACCTGTCACCTTGTGTTTCTCTCTCCCCTCCCCCACCTTTTAAATCTACTCCTCATCTTTCTTTCTCCAGTCCTGCCAAAGGGTCTCAGCCCAAAATGTCAACTCTACGTTTTTCCATAGATGCTGCCTGGCCTGCTGAGTTCCTCCAGCGTTTTGTGTGTGTTGCTTGGATTTCGAGCATCTGCAGATTTTCTCCTCTTTGTTTTTCTCTTGTTCAGGCACAATCTGCTCATACCTGAGCTAGAGTTTGTGCCCCCTTCCCCAGAATAAACTGAGCTGTGCTCTGATTAAACTACTGGAATTGTCAGTAAAGTCAAAATGACAAAAACTATAGACCCTGGAAATTTGAAATACGGACCGTAAGTGCTTTATTAACTCAGGTCAGATAGCACCTGTGGAAAGAAGAACAGTTAGTTGACAGACCATAAGAGATGGGAAAAGAATTAAGCCATTTGGACTATCACGTCTGCTGTGCTATTTCAGCATGGCTGATCCATTCTCCCTCTCAACCCCATTCACCTGCCTTATCCCCATAACGTTGCATGCCCTGTCTAATCAAGAATATATCAGCCTTCGCCTTAAATATACCCAATGACTTGGCCTCCATAGCTACTTGTGGCAATGAAATCCACAGATTCACCAGCCTTTACATAAAGAAATTCTTCCTCATCTCCATTCTAAATGGATGAGGCTGTGCTCTCTAGTCCTAGACTCTCCCACTTTAGGAAACATCCTTTCCATTTCCACTCTTATGTAGGCCTATCAACATTGACGGGTTTCAGTGAGATCCCCCATTCTTCAAAATTCGAGCGAATAAAGGCCCAGAGACGTAAAATGTTCTTCATATGATGACCCTTTCATTCCCGGAATCATTGCCGTGAACCTTCTCTGAGCCCTCTCCAATGTCAGCACATTCTTCTTAGATGAGGAACCCAAAACTACTCGCAGTACTCCAAGTGAGGCCTCACCAGAGCCTTATAAACCCTCAGCAATGCATCTTTGCTTTTATATTCTAGTCCTCTCAAGTTGGATGCTTACATTGCCTTTGCCTTCCTTACCACTGACTCAACTTGCAAATTAACCTTTAGGGAATCTGTGAGGATTCCCAAGTCGCTTTGCACTTTAGATTTAAAAATTTTCTGCCCATTTAGAAAATAATCAACACTTCCCGACACAATTTTCCATCTGCCACGCTGCCCATTCTCCTAATCTGTATTAAGTCCTTCTGTAACCTTATTTCCGTAACACCATCTGCTTCTCCACCTATTGTGCGTGGAATGGACTGCCGGCGGTGGCGTGGAGGTGGGAATGATAGGGTCTTTGAAGAGACTCCTGGATAGGTACATGGAGCTTAGAAAACACAGGGTTATGGGTAAGCCTAGGTAGTTCTAAGGTAAGGACATGTTCGGCACAGCTTTGTGGGCCGAAGGGCCTGTACTGTGCTGTGGGTTTTCTATTTTTCTGTGTATCGCCTGTAGACCTTGCCACAAAGCCATCAATTCTGTCATCCATATCAATGACTTGTAACATAAAAGCAAGCAGTCCCAACTGCAACTCTTGCAGAACACCACTAGACACTGGCAGCCAACTAGAAAAGGCTTCCTTTATTCTCACTCTTTGCCTGCTGACAATGAGCCCATCTCTATCCATGTTATCTTTGTTATAATACCCTGGGATCTTATCTTGTTTAGCAGTCTCATATGGCACCTTGTCAAGGCTTTCTCAAAATCCAAGCACATAAAATCCACTGATTTTCCTTTGTCTTTCTTGCTCCTTTACTTTAAAGAATTCCAACAGATTTGTCAAGCAAGATTTTCCCTTAAGGAAACCAAGCTGACTTTGGTCTATTTTATCACGAACCTTCAAATACACTGAGACCTGGTCCTTAAGAATGCCTCCAACATCCTCCCAACAACTGAGGTCAGGCTAGCTGGCCTATAATTTCCATTCTTTTGTCTCACTCCCTTTGTGGAGTGTCTTTGCAAATTTCCAGTTGTCTGGCCCATTCCAGAATGTAGTGATTCTTGAAAGATCATTACTAACGCCTCCACAATCTCTTCAGCCACCTCCTTGAGGACCCTGGGGTGTAGTCTGTCTGGTCCAGGTGACTTTTCCACCTTCAGACCTTTTCAGCTTCCCAAGCACCTTCTCCCTAGTAATAACAGTTGCACACAGTACTGCCTCCGACACTCTTGAACGTCCGCCTACTAGTGTCTTCCACAGTGAAGGTGGATACCATTTGTCTGCTATTTCCATGTCCCCCATTACTACCTCTCCAGTGGTCTAATATGAACTCCAGCTTCTCTTTTACTGGGAAAAAAAAACCTAGTATCCTCTTTAATATTATTGGCTAGCTTACCATAATATTTCATCAATTCCCTCCCTATGGTTGATTTTTAGTTTCCTTCTGCAGATTTTTAAAAGCTTTCCAAACCTCTACCCTCCTGCTAATATTTGCTCTGTTATGTGCCTTCTTTGGCCTTTATGTTGTTTTTGACTTCCCTTGTCAGCCATTTCCTTACCCACCACAGACGTTCTCTCTTCTTCCCCCTCTCAGTGGGCAGGAGGTACTAAAACCTGAAAGTGCGTATCACGTATTACTCAAAGGCAGTTTCTGTCTTACTATTATAAGACTAATGAACGGTCCTCCAGATGGACTGTTCACCTTACAATCTACCTAGTTATGACTTTACACCTTATCGTCTGCCTACACTGCACTTTCTCTGTCACTGTAATACCTTATTCTGCACTGTTATTCCTTTATCTTGTTTTGCCTCAATGCTTTGATGCAGTGAAATGATCTGTATGGTCAACGTGCAGAACAAAGTTTTTCACTGTACCTCAGTATATGTGACAGTTATGGACCAGTTTATATTTTCCGTGTTTGTGTAGACCTATGCTGGCAGTGATTGATGATACAGTGTGAAGGGAGTTTTGTTTTATTTGTTTGACCTGTACAGTAACATCCCCGTGTTTTATAGGAAAATGTAGAGGGAGTGTTAATGTGTATATTGAACTGCACTTTCTCTGCTCAGGGAGATGTATTCTGTATCCAGTTGTCTCTGCCCCTTGGAGTGTTTGATGGAGTTGTACATAAATATATGTAGCCTAACTATTAGACTGAGTCTTACCACCAGTCACCTTGCTGAAGACTGATCAATAGTTTCTCCGTATTTCCCACACATTCCCAGATCCTTTAGCCCAAAGATCTACCCACTGACTGAGTGTGCACACCCCCCGATGAAGATAATTCCAAGGATTCACAGTCCCTAAAATTGAGCTTTCTTCTCATTTCAGACTTGAATGGGTGGCCCCCTATCCTGGGATTACTACCTGCCCTGAGTCCAGTCAGACTAAACAGCCACTGCGCATCAGCTCTGAAAATTCCACAGGAAATCTTGTGTCCCTCTGTGAGCTTTCCTCTCAAACTGAAGTATAGAATAGTACAGGCCCTTCAGTGCATAATGTTGACTTAACCAACTCCAAGATCAATCTAACTCTTCCCCTCCCACATAACCTTCCATTTTCAGTCTGTATGAGTAGTGTGAAAGACAAGCTTTTCACTGTACTTTAGTATGTGTGACAACCGCTTCCAACCAATTCCAATCTTATGTGGAGTCTACATGTTTCTCTTGTGATCTCATGGTTTTTCCTAGATGATCTGGCTCCCCGCTTTTTCCATAAACGTACGGGTTGGTGGATTAATTGGCCTTTGCAAATTGGATTTTGACCATAGGGTAGATAGAATTTGGGAGACCTGATGGGAATGTGGGGAGAGTAAAATGGGATTAATGTAGGCTGGTTGATGGTTGGCACAGATTCAGCAGGCTGAAGGGCCTATTTCCACATTGTGTCTCTGTTGCTCTATTAACCTGTCTCCTCACAGCTCAATTATCTTAATGTCATAGAGACATACAACATGGAACAGGCCCTTCAGCCCAACTGGTCCATGCTGGCAAAGATTCCCATTTAAACTAATCCTATTTGTCTGCTTTTGGCCCTGTATCGATCCAAGTTGTTCCAATTCATGTACCTGTCCAAGTTCTTTTTCATGTATTTGCCTTAACCACTTCCTCTGGCAGCTCATTTCATATACCGAACACCTGATGAAAATATTCCCTCAGGTCCCTATGAAATTGCTCACCTTAAATTTGTGCCCTCTAATTCTTGAGTCTCCAACTCTGGAAGTAAAAACGTCATCTTACCTTTATCACATCAGCAAGCTGGGATATGTTACACTGCCCTTTCATCTACTTTTCACACATAGGCAACTTCACTCTACATCCAACTTGTACTTTGTCTGCCGTGGTGTTGATTGTAAAGAGCATGCTTACAGTTTATGCTGGCAGCATTCCTAAGTGAGACTTCATTTCCGATTGCCAAGAGAAAAGGTTTCCGGTGTCACTGCATCCCTTGATGGGCACAAGCACTTGGAGTCTATACAAGCTGTTTACTCCCTTGGCAAAGAGCTGATCCTTTCACGTGTTTCTCTTTGCAGTTATTGGCTTTGGCAAGTCGTGTTTCACATCAGGGCAGTACCATCCACATGGGCTCAGATGGGATCAAGAGTGCAATACCTGTCAGTGCATGAACGGCAACATCAACTGTACCAAGGTATGGCCCGCCATCGCTCAGTGATTGTTATATCTTCTGCTCTGTTCTGAACTGTTGTGGTAGAGGTCCATGAACAGCGTTGTTCCGCAGGAAGCTGTTCTGGGACCCCACTGTTCGTGATTTTTATAAATAACTTGGATGAGGAAACAGAAGAGTGGGTTACTAAATTTGCGGATGACATGAAGATTGGAGTTGTGGATAGTGTGGAAGTTGTGGGTTACAAAGGGATTTTGAAAGGGTGCAGAGCTGGACTGAGAAGTGACGATGGATTTCAACCCTGAGGAGGGTGAAGTAATTCACTTCGGAAGGTCGAACTTAATGGCAGAGTACAACGGTAGGATTCTTAGCAGTGTGGAGGAATAGAGGAATCTTGGAATGCACGTCCATAGATCCCACAGTGTTGCCATGCAGATTGATAGGCTTAAGAAGGCGTATGGAGTGTTGGCCTTCATTAATCAGGCGGTTGACTTCAAGAGCCACAAGGTAATGTTCAATTTTATTGTAATTCCTCTGAATACATGTATACCTCCAAACAAAACAATTCCTCTGGCAGCTCATTTCATATACCGAACACCTTCCGGTGAAAATATTCCCTCAGGTTCCTATAAATTGCTCCCCTCTCACCGTAAACATGTGTCCTCTAATTCTTGAGTCTCCAACTCTGGAAATAAAGACATCATCTTCTCTAAACCAAAGTGCACAACTCCTTGCGTATAACTCACAGACAACCCTGTTGCAGCTCAATAAAACTCTGGATAGACCACACTTGAGTATTGTTTTCAGTTCTGATCGCTTCATTACAGGAAGGACGTAGAAGCTTTAAGCCCAATTTGTACTTCTGCGTCAAATATACGCCTTAGGTTCTACGTGCCCTAAGCCATAGGGTGACGTGCACCTCCCCAAAAATGTAACTCGCACGTCGCAGCGATGTAGACCGCAACAACTGTGATTGGTCCGCTTCGTAGCATCGCATTTCCTCCTACGCATTTACGGTTGCTTTTCTCCGCCATGTCTGTACACTGATGTGAAATAAATGGTTGGAGACGATGGACCAAATCATCAAATCTACCTGCCGACATCCAAAAATATTTGAAATGCATTTCCTCGTCCATGTCTCTCATGAAGAAACTCAACACAATGGCATAGAAACCCCACTGCCAACTAGCGTTTTGGCGGTGAATTGCAGAGCGATGCAGACACAATTACACACGCATGCTACGGCATAGGGCTACGCAAAAGTGTAAATCAGCCCTACGGCGTAGCTGGTATGCACAAATATAAGAGTGCAGAGGAAATTTAACCAGGATGCTGCCTGGATTAGAGAGCTTGTCTAATGGTTGAATGAGCTAAAGCTTTTCTCTTTGGAGTGAATGACAAAAAATTGACTTGATAGAGGTGTACAATATAATAAGCATAGATTGAGTGGACAGCCAGAGATTTTTTTCTAGGGTGGAAATAGCCAATATGAGGAATAACTTTAAGGTAATTGGAGGAAGGTATAGGGGGAGTGTCAAAGGTGGTGGTAGAGGCATTAGGGACGTTTAATTGACTCTTGGGTAGTCACATGGATGATATAAAATGGGGGGCTATGCAGAAGGGATGGATTATGTTGATCTTTGGTTAAAAGGCCAGCACAACATTGTGGACTGAGGGGGCCTGTACTGCAGGCAGGCCATCATCTGTTTAAGAAAATGGATAATATATGCTTCAGATTGAGCCTTGTGTCAGGAGACTGCACCCTTGTAGGTGTAGACCATAAAATGACATTTAGAGTTACACAGGCTGTTCACTCTACCATGTCCATGCTGACCATGTACCCATTTATGACAGTCCCATTTACCAATGTTCACTCATAGTTGCCTCCTGCCTGTTCCAGATAAACTTTTGCAAAGGCTGATTGATCCTTTATTTCCTTCCCACGGACAGAATTTATCAGTGCCCCTGTGCAGAGCCTTGCCTGTATATGTTAATGGTGATCCAGGATGAATGCTGCCATTGTATGTGTTCCTAGATGTCTATCCTGGCTTTGAACTGGAGTGACATGCCGTTTCCAGGTGATCCGAGCAGTAGAAGGAATTAGTCTGCCTTCATTGTGCATATTCTTTCCCCCAGATAGTAAACAAACTTTTAAAAGCAGAGGCATGTTTTGGCAGGACCAGCTGCACCTTAGTTTGTTGTCTGTGTTGAACCAAGACGATAAAACGATTAGTTCTGTGTTTCTCAAAATAGTGACTTTGTTCTATCCAAAATTGATCACGCAATGTCTCTTTCTGAATCAAGATTTCGGATCTCTGATTATCTAGGTTAGCATACAGTAACTGATTTGAGTCCGGATCACGTTTATTATCACTGATATACGTCGAAAAATGTGCTATTTCACCCCCCACCCCCCCGAAGTTTCATGCTTTATTGTTTTACAGCATTGAATCACTGTGGCTGTTTTTTGACACTGATCAACAGAAAAGACACTGTCATGATAAAATGAAAACAAATTTCTATAAATTGGTCTAAATTTATTATAATTATTAAACACGATGAATGTATAATTACATATCCCTTCAAGTCAGTATTTAGTAGATGAATAAGAATCAGGAATCTCGCACACAGGAATGAGATATACCAACTAGTGGAGTGGTGTCGCAGCAACGACCTGGCACTCAACATCAGTAAGACGAAAGCTGATTGTGGACTTCAGGAAGGGTAAGACGAAGGAACACATACCAATCCTCATAGAGGGATCAGAAGTAGAGAGAGAGCAATTTCAAGTTCCTGAGTGTCAAGATCTCTCAGGACCTAACCTGGTCCCAACGTAACATATCAATGCAGCTGAAAAGAAGGCTAGACAGCAACTATACTTCATTAGGAGTTTGAAGAGATTTTGGTATGTCAACACAAATGCTCAAAAACAATAGATGTACCATGGGGACCATTCTGACAGGCTGCATCACTGTCTGGTAAGGGTTGTAAATTTAGTCGGCTCCATCTTGGGTACTAGCCTACGAAGTACCCAGGACATCTTCAAGGAGCGGTGTCTCAGAAAGGCAGCGACCATTATGAAGCACCCAGGGCATGCCCTTTTCTCACTGTTACATCAGGTAAGAAGTACAGAAGCTTGAAGGCACATACTCAGCGATTCAGGAACAGCTTCTTCCCCTTTTCCATCCGATTCCTAAATGGATGTTGAACTCGTGAACACTACGTCACTCTTTAAATATATATTATTTCTGTTTTTGTACGATTTTTAATCTATTCAATATACATATACTGTAATTGATTTACTTATTTTTTCTTCTATATTATGTATTGCATTGAACTGCTGCTGCTAAGTTAAAAGATTTCACGACACATGCTGGTGATAGTAGACCTGATTCTGATTGCATAATTACATATTCCTTCATGTTGGTATTTAGTAGATGCACCTTAGCTAGCAATTATAGCCTTGGGTCTGTGTGGATCGGTCTCTGTCAGCTTTGTACATCTGGACACTGCAATTTTTCACCATTCTTCTTTACAAAACTGCTCAAGCTCTGTCTGATTGCATGGGGATCGTAAGTGAACAGCCCTTTTCAAGTCCAGCGACAAATTCTCAATTGGATTGATGTTTAGACTCTGACTTGGTCACTCCAGGATATCAACTTTGTTTTTAAGCCATTCCTGTGTAGCTTTGGCTTTATGCTTGGGGTCATTGTCTTGCTGGAAAAGAAATCTTCTCCCAAGTTACAGTTCTCTTGCAGACTGCATCAGGTTTTCTTCCAGGATTTCCCTGTATTTTGCTGCATTCATTTTACCCTCTGCCTTCACAAGCCTTTCAGGCCCAGCTGCAGTGAAGCATCCCACAGCAGGATGCAGCCACCACCATGCTTCACGGTAGGAATGATATGTTTTAGATGATGTGTAGTGTTTGGCTTACACCAAACATAGCGTTTAGTCTGATGGCCAGAAAGCTCAATTTTGGTTTCATCAGACTGTAGAACATTCTTCTAGCTGACTTCAGAGTCTCCCACATGCCCTCTAGTAATCTCTAGCCAAGATTTCATGTAAGTTTTTTTCAACAGTGGGTTTCTCTTTTCCACTCTTCCATAAAGCTGTGACTGGTGAAGCACCGAGGCCACAATTGTATGCACAGTCTCTCCCATCTCAGCCACTGAAGCTTGTAACTCTTCCAGAGTTGCCATGGGTCTTTTGGTGGCCCCCCTCATTAGTCCCTTCTTGCACGGTCACTCAGTTTTTGAGGATGGCCTGCTCTAGGCAGATTTACAGCTGTGCCATATTCTTTCCATTTCTTGATGATTGACTTAACTGTACTCCAAGGGGTAATCAGTGACTTGGAAGTTTTCTTGGATCTATCCTCCTGAGTTGTGCTTTTCAATAACCTTTTTGCGAAGTTGTTTGGAGTGCTCTTTTGTCTTCAAGGTGTAGTTTTTGCCAGGATACTGGCTCACCAGCAGTTGGACCTTCCAGATACAGGTGTATTTTTACTACAATCAATTGAAATACCTTGACTGCACATGGTGATCTCCATCTAACTAATTATGTGACTTCTAACACCAATTGGCTGCACCAGTGATAATTTGGTGTGTCATATTAAAGGAGTCTGAATACTTGTGCAATCAATTATTTTATGTTTTTTAAAATTTGTGATTAATTTAGATCACTTTGTAGAGATCTGTTTTCACTTTGACACGAAAGCATCTTTTTTTCTTGATCAGTGTCTAAAAAGCCAAATTAAATCCATTGTGATTCATTGTTGTAAAACAGTAAAACATGAAAACTTCTAAGGGGGTGAATACTTTTTATAGGCACTGTGTGTATGTATATATTTTTTTTCTCACCCTTTTGAGTAGTGTGTGTATTTTCCCCTCAATCTCAGTCTGGTTGGTTGACCAGTACCTGCTTATCAGTCTGTATTTGGAAGTCCCACCGAATCTTAGCTTTGTCCTTTTGCACGTCCTCGGGTGTTTCCCATTTGGACATGAGGGTGTCCAATCCATACTCAGCACAGATGCAATACCTGCAACTTGGTTGTGCCATTGCTGTGCCTGTGTGTGTGTGTGTGTGTGTATATGCACATATATACATTTAGTGTGTCTTGAGACTCCTGTACCACCTCCATGATGAGAAGAGGATCTGACCTGGATGGTGAGGGTCCTTAATAATGGGTGCTGCCTTTTTCAGGTATCTCCTTTTTAAGATGTCCTTAATGGCAGGAGGTTAGTGCCCATGATAGCACTGGCTGAGTTTACAAGCCTCTGATTATGTTGGCCGCCACTGCACAGGCTCAGAATAAGTTGCAAAGACCCCACCCGCCCTTGATAATCTCTCTTCTCCCTTTTGCATCAGATAGATGATACAAAAACCTAAAAGCTCAAAACACTGGATTCAAGGACAGCTTCGTACCTCACTGTTATAAAACTGTTGAATGATTCCCTTGTGTGATACGATGGGCTCTTGACCTTACGGTCGAGGAAATTTACAAGGATGTTGCTGGGACCTGAGTTATAAGGAAAGATTGAATAGGTTAGCACTTTATTCCTTGGGACGTAGAAGATTGAGAAGAGATTTGATAGAGTTAAACAAAATTATGAGAGGCATGGATAGGGTGGGACTACAACCAGAGGTCATAGGTTAAGAGTGAAAGGTGAAGATTTAAGGGGAACATGAGGGGAAACATCTTCACTCAGATGGTTTTTAAGAGTATGGGATGAGCTGCCAACACAGGTGCATGTGAATTCAATTTCAATGTTTAATTCAATTCTGATTGTCATTTAACCATACATGAATACAGCCAACCATAACAGTGTTACTGTGGGGTCAAGGTGCAAAGACACACTACCAACAGTCACATACAAGGTCACAATCATGTAATAAGAGTCCAGATGCCCAGCACCCCTCTGCCCCACGACTCCGTGGCTTGGCACCCAGTCGTCTCTCGTACAAGTCAACAAACCCATATAGAATGAAAGCTAAAAACACAACATTGCAGAATATAGTGTAGAACCAGCCTACCAATATCATCTGTTGACTGGCCTCCGACACCCGCTAGGAGACACTGTGGCTTTGAGGCTCAGTCCTTGTCCTGACGCCAGACTCCCACTAGGTGAATCTGTGGCTTTCAGGCTCAGTCCTCAACATGTACAATCACATGTAGAACAATAGTAACTTAAAAGAAGTTTGGATAGGGATATGGCCTGTGGTCCCCGTGCAGGTCTTTCGGAGTAAGCAGTTTAAATAGTTCAGCACAGACCAGATGCCGTACTTTTCTGATTCTGCTTCTAGAAAATACATACTATAAATAGCTATACTACGATTACTAGAAAACTCACTGAATGATTACACACATATAGGTGAAATGAAAACACAAGCAGGCATAGGAAAGCTTAAACTACAAGAACGTACAAGAAAAATAGCAGATCTACACCCTAATCCCTGATCAACTGACCCAACCTATTTATCAACCAAAAAGACCTAAATAATTGCCAAGCTTGTTCAACGTTCTAAGATAAGATAAACTTAGCTTTATTTATCACATGTATATCAAAACATACAATGAAATGCATCATTTGCATCAAATAAAATTAGCAAGAATCATACTGAGCAGCGTGCAAGTGTCACCATGCTTCCAGCGCCAACATAGCATGCCCACAATTCACTAAACTTAACAGTATGTCTTTGGAATACGGGAGGAAACCAGGGTACCTGGAGGAAACCCACATGGTCATGGAGTTACAGACAGTAGTGGGAATGATCACTGGCAGTGCAAAGCGTTACACTAACAGCACGCTACTGTGCCACTCTTGGTCAAGATCCCTGGCTCACCTACCTTTATGATGCAAAAATTGATGGAGAAAGGAGATGGAGCCTTGGATCCCACACCATACGATCATGGGGAGAATGTGCAATCTGCTTGTAGGCAGTAGCAGGAATTGACTCCCGATCGGTGATTGCATGTTGTAAAGTGAAACGCTAACTATTATGCTACCTATTCTGTATTCTGTTTTTCCTTTTGTTACCTCAGTGCTTGCATGTGATGTGATGTGTCTGGATGGCATACAAGCAGAAGATTTTCACTATCTCAAAGTTCAAAGTAAATTTATTATAAGAGTGCATATATGTCACCATATACTACCTTGAGATTCATTTTCTTGCAGGCTTTTACAGGAAAATAATGAAATACTTATAGGTTCAATAAAAAATTATAATGACAGACAGCCAATTTGCAAAAGATGACAAACTGTACACATAAGAATAAACAAATAAATAAATAATACTGAGAGCATGAATCATAGAGTCCTTGAAAGTTGGTTGTTAGTTTGTTGAATCAGTTTGGAGTTGAGGCGAGTGAAGTTATCCACGCCGGTTCAGGACCCCTGATCATGGTAGGTTAGTAACTGTTCCTGAGCCTGGTGGTGTGGTACACATGACATTAACAAAATAGTAATATTGTTGTCCGTATTTGCAGTTTCTTTGCTATGATTCCCACAGTTGCTCTTGGATTGTTTTCAGGTTTAGTGGCTGTGATGTTGATGGGAGTATATTCAGAGAGGACTGCACACTGTCCTCCAGGAGTGATGTTAACCCATATTTGCTTCTGTTTGTTCCATCAGGTATGGTGCGGCCAGAAGTCCTGCTTGTTACAAGATCGGCCAGGCCGCGAAAACTTCCAGTGCCCAGAGGGCCAGACGTGCCAGGTCAGCCCCTGGCTGAAGTGTTTCTCCCCTCCATGCACGGACTGGGGGGAGTGTAACCCCCAGTCTGCACTGCCTGTACACACCACATGCCAGCCCAATGCTCCTTATCTGGACAACAACTGCGCCAAGATCACGCTCCTCTTCAACAAGGAGAAGGTTCCAAAGGTAAGGCATCTTGGCTGGCCTCGTGGCACCAGGATTCAGCTCGTGTTTGGTGTTGGGACCTGACTTCCCTGCACTGATGTAATGAGGCTCTCTTCAGTCCCATGGACATAGAGAGGGCGCTTCCTATAGTGGGAGAGTCTTAGATCAGAGAGCATAGGTTCAGAATAGGACATCCCTTTAGAACAGAGATGAGAAACTTCTTTAGCCAGTGGGTGGTGAATCTGCCTCAGACAGCTGTGGAGGCCAACTCATTGGGTGTATTTAAAGCAGAGGTTAATAGATTCTTGATTAGTAAGGCAATTAAAGATTAAGGGGAGAAGGCAGGAAAATGGTGTTGAGAAGGATAATAAATTAGCCATGATGGAATGGTGGAGTAGACTCGAATGGCCTAATTCTGCTCCTTTGTTTTATGGTTTCATCATCACAGTGAAATGATGTGACGAGTGCCCACCCAGTTACTTTCAAGCGTTGCTTGCGAGACCCATTGCAACCCTTGATGGAGGAGGAGGGCATGAGACAACAAGGGAGTAGCCTTGTTCATGGGGATCCAGTCAGGGATCAGAGAAGAGGTGCTGATGGGGATTTGTAAGCAAGAAAATGTGGTTTGGCAGTGGGATGAAAGAAAAGAAGCAGCTATGTGGAAGGGATGGATTTGTTTGATTTTGGAATAGGTTAAAAGAATGGCACAACTTTGTGGGCTGAAGGGCCTGTACTGTTCTCTGTTGTAAGGATACAGATAAGTCATTCAGCAAAAGCACATGAAATGTGAGTCATATAAACATAGAAAGAATGTGATACAAAGTCCATTGTAGTGCAATGTGGTCCTACTATTGCTCCTTCAAGGTAGTGATTGGTTTAAGAAGTAGTTGTTCCTGAACCTGGTGGTGTGGGACTTCAGGCTTCTGTACCTCCTGCCCAATTGTAGCTGTGAGACGAGAGCAGGGCCTGGTGTGAAAAAATAAATTGGCCCTTCAAGATCATATTAAATTTTATCCCTTTAAACCAGCCATCACCTACAGTCTATGTTCCAAGCCTACACTAGTGACTGTCCTACACTTTTCCTACGCTACATCGATGACTCCATTGGTGCTGCTTCCTGCATCCATGCCGAGCTCGCTGACTTCATCCACTTTGCCTCCAGCTTCCACCCTGCCTTCAAATTTACCTGATCCACTTCTGACACTTTCTCCCCTTTCTCGATCTCACTGCCTCTATCTCTGAAAACAGATTATCTACTGATGTCTGTTATAAACCCACGGATGCTCATAGCTACCTGGACTATAACTCTTCTCACCCTGTTACTTGTAAAAATGCCATTCCCTTCTCTCACTTCCTCCGTCTCTGCCACACCTGCTGTCAGGATGAGGCGTTTCATTCCAGATCGAAGGAAGTGTCCTCCTTTTTCAAAGAAGGGAACTTCCCTTCCTCCACCATCAACGTTGCCCTCAACCACATCTCTTCTATTTCACGTACATCTGCTCTGACCCCATCCTCCTGCCACCCTACCTGGGATAGATTCCTCCTCTCCCCACTTACCATCCTACCAGCCTTCGTGTCCAGCACATAATTCTGTAATTCTCCAGAACTTCTGCCGTCTTCAGTAGGATCCTACACGAAGCATATCTTTCTTTTCTTCCCCCCCTCCCACCCCATTTCTGCTTTCCGCATGGAATGCTCCCTATGAGACTCCCTTGTCCATTCATCCTTCCCCACTGATCTTCCTCCTGGCACTTCCCCTTGCAAGTGGAACAAGTGCCACACCTATCCCTACACCATGTCCCTCACTATCATTCATGGCCCCAAACAGTCCTTCCAGGTGAGGTGACACTTCATCTGTGAGTATGTTGGGTCATGTACTGTGTCCAGTGCTCCCGGTGTGGCCTTCTGTATATCAGTGTGATCCGATGTAGATTGGGAGACTGCTTCGCCAAGCACCTACATTCCATCTTCCAGAAAAAGTGGGATCTCCCAGTGGCCACCCATTTTAATTCCACTTCCCATTCCCATTCTGATATGTCCATCCGTTGCCTCCTCCACTGTTGTGATGAGGCCACACCTGGGGTGGAGGAGCAACACCTTATATTCTGTTTGGGTAGCCTCCAACCTGATGGCATGAACATCGATTTCTCAGATTTCCAGTAATACCCCCACCCCCTCTCCGTTCACATTTCCCAGCCTCTTTTCCCCCTCTCCCCATATCTTCTTGCCTGCCCATCATCTCCCTCTGGTGCTCCTCCCCACTTTCCTTCCTTCCATGGCCTACTGTCCTATCCTGTCAGCTTCCCCCTTCTCCAGTCCTGTATCTCTTTCACCAACCAACTTCCCAGCTCTTTACATCGCCTCTCTCCCTCCAGGTTTCACCTATCACTTTGTATTTCTCTCTCCTCTCCCCCCATCTTTTAACTCTACTCCTCATTATTTTTTTTTTCTCCAGTCCTGCTGAAGGGTTCAGCCCAAAATGTCAAATGTATTTTTTTTCCATAGATGCTGCCTGGCCTGCTGAGTTTCTCCAGCATTTTGTGTGTATCACCTACCATGTTTGGCTCTCTGTATCCATTGTTACTCACCTTGTACCGTGATCCATCCATCATCTACTGATTAAATGTTTAGATATAAGCAGTGTTAGGCTATTTGGCCCATTGAGTCTCCTCTGCCATTTTATCATGGCTGATTTCATAGAGCAATAGGGCACTACAGCACAGAAATAGGCCCTTCAGCCTGTCAAATCCATTCCAAACTGTTATTCTGCCTAGTCCCATTCACCTGCACCTGGACTATAGCTTTCCATACCCCTCCCACCCAAGTACTTATCTAAACTTTTTGTAAATGTTGCAATCAAACCCGAATTCACCACTTCTGCTGGCAGCTCATCCACCCTCTGAGTGAAGAAGTTCACCGTCAATTTCTCCTTTAATATTTAACCTTTAAATGGCTTGAGATTTGTCTATTTTAATGCAAGAAGTATCATAAACATGGCAGATGAACTTAGAGGCTGAATCAATGCATGGAGCTATGTCGTTGTGGCCTTTGCAGAGATTTGGATGTCTCAGGAGCAGGAATGGCTGCTAAGTGTGCCAGGCTTTAGATGTTTCAAGAAGAACAGGGAGGGAGGCAAAAGAGGTGGGGGTGTGGCATTGCTAATCAGGGATAGTGTCACGGCTGCAGAAAAGGAGGAAGTCATGGAGGGACTGTCTACTGAGCCAGTGTGGGTGGAAGTCAGAACCAGCAAGGGGGCAATAATTTTACTGGGTATTGTTTTATAGACCCCCCCCCCCAATAGTTATAGAGACTTTGAGGAGCAGATAGGGATCAAGATTCTGGAACAGTGTAATAATAATAATAATAATAATAAGGTTGTTGTGACAGGCGATTTTAACTTCCCTAATATTGACTGGCATCTCCTCATAGCAAGGAATTTGGACGGGGTAGAGTTTGTTAGGTGTGTTCAGGAAGGTTTCCTAATACAATATGTAAATAAGCCAACTAGAGGAGAGGCTGTACTTGATCTGGTATTGGGAAATGAACCTGGTCAGGGTGTCAGATCTCTCGGTGGGAGAGCATTTTTGAGGTGGTGATCCCAACTCTCTCCCCTTTACTTATAGTGCTAGAGAGGGATAGGAACAGAAAATTTGGGAAAACATTTAATTGGACTAGGGGAAATATGCTATTAGGCAGAAACTTGGGAGCATAAATTTGGAGCTGATATTCTCAGGGAAATGCACGGCAGAAATGTGACAGATGTTCAGGGACATTTTCCCAGGGCTGAAATGGCTCACACGCTTTTTCCCAGGGCTGAAATTGCTAACATGAGGGGGCTTGGAAGTAGGTACAAGGAGGATGTCAGAGGTAAGTTTTTCACACAGAGCAACGCGGTAGAGGTGGATGCAATAGGATCTTTTAAGATAGGTGCATGGAGATTAGAAAAATAGAGAGCTATGCGGTAGGGAAATTCTAGGCAGTTTCTTGACTAGGTTACCTGGTCGGCACAACATTGTGGGCCGAAAGGTCTGTAATGTGTAGATTTCTGTTCTTTAACCCTTAACCTATGACCTTTAGTTCTAGGCTTGACCAAAGTCAGTGGAAAAAGGCTTGCTTGCATATGCCCTATCTATGCCCCTCATACTTTTGAGTACTTATCTCTACTCCCAATTGTTTCTCAAGAGCACATTGTACCACTGTCAAAAATTAATCATTTTTAAAGAAGCACAAATATAGTAATTCTCTAAGTCCATATCATTTCTTGTATCTGTAGAAGCAAAATACTGTCAGGTACAGCCATATATCCTCAGGCAACATTTTGTAAAACACTTCCATGTTCATCTAAGAATTTCATTTCTCAGTACAACTTCCACCACTCTTTCTTGATGTACAGAATCAAGATGATCAGCCAAACCGTAATGCAGAAAGAAAAGCTCAATATATAAAACATGACACTGATTGAAATAAATTTTACTCAAAAAAAACTCCAAATGAAGTTGTTTTTTTATTCTCTTAGCAAATAACTCTGTGATTTGTGTTTTGTTCTTACAAAAATATTTTCACTAAACCTAGAAATCATACAAGCTTCAAAAATGAGCATGATGAAAACATGGGAGACCAATTAACTTTTTCCTCTCAACCCCACTCTCTTGCCTTCTGTTTGTAACCTTTAACATCTTTATTAATGGAGAATCTCATCAAGCTCCAATTTAAATATACTCAATGACTTGGCCTCCACAGCCGTCTGAGGCAATGAATTCCACAGATTCTCCACCCCCTGGCTAAATAAGTTCCTCCATCTCTGTTGTAAAAGGACATTCTTGTATTCTGAGGCTGTGTCCTCTGGTACAAGACTCTCCTGCTATTACAAGCATCCTCTCCATGTACACTACCTCAAGACTTTTAAATATTTGCTAGGTTTCTATGAGATCTCCCACTCATTCTTCTAAACTCCAGCAAGTACAGGCCCAGACCCATTAAACACTCTTCATATGTTAACCTGTTCATTTCCGGGATCATTTTCGTGAACCTCCTCTAGACCCTTTCCAATACCAGCACATGCTTTCTTAGATAAGTGACCAAAAACCGCTCGCAATGCTCAAACTGTGGTCTGACCAATACCTTATAAAGCCTCAGCAGTACATCCTTGCTTTTATGTTCTAGTCCTCTGGAAATGAATGCTAACATTGCATTTGCCTTCCTCACTACCAACTCAAAGTTCAAGAGTAAATTTATTGTTAGAGTACGTATATGTCACCATATACTACCCTGACATCCATTTTCTTGCAGGAATTTCAGGAAAATAAAGAAATAGAATATAATTTATGAAAAACTATAACAAAGACAGACAAGCAATGAATGTGCAAAAGAAGACAAATCATGCGAGTAGTAGTAGTAGAGAGCAGTGGTGGATAACTGTTTGTCAGGTTGGAGGCCGGTGACTAGTGGTGTGCCTCAGGGATTGGTACTGGGTCCAATGTCATTTGTCATATATATTAATGATCTGGATGATGGGGTGGTACATTGGATTAGTAAGTATGCAGATGATACTAAGGTAGGTGGCGTTGTGGAGAATGAAGTAGGTTTTCGAAGCTTGCAGAGAGATTTAGGCCGGTTAGAAGAGTGGGCTGAAAGATGGCAGATGGAGTTTAATGCTGGTAAGTGTGAGGTGCTACATTTTGGTAGGACTAATCAAAATAGAACATGCATGGTAAATGGTAGGGCATTGAGGAATGCAGTAGAACAGAGTGATCTTGGAATAATGGTGCATAGTTCCCTGAAGGTGGAATCTCATGTGGATAGGGTGGTGAAGAAAGTTTTTGGTATGCTGGCCTTTATAAATCAGAGCATTGAGTATAGGAGTTGGAATGTAATGTTAAAATTGTACAAGGCATTGGTGAGGCCAAATTTGGAGTATTGTGTACAGTTTTGATCACCAAATTATAGGGAAGATGTCAACAAAATAGAGAGAGTACAGAGGAGATTAACTAGAATATTACCTGAGTTTCAGCACCTAAGTTACAGAGAAAGGTTGAACAAGTTGGGACTTTATTCTTTGGATCGTAGAAGGTTGAAGGGGGACTTGATAGAGGTATTTAAAATTGAGGGGGATAGATAGAGTTGACGTGGATAGACTTTTTCCATTGAGAGTAGAGGAGATTCAAACAAGAGGACATAAATTGAGAGTTAGGGGACAAAAGTTTAGGGGTAACACGAGGGGGAACTTCTTTACTCAGAGGGTGGTAGCTGTGTGGAACGAGCTTCCAGTAGAAGTGGTAGAGAGAGGTTCGATTTTGTCATTTAAAAACAAAAATTGGGTAGGTATATGGACAGGAAAGAAATGGAGGGTTATGGGCTGAGTGCAAGTCGGTGGGACGAGGTGAGAGTAAGCGTTCGGCACAGACTAGAAGGGCCGAGATGGCCTGTTTCCGTGTTGTAATTGTTATATAGTTATATGCAAATTATAGAAAAGTAAATAAATAATACCGAGTGATAAAAGTCCTTCAGAGAATCCTGCAGAAGGACTCCCAAGTCCCTTTGCATCTCAATGTCTGAATCTGTCTGTTTCTATTAGTATTCAAGAAATGTTAGCGAAAGGGTTGTGAAATTTGCTGGGGTAGGGTGTGCCTCTAGAATTACCTTCACGTTCTCCTTTCTAGGGCATCACGGTGGAATATATCTGCTGGGAGCTGAGATACTTGCCCACGCTACGCAGCCTATCCAGGGAACGGGCCTTGTTTGTGTTGTGCGACTTCGCCAACGCCACCAACAGTGCAGTGGAAGTGGCCGTTGTAAGTAACTGCCTCCAGCACCCAACCGGTCTTGCTCCTGATCACACCGTTACATACGCCCCAGAGTCATTTGATGCCTCCTGAATTTGTCCATCACAGCTTGCTTAATCCCCTGCCCCTCTTGACCTGGCTTTGTAAGAACAGAAGGAAATGGGAGCAGGGATAGGCCATTTGGCGCTCCTCAGACCTGCCCTACCATTCAGTATGATAATGGATGATCTGACCCAGGCCCCAGCCCCTCCTCTCTGCCTGTTCCCCATCACCTCACTTCCCTGATTGTCCACTAGTGGTATTTCCTAACCTAAATACCTCCGGTGATCCCGGGGGTAGAGAATTCAAGAAATTCACCTCCCTCTGAGAGAATATTGTAAATGAAAGTTCTGCATGTTGTCTGTTCCAAACTTTCAGAGTGATGGAGAGCTGCCTCTTAGATATCCCAACGGGGGGCATCTTGGAACTCCCTTGATACGATGTGCAGTTTTGTTGGAACCCACAATCACAGTCCTTGCTGCTCTTCTCTTCCCCCACCCCCTCCCCAGTCTGAAGCAGCAACTCAGCTAGATGTGGTGAAAAACTGAAACTCCTTCATTACATCCCTCAGTGCTGGGGTGAGAATAGGAGGAACTGGGCAAATATGGAGGGGACAGAGTGGGGAGCAGTTTACCCAACCCCAACCGTTCCAAAGGGTTGGGAAATGATCAGGGAGATGTTTGTGGGGAGATAGATGCCCACTAGTGCAGTTGATTGTTGTTGAGATTGCTCACCAGGTCTGTGGATGTGGTGTGTTGCTTGACAGACAGTTGCTGTCTGCCTGTTTTACCAATTCTCAGGTTCTTTTCTCTGCCATCTCTCCAACACCACAGTCGTTCACCCCGCAGGCCGAGGACCAGGATGGAGCCCTGATCAGGGAGGTGGTGACAAAGATGGTTGACAGCATCACTCAGTGGCAAAACAGCACTGTGATGCTTGCGGTTGTCGAAGTGAAGGTAGAGACGGCGTACATTCCTCTCCCCCAACCAGGTAACACTGACTTTTTTTTAAACTCCTGTTGCCTATAAATCTGTTTGGCTGCCTTATTGTTAGACTGAAGCTAAGCCCTCTAGATCTGTCTCATTAGTCTCTCATATGTAAGACAGACTGGAGGACAAACTTAAGATTGGAGCTTGACCCAGTGCAGATGGTGGTGTTCTCTTCACAGTGTAGTTTTTGTTGATTTATTTTTTCCAATATACATTCCATGAAATCAAATTCAGCGATTTGTGAATTCTTTGAGGCTGAATTTTGGTAACCTGAACAGCCATAACTTGGGGGTCGCCTCTTAAAGTCTTGGGGACATCATGTAATAGTTCTACATAACATTGGTCAGTCCGCATTTGGGACATGGGGTGCAGTTCCAGTACAAGAAAGGTATGATTAAACGAAGGGTGCTGAAATAATTGGAGGTCTTGAGTTATCAGGAGAGACTGAGGAGAAGAGAAAGCGTGAGAACACCTCTCTTTTATTCCTCTCCTCCATTTCTTCCATAGTCCACTCTCCTCTCCAATCAGATTCCTTGTTCTTCAGTCTTTTACCATTTTCACCTCACCCCTCCCAGCTTCTCAGTTCATCCCTCTTCCCCCACCCACCTTCCCCCTCACATGGCTTCACCTCTCACCTATCAACTTGTGTTCCTCCACTCCCCCTCACTGTCTTATTCTGGCATCTGCCCTTTTCCTTTCCCATCCAGCAGGAAATATCGACTGTTCATTCTTCTCCATAGATGCTACCTGACCTGCTGAGTTCCTCCAGTAATTTGTATGTGTTCCTCAAGATTTCTAGTATCTGTGCAAAATCCCGTGTTGTATAAAATTGGTCTGTTTTTCCCAGGATTAAAGGAGGCTGAAGGGTTGACATGAGAGGGGTATATGGCAATATTAGAGGATGGGTAACCAGAGTCTGTTTATCCTACCATAGTAGGGTTGAATAAGACTAGAGGGTACAGTTTTAAGGTGAGGAGAGAGGTTTAAAGAGGGTACGAGGACTAAGGTTTTCCACACAAAGTGGAGTTGGTGTCTGGAGCAAGCTGGTGGAGGCAAGACAGTAAGTAACAGCATGTTCAGGCATCTGCACAGGTACTAGACAGAGCATGGCACAGAGCAATAGATTAGTTAATTTGTTTATTGTCACATGTACTGTGTTACAGTGAAAAACTTTGTTTTGCAGACGATCCATACAGATCAATCATTCTTTTCATCAAACTTTCATTAATAATTATCTCAAAACTTGTTTGTCTCCTTCCTCTTGCCCTCCCTTCTCCCTCCCCCCCCCCCCCCCCCACCATGCAGCATACCTGGTCCCTGTGTTGAGCGTGGTGTTCGGCACAATCTGGCTGATCTGCATCAGCATCTGCGTGTGGTGGACGCGGAAGCGGCGAAAAGAGAGGGAGAGAAGCCGCCCGCCCACAGACGATTCAGTCAACAATCAGTGGGAGCCCCTCAAGCCCATCAGGAACCCCATTGACAAACCCTGCAGCAACAGGGACCTTCAGTACGAGTGCAGGAACCTCATGGCTCCCCATAACCGGTCTCTGATGTCCACCGAGGAGGTGGAGGAGCTGAGTGTTGACAAGTGCCCCTCCCAGCGATGTACAATAACATTCTTGCCTACGAAAGGCGACGTAAACTCGACACAGTTAACTCCAGTCAGGCAGCCACATCGGACAAGCAAACGGGACAACCGTTGTCTGAAAAATGTGAATGCAATGAACCATGAAGGAGATAAGGATCTCTCTGTGTGAGTAACGGGGAATTGTTTGTGCCTACAGTTTTTTTTCCTTTTCAAAAACAAACAAAGGGAGGTGAATATTGAGATTTCTTGTTACACCTCATTGTGTTAAGACTGAAAACATTTGTTAAAGTCTTCATACTCAATCAGTGTCTCTTCTGCTGTGTGTATAGAGCATTTATTTACCATTGTCTTTTCAAATCCTGTATAAATTATTGGTGACTTGTCCAGTGTCAAGATCTCTTTGCTAGTTGCTATTTTTGGTATTAATTTCTCATGACAGTTCATGGGGGAAGGGTGGGGTGGGCGGGTTCGGACCTTGCCGATCCCAGAGGAATGAGGAACCAAGCTTTGCCTGTTTTCTGTCACCATAAGCGTACTCTTTCAGCTTCACGTACTGTTTACAAATGGATATTTGGCTTGTAGTACTGCGGTGTATCTTTCTTTTCTGTACATCAGCACCTGCGGGCACACGGCACTCCATAACCCTGACCTTAATGGCTTGGCCTCTTGGCTCTCTGGATTCTGTGAGCCAGCTGGGGTGGAGTGTGGGGGACTTGTAGGTTTATACAAGCATCTACCCAGAACCACCCCTTCTCCCACCACCCCTCACCTGGTGCCAGTGACATAGGTGGACCTGCTCCCTCCTGAACTCGCTGCCTCTGGGAAGTTGCTAGCTTTCCCCAGCCCAGGGAAGGAGGATAAGGTAAGGAGGGAGGGGTGGGCTGTGTTTATGTGAAGTGCAGAGAAAGGTGGGGAAGGGTAGCAGTCGCAAGACAGATCAAGATCTTGTTGTTGCTCGGGAATGTCACCACCAAGTCCAGCCTTGGTGGGAGTAGGACGGTTGCTTCCAAAGACTTTGTAGCTCGATGAGAGTGAGGGAGGGGAGATGGGAGGGAGGTTGTGGTGGGAGCAGATCAGCGGACTGACACCCAGAAACAAGTTGGGCGATCAGTGCTTCCCCTTTCAGATGGAATCACCACTTACTTAAAGTGCCTTGTAGCAGCCAACTCCCCTCCTCCCTTTTGGACAGGACCTGCATGTATGCAGAGTTACCTTAGAGTGCAGTCATTGTTGGGGGACTTTAATGGTAGCTGTTAGCACGCAGCACAGTCCCATAATGGTGCAGCCAATGGATGCTCTTGCATTATCTTTGCTCTTGAGGTCAGTGGAACCTAGGAGTGATTACAGTATTGGAGGGGTGTGTGTGCACCTGGAGGCTGGATTGTTGTAGCAACTGTCAAAGTCTGATCTGCTGATTTTTTTTTAATATATAAATATATATATAAATATATTGTGAACTATGTACCTTCCATACTGACCTATAATAAACAATTGTAAGTGTATGATCAAAACTTTTGTACATATGTATATATTTAAGGAATCTGTGTATATTTGATTGAATAACTTAAGAAAGATATTCAAGTTTGTTTAGATGCCATTCCTTAATTTATGTTTTGGGGAAAGAAAAGGGAGTTTGGTGGCATTTCTCTTGCACGTCGTTTTATTTTGCCCTATGTCTTACCATCACTAATATTATGTCTGGCTAAAGATCAAAAGTATATCATTTAAAAAAAAATCTGAACACTAAATCAATTTGGCAAGTTCAGTTGGCCCACACAAAAATGACAACTTGTTTCGCCACCGTTCCCGCCTGGATTTAGGAGAGCATGTACTGGGTCACAAACACCACAGTGAAGGCACAGATGGAAATTAGGAGCATTTTCTTCAGTTTTTGCTGAGGGGGGAGGTGTGGAGAAAGTAAAGGAGTGAGACAGCAGAACACTCTTTCCCTCCTGCCCCAGGTTATTTACATATGCCACTCTGCTTACCACTGGAAGATCAGTCTTCATTTTACAGAGGCAGAGTGGATGGTCGTATATTTTCAGCCAGTGTGACGTAGATGGCCAAACCTTCTGAAATAACTTCCCTATTTCTTGGCGCTTTGTATGCCCCCCCCCCCCCCCCATTATCTAGTCTGTACCGTCATTGTCAAGTAGAGTTTAATTCAGGCATATGAAAGTTAAGGAACAGAGTACACACAAGTTATTCCCTCAGACTCTCGGCTTCCTGGTTCTTCCACCTCATCTTCTGTTACCTACCTCTCTCCTTCACTCTGTTGGTGAGCCCTCTGCTGGAAAAGCCTACTTTGTGTAAAAATATATATATATATCTGCTTTCAGCATATGACAAAAAAATGAAGGGATCAGTTTGTTTTTCTATATTTAAAAAAATGTACAAGTTTTTGCTTTATGTTCCAGTGCAAAAAAAACCATAACTCCAAAAGAGTTTGTGAATATATTTTGGACGAGAGTATCTTTCTGCATGGTAAATGGACCCACTTCTGGGAGGAATCTAAATACTACACTCTCGTTTTTTGTGTGTTTTTTTATATAAACTAAACTTTATTGCAAACTCTTTTGAGTTAATCCAGATCTTTCTAAAAAGAAATGAAATGTAACCAAGCATTCGCTTCACTTTCAAATATCTAATTGGCAAGCTGTTTCTGAAAACTCAATAAATTTTGTCTAAATTATGGACAAGAGGCTTTTCCTTCTGAATCACATTTATTAATGTCAGTTTCATCGTGAGAGATGGAGGGTGATCTTTAAATAAAAGGGATGAAAAATTACAAAAAAAAGCTGGCTGATTTTTAAAAGAAAGTAAAATTGCAAGAACTCTGAATAAAGTTGTAATTTTTTTTGTATAAGGATGTTGCTTTGCCTTGCAGAAGTCCTCTGTTCATATACTGCATTTTGTTTGATATGTTCTTAGAGATAACTTCCAAAAAAAAACCCTATTTATTAAAGCGTTTTATATTAACGTCTCCCAGTGTGTCTTGTGGATTCTTGGGGAGGGTTGCCATTTAATCCTGAATTAACCACTGGGATAATGCCAGCCTGATTAATTAACCACTGGGATAATGCCAACCTAAGAGATCTACGGTTCCTCTGTAAGCTCCCAGGGCAGTGAGTGCATCAGCGCTCCACCACCACACATGTGTATCTCAGTATATCTCACAACACAGTAGAAGTCAAAGTTGCGTTTACCATCATACACACAAATACATATATGCACAGTTGTCACAAAAAGCTTACTTGTTCAGATTTCAGATTTAGATTTATCACTTGTACATAGAAACATACGGTGAGATGTATTGCTTGCATAAGAGATCAGAGATTAAGGGAGCTAGGGCTTTACTCTTTGGAGAGAAGGAGGATGAGAGGAGATATGATAGAGGTGTACAAGATAATAAGAGGAATAGATAGAGTGGATAGCCAGCGCCTCTTCCCCAGGGCACCACTGCTCAATACAAGAGGACATGGCTTTAAGGTAAGGGGTGGGAAGTTCAAGGGGGATATTAGAGGAAGGTTTTTTACTCAGAGAGTGGTTGGTGCATGGAATGCACTGCCTGAGTTAGTGGTGAAGGCAGATACACTAGTGAAGTTTAAGAGACTACTAGACAGGTATATGGAGGGATTTAAGGTGGGGGCTTATATGGGAGGCAGGGTTTGAGGGTTGGCACAACATTGTGGGCCGAAGGGCCTGTACTGTGCTGTACTATGTGCTGGGGGCTGCCCTCAAGTGTTGCCACACATTCTGATGCCAACAAGGCATGCCCACAATGCTCAGCAGAACACAACACAAAACGTGACAAGCAACAACAGAAGTCCCTGTACCTCCCTTCCTCCCAACCTCGCTGACCCCACGCATGCATGTACACAGCCCTCTAACCCCAGTGTAGACCATCACGTTCAGCCTCCATTAGGCTCGTGACTTGGCAGAGACTGGGCCCCCCTTCCCCAGTGGATTCACAGACTCTGGCTCCAGCCGTTAGGACTTGACTTGAGCAGCAGCAGCATCACAGGCAGGTAACATCATATAAGCAACATTCACAAGAAAATCTCACAGTAAATTGTACACATGCACAATTATTAAAAGAAAGAATGCAATCAAAACAAAAGAAAACAATAAAAGTGAGATTCTGTGGATGCTGGAAATCCAGAGCAACGCGCACACAGTGCTAGAGGAACTCAATAGTTCAGGCAATATCTATAGAAAGGCAGGCTGAGGAGCTTCATCCGAACTCCCATTTTACTGCGAAGCTTAAAGACAGATGACCTTTCTTTGTCAAATGCAAGTCAAAACATATGGTGAAATGTGTAATTTGCATCAACGACCAAAATAGTCTAAGGATGTACTGGGAGCAGCACACAAGTGTCACCATGCATCCAGTGCTAAACTAGCATGCCCACAACTTAGAACCTTAATCCACATGTCTTTGGAATGTGGGAGGATACAGGAGCACCCAGCGGAAACCCATGTGGTCATGGGGAGAACATACAAACTCCTTACAGACGGAATTGAATTCTGATCACTGGTACTGTAAAGCATTTTTCTAATTGCTGTTACAGTACCACCATCATACTACAGTGTCATAGTGTTGCTAAACTAGTGATTAGGTTTCCTGATGGGTTATTAAACCAAATGGTTGAAGTGAAGTGACTGTTAGCTTAACCTGCTGGTGTGGGACTTCAGGCTTCTGCACTTCCTGCCCTATGGTAGCTGCGAGAAGATGGCATGACCTGGATGGTGAGAGTCTTTGATAATTGATGCATTCTTGAGGTCTTCGTGATGCCTTTTACAGAGTTACCTCTTTGCTTTTATATTGAATGTCTCTAGCAATAAATAGCAGTTCAAACCACCATGCAGAAAGAGCTGTAAAAACTCAGCAGGTCAGGCTGCATCTATGGAGGGAACTAATTAGACAAGGTGAAGGAGAATCCCAAGAGATTCTACAGATATATTAAGAGCAAAAGCTAGGCAGGGGGTGAAATTGGTCCTCTTGAAGATCAGAATAGTCATCGATGTACGGAGCTGAAATGAGATGGGGGATATCTTAAATGGATTTCTGCCATTTGTAATTTACTCAAGAGATGGATATAGTCTATAGAGGTGATGCAAAACAGCAGTGAGGGCATGGACCAGATTAGAGGAGGAGATGTTTGCCATCTTGAGACAAAAGAGGGTGGGTAAGTCCCCAGGTTGTTCCCTTGGACTTTGTGGGAGACTAGTGCAGAAACTGCAGGGGCCTTAGTAGAGGTATTTTTAAAATCCTTAGCAATGAGTGAAGTGTCGGAGGATTGGAGGATAGTTGATAATGTTCTGTTGTTTAAGAAAGGCTCTAAGAATAAGTCAGAAAATTATAGCCGGTGAGTCTGACATCAGTAGTGGGTAAGTTATTGGAAGGTATTCTAAGGGACCAGATATATGTATGATTATTTGGATAAACTGATTGATTAGGGATAGTTAATATGGCTTTGTGCATGGAAGGCATGTCATACCAACTTAGAGTTTTTCACAGAAGTTACCAGGAAAGTTGATGAAGGCAAGACAGAGGATGTTGTCTACATGGACTTCAGCAAGGCCTTTGACAAAGTCCTGCATGGGAAGTTGGTCAAGAGGTTCGGTCACTTGGCATTCAATGTGAGGTAGTAAATTGGATTAAATATTGGCTTTGTGGGTGAAGCCAGAGAGTGGTAGTAAATGGTTCCCTCTCTTACTAGAAGTCTGTGACTAGTGTGCCACAGGGATTGGTGCTGAGTATGTTGTTGTTGGTCAGCTGGGTGTTAATGTGGAAAAACTGTCCAGCAAATTTTCAGATGACACCAAGATTTTTGGGTTTAGTGGACAGTGAGGAAGGCTATCAAGGTGTGCAGCAGGATATGGACCAGCTTGAAAAATGGCAGATGGAATTTAATGCAGACAAGTGCTCTTGCACTTTGGGAGGACAAGCCAGGGTAGGACTTGCATGCTGAGTGGCAGGACATGGAGGAGCACAGTAGAACAAAGGGATCTGGGAATATAGGTCCATAATTTGTTAAAAGTAGTCACACAAGTAGATAAGGTCTTAAAAGCTTTTGGCATATTAGCCTTCATAAATCAAAAGTATTGAGTACAGGAGTTGGGTTGTTATGTTATATAAGATACTGGTGATTTGGAGTATTGTGTGTATTTCTGGTCACCTACCTACAGGAAAGATGTAAATAAGATTGAAAGAGTACAGAGAAAATTTACAACTATGTTTCCCGGACTTGATGACCTGAGTTTTAGGGGAAGGTGGAATAGGTTAAGACTTTATTCTGTGGAGCATAGGTGAATGAGGGGATACTTGGTAGAGGTATATAAAATTATGAAGAGTATAGATAGGGTAAATGCAAACAGGCTTTTTCCAGTGAGGTTGGGTGAGACTAGAATGAGAGGTCATAGGTCAAGAGTGAAATGTTTAAAGGGAACATGGGGAAGGGACTTCACTCAGAGGGAGCAAGCTACCAGCAGAAATGGTGGATGCGGGTTTGATTTCAACATTTAAGAGAATGTTGAAGGTACATGGATGGGAAGGCTATGGTCCAATTGCAGGTCCACAGTGATCAATAGTTCAGCAAGGACTAGTTAGGTTGAAAGGCCTGTTTCTGTGCTATATTGCTCTAAACAGTTGATGGACTGGAAAAGACAGACAGAAGCCAGAATAAGGAGGTGGGGATAGTGGAAGGAGTACAAACTTGGAAAGACCAAGTGAGGGGGAAGGTTGATGAATGTGAATTTCTCCCCCTCCCTCATTTTCTATTCCCAATTGTGGTTCTCGTTCCCTTTCTCCCATAGTCCATTCTCTATCAGATTCCTCCTCCTTCAGCTCTTCTTCTGCCTATCACCTCCCAGCTCTTTGCTTCAACCCCTCCCCCACCCTTCCCCTCAATTGGTCTCAAAATATCACCTGCCAGCTTTTCTCTTCTCCCCTCCCCTCCCCTCACCTCCTTATTCTGGCTTCTGCCTGGTTGTCAGGCTGCTGCCTGACTTGCTGAGTACCTCTAGAAGTTTCTGTTTTGTTCAAGATTTCCAGCATCTGCAGAATCTCCTGATTATATGGTTGAAATCAAAAGCAGGGTCCTAAATCCAAAGAAAATTAAACATATGACTGGTTTGTTGACTACCATTGACTGGGGAGCTTCATTAAAAGGCATGCTGGCGATGGAAATAAAAATGTCACATGTACATTGAAACAAGCAGTCAAACACCTTGTTTGTGTCAACTACTAACACAGTCTGAGGACGAGACTGCAAGTGCAGTCAGGCTTCTGGCCAACGTATTGTGCTCACAACTTACTAACCTGTACGGCTTTGGAATGTGGGAGGAAACCGGAGCACCCAGGGGAAACCCACACAGTCACGGAGAGAACATACGAACTCCTTACAGACACTGGCAGGAATTGAACCCTGATCTTACTATTAACACCGTAAAACATCACACAACCATGCCACCCTAAAAATATCCTCCCCAGTGGGGAATTGTATCCTGGTCTCCTGATCGACAGGCAGGGATCCTTACAACTAGTCCATCAAGAATTAGATATTGTACTACAGAGGAGTGAACACATGGGGACTGCTAGGGTTGTACAGGAGCAAAAAATTGGAGCCCCACAATTGGAATACTCTTGTGTTTTGTAAACTATCATCTCTGCGTTCTTAGAAGTGTACGTAGATTTGGCATATAACCAAAACTTCAACACTGATAGATGCCGAGTGGAGAGTGTCCTGACTGGTTGTATTACAGCCTGGTTTGGAAACACCAATGCCCAGGAGCAGAAAAGTCAACAGAAAGTAGACACCGAGAACATGAGTTGTAACGATGATGATAGCCCAGTCCATCACAGGAAAAGCCCTCACTAGAATTGAGCACGTTGACATGGAACGCTGCCACAGGAAAGCAGAATCCATCATCAAGTACCCCCATCAACCAAGTCATGGTCTTTTTTTGCTATTACCTTGGGTCAGGACATATAGGAACCTTAGGACCCACACCATCACATTCAGGAATCATTATTACCCTACAACCATCAGGCTCCTGAACTGTGTAGATCAGAAGGTACAACCTGCCATCAGGCTACAACCTACAGACTCACATTCAAGGACTCTTTACAACTCATGTTCTCAGTGTTTTTATTTGCACAATTTGTTTACTTTTGCACATTCGTTGTTTGGCAGTCTTTGTGTATATTTCTTCATAATTTTTTTTGTATTTATTTTGCTGTAAATGCTTGCAAAAAGAATCGCAAGGTAGTGTATGGTAACATGCACTCAATAGGCACTTTATTAGATACCCCTGTTCGTGGTCTTCTGCTGCTGTAGCCCATTCACTTCAAGGTTCACCATATTTTGCATTCAGAGAAGCTCTTCTGCAACACGTGGTTATTTGAGTTACTATTGTCTTCCTGTCAGCTTGAACCAGTCTGGCCATTCTCCTCTGACCTCTCTCATTAACAAGCCATTTTAACCCACAGAATTGCCACTCACTGGATTTTTTTTTTGTTTGTTTGTTTTTGCACCATTCTCTGTGAACTCCAGAGACTGTTGTGTGTGAAAATCCCAGGAGACCAGCAGTTTCTGAGACAGTCAAACCACCCTGTATGGCACCAACAATCATCGAACTGTCAAAATCACTTGATTCACATTTCTTCCCCATTCTGATGTTTAAGCTGAACAACAACTGAAACTCTTGTTTACATGTTTTTGTGCCTTAAGTTGCTGCCATGTGATTCGCTGATGAGATATTTTCATTAACGAGTAAGTGTACAGGTGTACCTAATAAAGTGGCCACTGAATGTATATATTTGATAATAAATTGCCTTTGAATTTGAACTTTTAGTTGCACTAGCATTGAGCTGCTGTGCCAGTGACAGGTATTGAAGGCAGCTGAGCAATGCCTGCTTTGTGATGATGTTTGAGGCTCTGAGCACATTCCTCGTAAGCAGAGATAGTGGTTTCACTCAGAGATGTTATCATCTCTGATAGCATGTTTTCCTTTGCTGCTCTGTCAGATAACGCTGGTTCCTGTAAACTATCTGCACCTCGCCTTGTCAATCAATGCTGGGGTTTGCCGTTCCTGGCTCCATGCTGAGTCCTCTTGCTGCTGTGTTTCTTGGGCCGTGAATACACGGCAAGTTGAGAGGAGCATGCTCCCCTTGTGACCAAACCAGCTGTATGTGACATGGTAGCGTAGCGCTTTACAGCATCAGTGATTGGGGTTCAATTCCAGCCACCGTCTGTCAGGAGCTTGTACATTCTCCCCTTCACTGTGTGGTCTTCCTCTGGGTGCTCCAGTTTCCTCCCACATTCCAGAGATGTAAGCGTTAATGAGTTGTGGACATGCTACGTTGGCATTGGAAGCATGGTGACACTTGTGGCTGCCTGTGGGCTCATCCTCTAACTACGTTGGTCATTGACGTAAACAACACATTTCAATGTATGTTTCAATGTACACGTGACAAATAAAGCTAATCTTAAAAAAAAATCTTTTTGTGAATCTTTCCCTCTGTCCTGTGAGTGTCCTAATGAAGAGTCGCAGCCTGAAATGTTGATTGTTTATTCATTTCCATAGATGCTGTCTGACCTGCCGACTTCCTCCAGCATTTTGTGTGTGTTGCTGCTATGTCCATATTTGGATCTCAGGTTCCCAAGTAATCTACGAACTACTTAGTCAACAAAGAACAGTAGAGTACAGGGGAAGACCCTTCGACCCACAACGTTGTGTTAAATTGAGCTCATCCCTTCTGCCTGCACATGATCCATATCTCTCAATTGTGTGCATATCGATATCCCTAAGTCTCTTTAATGCTGATACAGTATATCTACCTTGGCCACCACTCCTGATAGCCTGTTCCAGGCATCCACACTCTCTGTGTAAAAAGAACTTGATCCACCCATCTCCTTTGATTATTCTCTCTTTTCCCCCACCCACCTTAAATGTACATCCTCTAGTAATTGACCACACAAACTTCTACAAATTAAAGTTCACAGTAAATTTATTATGGAAGTATGAACATATTACCATATACTTATCCCCTTGTTGACACGTGGCCAAGTGGTTAAGGCACTGGACTAGTGACCTGAAGGTCGTGAGTTCGAGCCCCAGCCGAGGCAACGTGTTGTGTCCTTGGACAAGGCACTTAATCACACATTGCTCTGTGATGACACTGGTGCCAAGCTGTATGGGTCCTAGTGCCCTTCCCTTGGACAACATTGGTGTCGTGGCGACGGGAGATGGGAGACTTGCAGCATGGGCAACTGCTGGTCTTCCATACAACCTTGCCCAGGCCTGCGCCCTGGAGAGTGAAGACTTTCCAGGCGCAGATCCATGGTCTCGCAAGGCTAACGGATGCCTTTACTTTACTTTACTTATCCCCTTGAGAGATTCATTTTCTAAATGGGGAGAAAATTCAAAAATCAAAGTTGCAAAGGGACTTGGGAGTCCTTGTGCAGGATTCCTTAAAAAGTAACTTGCAGGTTGAGTCAGTGCAAAGGAAGGCAAATGCAATGTTAGCATTCATTTTGAGAGGACTAGAATATAGGCAAGGATGTGATGCTCAGGCTTTATAGGGCACTGGTCAGAATGCACAGAGTATTATAAGTAGTTTGAGGACCCTTATCTAAGAAAAAGTGATGGCATTGCAGAAAGTCTAGAGGAGGATCATGAGAATTATTCCAGGAATGAAAGGGTTAACATATGAGGAGTGTTTGATGGCTCTGGGCCAATACTCACTGGAGCTTAGAAGAATGGGAGGGGTGGAATTTCATTAGATGGGTTACACCTGAACCCAAGGGGGACCAATATCCCTCTCAGCGATATTGAGCAATTTGCTACCACTGGTAAGGAGGGTTTGAACCAATTTGGAAGGAGGATGGAAACTGAATGATAGGGCTGAGGATGGGGCAGTTGGTATAGAGGCAGAGGTAGTCTGAAGTGAGACTGTCAAGAAAGACAGGAAGATGATAGAGCAAAATTGCAGTCGGTGGGATGAGTTGCAGAGTAACGGATACAAAATCAAAAGGGGTGACGAATACAGGACTGAAAGTGTTATATTTGAATATAGACAGTATACGGAATAAGGTAGATGATCTTGTAACCCAGAGATTGGAAGATATGACATTGAGTCAGGGCTGAAAGAAGATTAAAGTTGGGAGCTTAACATCTAATGATGCACTTCGTATTGAAAGGACAGGCAGGTAGGCAGAGGGGTGGATGGCTCTGTTGGTAAAAAATGAAATCAAATTCTTAGATATAGGTGATATAAGATCAGAAGGTTTTGTGGGTAAAGTTAATGAATTGCAAGGAAAAAAAACCCTGATGGGAGTTATATATGGACCTCTGAACGGTAGCCAGAATTTGGGCTACAAATTACAGAAGGAGGAAAATACTACATGTCAAAAGGGCAATCTTATGACAGTCATGGGGATTTCAATATGCAGGTAGATTGGGAAAATCAGGCCAGGGCTGATTTTGGATCCTGAGAGAGAATTTGTAGAATGCCTGCGAGATGGCTTGTTAGAGCAATTTCTGGTTGAATCCACTGGACTGGGTGTTGTGTAATGAATCGGGTTAGATTAAGTATCTAAAGCTAAAGGAACCCTTAGGAGGCAGTGATCATAATATCATAGAATTCACCCTGCAGTATGACAGGGAGAAGCTAAAGTCAGATGTATCAGCATTACAGTGGAGTAAAGGGAATTACAGAGGCACGAGAGAGGAGCAGGCCAAAACTGATTGGAAGGGAACACTAGCAGGGATGATGGCAGAGCACCAGTGGCTGGAGTTTCTGAGAGCAATTTGGAAGACGCAGGATAAATACATCTCAAAGAAGAAGTATTCTAAATGCAGGACAATGCAACTGTGGCTGATAAGGGAAGTCAAGGCCAACATAAAAGCAAAAGGGAGAGCATATAATAGAACAAACAATTAGTGGGAAGTTAGAGGAAAATGAAACTTTTAAAAACCAACAAAAGTAACAAAAGAGCAATAAGGAGAGAAAAGATGAAATATGAAGGCAAGCCAGCCAATAATATTAAAGATAACAAAAGTTTTTTTTCCAGATATTTAAAGAGTAAAAGAAAGGTGAGAGTAAATATCAGACCACTAGAAAATGGCACTGGAGAGGTAGTAATGGTGGACAAGGGAATGACAGATGAACTCAATAAATATTTTGTATCAGTCTTCACTGCACTAGCAGTATGCAGGAAGTTGGAGTGTTGAGGGTAGAAGTGAGTGAAGCTGCTGTTACTAGGGAGAAGATGCTTGGGAAACCTGGACTGGATGGACTAAACCCCAGGGTTCTGAAAGAGGTAGCTGAAGAGATTTTGGAGGCACTAGTAATGATCATTCATTAATCACTAGATTCTGGCAAGGTTCCAGAGGTCACTCCACTCTTCGAGAAAGGAGAGAGGCAGAGGAAAGGAAATTATAGGCCAGTTAGCCTGAACTCACTGGTCGGGAAGATGTTGTTGATTGTTAAGGATGAGGTCTCAGGGTACATGGAGGCACAAGGGAAAATAGATCGAAGTCAGCATGGTTTCTTCAAGGGAAAATCTTGTCTGACAAATCTGTTGGAATTACTTGAGGAAATAACAAGCAGGATAGACAAAGGAAAATTGGTGGATATTGTATATTTGGATTTCAGAAGGCCCTTGACAAGGTGCCACAGATGAGGATGCATAGCAAAGTAAGAGCCTTTGGTATTAAAGGAAAGATTCTAACATGGATAGAGCATTGGCTGATTGGCAAGCAGCAAAGAGTGGGAATAAAGAGAGGCTTTTCAGATCGGCTGCGGTGAAAGTGGTGTTCCACAGGGGTCGATGTTGGGAGTGTTTCTTCCTACGTTGCATGTCAGTGATTTGGATGACGGAATTGATGGGTTTGTGGCCAAGTTTGCGAACGATGTGAAGATAAGTGGAGGGGCAGGTAACGTTGAGGAGACAGGAAGTCTGCAGGAGGATTCAGACAGGTTAGGACAATGGGTAAAGATGTGGCAGATGGAATACAGTGCCGGGGAGTGTATAGTCATTCATTTTGGTAAGTGGAATGACAGAGGGAGAGCGTGTATGTAAGGGAATGTATGGGAGGGTGAGGATGCATGGGTGTGTGTGTTTCTGTGTGTGTGTGTGTGTGTGTGTGTGTGTGTGTTATGTAAGACTGTGTGCTCTGTGTGAATGTGCGTGTATGTGAGGGATGAAATTCTGCGCCTTTCCATGTGCAGGTCCCTGGAAGGGATGTAAAAGGTTGTACAGATGTGTAACACGTCTTTGTCAAACCTTTTCCCCTTCCACTCCCACTCACATTGCCTCTTACAACTGCTCCTCACTTCCCTCCTCTTGGGGCCCCTCACCTGCAGCCAAACATGACTGGGCTCCTGTGAAGCATGTAGGAGGTAGGACTGTGCAGGAGGTGCTATATAAATGCAGGCTCCTGTTGTTCATGGACCCTAGCTGGGCTGGGTAGTGGTGTCGGCGCAGGGTGGGATTGGGGTTGGAGGAATGGGTACAACTCAGGGCGGGGGTGGTGGAGGTTACCCTGGGACATCAGGAGAGGAAGAGACCAATAAAAGAGTTGAATAATAGATTGTGAAAACTGATCTCTGAGACAGGATTGTAGTGTTCTGCGTCCTGCAGCATTGATTAGCCCTGTGATTACAGAATCTCGTTTATTATCACTGACTTGTATGATGTGAAATTTGTTGTTTTGCCGCAACAGTACAGTGTAAAGATGTTAAATTATTATAAATTACAAAATTAACTCAGTAGTGAAATGAAATAAATAATGAGGAGTGTTTATGGATTCATGGACCGTTCAGAAATCTGTTGGGGGGAGGGGAAGAAGTTGTTCCTAGGACATTGAGTGTGGGTCTTCAATATCTTCATTACTGTGCACTCCGATGATAGTAATGAGGAGAAGGCATGTCCCAATGGTGAGGGTCCTTAGTAATGGACACTGCTTCTTGAAGATGTCCTCAATGGTGGTGAGGGTTGTGCTGAAGGGATGGAGGAGGCTAACTCTACAGCTTTTCCCAATGCTGCGTGCACTGCAGCCCCTATACTAAGTGGTGATGCACCCAGTCAGAATGCTCCCCACTCTATATCTGTAGAAATTTGTAAGAGTCTGTGTCCTCAAACCTTTCCACTTTCCTGCCCAAAGGATCAGCTCAGCCAATTAACCCAGGGGTGATTTCAGTGGGGCGAGCGGTGATCAGTGTCCCATCAGGTCTGTGTTCAGGGAATGGAGTTCAAGAGCCGTGAGGTAGTTCTAAGTTCAATGTTCTATGACCCTGCCATACCTTATGATTGTGAAGACACACAGTCCTCTTTTATTGTCATCTAGTAATGCATGCATTAAGAAATGATACAATATTTCCTCTGGTGTGATATCACAAAACACAGGACAAACCAAGACTGAAAAAAACTAACAAAACCGCATAATTATAACATACAGTTACAACAGTGCAACAATACCATAACTTGATGAAGATGTCCGTGAGCACAGTAAAGTTCAAAGTCTCTCAAATGTCCCACATCTCACGCAGACGGGAGAAGGAAAAAAAACTCTCCCTGCCATGCCAACCACAATCCGACTCTGAGTCATCCGAAAACTTCGAGCTCTGATCAGCTGTCCGACACCGAGTACTGAGCGCCATCTCTGTCCGAACGATTCGACCTCCTTCTCGGTTGCCAAAAGCAGGAAAGGCCAGGGATTTTGAGGCCTACCCTCTGAAAGATTCCTGACCGCGCAGTAATGACAGCAGCGAACGGGCATTTCAGAAATTTCTCCCGATGTTCCTCTGTGCTTCCACGTCCATTCTCCATCAAATCAGAATTGTCCGCGACCCCTATTTAACAGATACGCTATCTTGGTGATTTAGGTACTGTTTCTAGAAAGTGGTGAGAGTCTCTCCCTCCCTCACCCCTTCAGGCAGTGCATTGCAGATTCCAACCCCCCCCTCCAATCCCCTCTAAACCTCCGCCCTCCCATCTTCAGCATCTACCCTCTTTGGAGTGGCACAACAGTTTGGGTGGCATTATCTCAGTGCCAGTAGCCAGGGTTCAAATCCTGCTGCTGTCTGTAAGGGGTTTGTATGTTCTCCCCATGACTGCGCGGGTCTCCCTAGTAACATGGGTTACTAGGTTAATTAGTCACATGGGTGTAAGTGGGCCCATTAGGCCAGAACGGCCTGTTACCGTCCTGGATCTTTAAATAAGACCGTTACTGTCCATTTCATTTACCCCTGTGTTACCAACGGACTCCTCACCCTCCTCTGTTTAGGGAAAGTACTTCCAAGGACAGCACAGAAGTATTCGTTAGTAACGAGCTATCTCCTGTAGGAACTCAAAGGATCAAACAGCATCTGTGGAGGGAAAGGAACAGTTTTAGGTTGAAGCTTCACTCCAAGTGTTTCAGGTTCAGATTCACTTATTTATCACCGTGTACATCAAAATATGCCCACAATGTTCAGCACAGCAACGCAAGCAATAAAAACAACAGCAATGAAAATAAAGACCCCAAAACAAGCCCCTTTCCTCCTTCCCAGCCACTCTCACACACAAACAGTTCTCCAACCCCAGGGCCGGCAGCCTCCAGGCCTTCAACTTCCAGTCCCTAGCCCAGCCTTGCAGAATTCAGGCCTCTGACTTCCCAACGCACAATCTGGCCTCCAACTTTTAGGCATGCCGATCCAGGGTCTTCAGCTGTCTCGTGCGAAGACAGAGGGATTTCCTCCTGCTCCCACGCGTGCTGCTTGACTTGCCGAGATCTTCCTGCAGTTTGCTTGTTGCTTCAGATTCCAGTGTCTGCTGTCTCTTGTATCTCCACAAGTACTTGTTTAATTCCCTCACCATTATATTCCCCATCACAAATTCTTCCTGGCATTGTCCTGCAACACATTCCTTTTTCCATTGTTCCCTGATATTTTCACCACAGTGCACTCGAATTCCCTCATAATTCTCTCACTTGTCTCTGATGATTAATCACTACAGTGTAGCAACCTTCTGATCACTTTGCACTAAAATGGACTTTTGAAACATTCTAATTATGTCCTTCCTTGTAAAATTTGTTTTGAATTGATATTTATATCTTGCGAATGCTGCTTATCAAATGCTATGTTTCTGCGATGCTCCTGCAAACAGGTTTTTCATTGCACCCGAACAAACTTTGACATAAGCTGGAAGAGTGTGGAAAAGATTTACAGGATGTTACCGGGAGTCGGGGACCTGAGTTACGGGGGAGGGTTGAATAGGTTTGGACTTGATTCCCTGGAGGGTTGGAGAATGAGGGGACACCTTACAAAGGTGCTGTTTACATGATGATGAAGATAATAGGCAGGGTAAATGTAAGGAGGCTTTTTCCTCTGAGTTTGGGTGAGACCTGAACTTGAAGTCATAGGATAAGGGTGAAAGATGAAACATTTAAGGGGAACCTGAAGGGAAGCCTCTTCACTCAAAGGGTGGAGAGAGTGTGGAATGAGCAGGAGCGGTGGGTGCAGGTTCAATAGTAATTTTAAGAGAAGTTTGGATAAGTACGTGGGTAAGACAGGTATAAGACCATACGACATGGGAACAGAATTAGCCCATTGAATCTGCTCTACCATTTGATCATGGCTGATTTACTGTCTCTCTCAACCCTATTCTTCTGCTCTTTCCCTGTAACTTTTGACACTTAAGTAACCAAGAACCTGTCAACCTCTGGTTTAAGTATACCCAACACCACAGCTGTCTGTGGCAATGAATTCCACAGATTCACCACTCTCCTCATCTCTTCTAAAGGGATGTCCTTCTATTCTAAATCTGTACCCTCTGGTCCTAGACTTACCCACTATTGGAAAAATCCTCTCCACGTCCACTCTATCGAGGCCTTTCAATATCCAGTGGGTTACAATGATATTCTTCTAAACTCCAGTGAGGGTATGGAGAGTTATGATCCAGGTGCGGATGATCTGAGGCAGAAAACCAGGCCAGCATGGACTAAATGGGTCGAAGAGCCTGATTCTTCACTGTAGTATTCTATGCTCTAGGTACTTGGCATATGAAAATAAACTCAATTGTGAAATTTGACTTTGACTGTTCTTCTGACAAACATTTTACCTGATTCCCAGTGAGTCCCATTCACCGATCAGTCCTACTCCCAAATCCCATGGATAGCAGCTGGTGGAATCTGGGGCAACACGCTATCGCAGGGGCGGTGGGTGAGCAATATCACTGAGGGAGGGAGTGGGAGGGAAGAATTAGAACATAGAACAGTAAAGCACAGTACAGGCCCTTTGAACGAGAATGTTATGACAACCTTTTAACCTACTCTGTGATTAACTTAACCTTTCCCTCCCACAATGCCCTTCATTTTTATCGTCCAAATGCCAATCCAAGAGTGGTCCCCTAATGCATTGCCTCTACCACCACCCCTGGCAGGGTGTTCCATGCACCCACCACCCTCTGTGTAAAAAACCTACCTCTGACCCCTACATTAATACTCCGGTCACTAGTGTTAAGGAAGATGGTGCTGGCAGTTCATCTATTGACACCTCTTATCACCTTGTACACCTCTATTAAGTCACCTCTCATCCACCTTTGCTCCAGAGAGAAAAGCTCTAGTTCTTTAACTTACCTTCATGAAACATGCTCTCGAATCCAGGCAGTGTCCTAGTAAATCTCCTCTGCACTCTGTCTAAAGCTTGCACATCCTTCTTATAATGAGGTGATCAGAACTGAATTCAATATTCCGAGTGTGGTCTAACCAGAGCTTATGGAGTTGCAGCATTACTTCACAGCTCTTGAACCCAATTCCTTGACTAACAAAGGCCAACACTCCATACGCCTTCTTAACCACCCAACTTGTGTGGCAACTTTGAAGGATCTATGGACGTAGATCTCACGATCCCTCTGTTCCTCCATGCTGTTAACAATCCTGCCATTAACCCTGTATGCTGCCTTCAAGCTCGACCTTCCAAAGTGAATCCCTTCACACGCTTCTGTATTGAACTCCATCTGCCACTTCTCAGTTCAATCTGGATCCTGTCAATGCCCTGTTGTAATATATGACAATTTCCTAATTGTTGATGTTTTGGGTTAAGACTCTGCTGCTGGGCTGAGAGTGGAGGAGGGGGCGATGGTCAGTATAGAGGGAGAGGGGGAGGCCAGTAGTGGTTTCGGAGACTGGTTGAAAGTTAGTCCTTGGTGTGGGGATATGCAGATTTGAAAAGGATAATTAGTTTAGACCAACTTCCTAGGCTGATCTCCCTTCTTGTTGCACCATCTACCTCTCTCTGTAACTCTTCCCTTGATTTGCCTTGCATTCTGAGACTATATCTTCTGAATTGTTCTTTGACCAGCTTCAAGTGTTCAGGTGAAATCAATAGCCTGTTGTTTTGTATTGAATTCTCATTCCAATTCCCTTTAGACAGCAGAGGAAAGATTAGCAGGACAGGGAGTACTAACCAAATGATCTCCCCATGGCAAGGGAAGGGGGAGTTGGCATTGGGTCATGGATGTGGCTGGCAGAGAGAAAGAGAGGAGATGAGGAGACAGAAAGACACAGAAAGCAAAAGGGAGAGGGAGTGACTGAGGGAGAGAGTGCCAGGGATAGATAGGGAGATAGGGAGAGAGCGTAACTTTTCATCACACACGTGTCCTTGTGCGTATAAACTCAACTTCAATAAAGCTCCATTAACCTGCTAAATTCCTCCAGCAGTTATTGAACAATAACAGAGTGCAGAATAAAGTGTTCCAGTTACAGAGAAAGTGTCGTGCAGGCAGATGGTAAGGTGCAGGATCATAATGAAGTAGACTGTGAGGTCAAGAGTCCATCTTGTCATACCAGGGGAACAGTTCAATAATAGAACATAGAACATAAAACTTGGAACATTACAGCACAGTACGGACCATTAGGCCCATGATGTTTTGCCATCCCTTTAATATACACCAAAATCAATCTAATCCTTCCCTCCCACATAGTCCGTAATTTTTTTTATCATCCATGAGCCTATCTAAGAGTCTCTTAAATGTCCCTAATGTATCTGCTTCCACAACCACCACACACCTACCAGTCTCTGTGTAACCTACCTCTGACACCTCCCCTATACTTTCCTCCAAACATCTTACAATTATGCCCCCTTGTATTAGCTGTTTTTGCCCTGGGAAAACCTCTGGCTGTCCAATTGATCTATGATTCTTATCATCTTGTCCACCTCTATCATCACCTCTCAAAGAGAAAAGCCCTAGCTCACTCAACCACTTCTCATAAGACATGCTCTCTAATCCAGGCAGCATTCTGGTAAATCTTCTCTGCATGCACTCTAAAGCTTCCACATCCTTCCTACAATGAGGTGCTCAGAACTGAACACAATTCTCTGTGTGGTCCAAGCAGGGTTTTATAGAGCTGCAACATTACCTCACAGGCTCTTGAACTCAGTCCCCACTAATAAAGACCAACGCACCATTTGCCTTCTTAACAACCCTGTCCGCTTATGCAGCAACATGGAGGGATTTATGGATCCAAGATCCCTCTGTTCCTCCACACTGCCACGAATCCTGCCATTAACCCTGTACTTTGCCTTCAAATTCAAATTTCCAAACTGAAGCACTTCACAACTTTCTGTGTTGAACTCCATCTGCCTCCTCTCAGCCCAGCTCTGCTTCTTATCAATACCCTGTTGTAACCTACGACAACGTTCTACGCTATCCACAACATCACCAACCTCCGTGCCATCTGCAGACCACCCTTTCACTTCCTCATCCAAGACATTTATAAAAAAGTTCACAAAGAGCAGGGTCCTAGAACAGTTCCCTGTGGGACAGCACTGGTCACTGATCTCCAGGCAGAATACTCTCCATTTACAGCCACCCTCTTCCTTCTGTGGGCAAGCCAATTCCGAATCCATGCAGTCAGGTTGCCCCGGATCCCATGTCTCCTGATTTTCTGACCTACCACGAAGTTTTCATCGGCATATTCCCGCTTTTCTCCCTTCCTCACGCACGCAACTGCTGAATTCCGAGCTGTCTATCCTATCTCCTTCCAAATTAACAGCCCATTCAGTTCCACCAAAATGATTCCGATCCCACTGAGTCACCAGCAAAGCAAAAAGCCTCTTGCTTAGTCAAAGCCCACGCACCGGCAGAGGTTGGAGCTTTCAAAGCCAGCAAGTCCCACCTTGTCTAAAATATCTTTTGACCTCACCTTTGAATAACCTGTCAGATCCTCCCACCCTTTATCTAGAATCATCTCATTCTGTAAACTGTTCAAATATCAGAGGCATTGCACACACCCAATGAGAAGAGCTAAAGGAAGGATTAAGAAAGTTTAGATTTATTTGTTACATGTACATTGGATCATGGAAACACTCAGCGAAGCCTGTTGTTTGCCTCAATCACCAATGTAACGCGCTGTACTGTTTAATGTTTCACAGTCTGAGACCATAAGACCATAAGATATAGGAGCAGAAGTAGGCCATTTGGCCCATCGAGTCTGCTCCACCATTCAATCATGGGCCGATCCATTTCTTCCAGTCATCCCCACGCCCCTGCTTTCACCCTATACCCTTTGATGCCCTGGCTAATCAATAACCTATCTATCTCTGCCTTAAATACACCCAATGACGGCCTCCACAGCTGCTCGTGGCAACAAATTCCACAGATTTACCACCCTCTGACTAAAGTAATTTCTCTGCATCTCAGTTCTAAAAGGACGTCCTTCAATCATGCCCTCTTGTCCTAGAATCCCCTACATGGGAAATAACTTTGCCATATCTAATCTGTTCAGGCCTTTTAACATTCGGAATGTCTCTATGAGATTCCCCCTCATTCTCCTGAACTCCAGGGAATACAGCCCAAGATCTGCCAGATGTTCCTCATACGGTAACCCTTTCATTCCTGGAATCATTCTCGTGAATCTTCTCTGAACCCTCTCCAATGTCAGTACAGTATATCCTTTCTAAAATAAGGAGCCCAAAACTGCACACAATATTCCAAGTGTGGTCTCATGAGTGCCTTATAGAACCTCAACATCACATCCCTGCTTTTATACTCTCTACCTCTAGAAATGAGGCCAACATTGCGTTCGCCTTCTTCACGCCCTTCTCAATCTGGAGGTTAACCTTTAGGGTATCTTGCACAAGGACTCCCAAGTCCCTTTGCATCTCTGCATTTTGAATTCTCTCCCCATCAAAATAATAGTCTTTCTTCCACCAAAGTGCATGACCATACACTTTCCAACATTGTATTTCGTTTGCCACTTTCTTGCCCATTCCCCTAAACTATCTAAATTTCTCTGCAGGCTCTCTATTACCTCAACACTACCCGCTCCTCCAACTATCTTTGTATCATTGGCAAATTTAGCCACAAATCTATTAATAATGTAGTCCAAATCATTGACATACATCGTAAAAAGCAGCAGTCCCAACACCGACCCCTGTGGAACTCCACTGGTAACCGGCAGCCAGCCAGGATAGGATCCCTTTATTCCCACTTTCTGTTTTCTGCTGACCAGCCAATGCTCCACCCATGCTAGTAACTTCCCTGTAATTCCATGGGACCTTATCTTGCTAAGCAGCCTCATGTGCGGCACCTTGTCAAAGGCCTTCTGAAAATCCAAGTACACCACATCTACAGCATCTCCTTTGTCTACCCTGCTTGTAATTTCCTCAAAGAATTGCAGGAAACCATGCTGGCTTTGGCCTATCTTGTCATGTGCCTCCAGGTATTCCATAAACTCATCCCTAACAATCGATTCCAACAACTTCCCAACCACTGATGCCAGGCTAACAGGTCTATAGTTTCCTTTCTGCTGCCTCCCACTCTTCTTAAATAGCGGAGTAACATTTGCAATTTTCCAGTCATCCGGTACAATGCCGGAATCTAGCGATTCTTGAAAGATCATCGTCCTCCCGTAAGTTGGCAGTGTGAGGATGTGCTAGGGCCAGTTTGCAAGTATTGCCATCAGTGCCAACAATAGGATGCCCACAACTCACTAACGCTAACCAGTACATCTTTGGACTGAGGGATGAAACTGAACCACGGGGAGAACCTTACAGAGAATGTCAGGAATTGAACCCTGATCTTATGCAAGTAGCTATGCTATTGTGCCAGCCTGCTTGAGGGATATCAAGGGACTTGCCTACTTTTCTCTTTCCTTGTTGTCGGGTTTACCAATTTACAGCCACATAGAAAGAGCCTACCTTTTAATAGTGCCTAGTTCATCCTTTGCACCAGGAGGTGTTACAGAGCTCCTTTCTGAAGTGGCTTCATGTATAAAATCACGAGGGGTGTAGGCAGGATGAATGCTCATAGTCTTTTTTTCCTCCAGGAAGAGAGTCAGACCTCAGTGGTTGGGAAGATGTTGGAACCAATCGTTAAGGATGAGGCACATAATAAAATAGGCCATCATCAGCATGGTTTCCTCAAGGGAAGATCTTGCCTGACAACTCTGTTGGAATTATCTGAAGACATAACAAGCAGGATAGACAAAGGAGAATCAGTCGATGTTGTGAACTTGGATTTTCAGCAGGCCTTTGACAAGGTGCCACACATGAGGCTGCTTAACAAACTATGAGCCCATGGTAGTACAGGAAAGATTCTAGCACGGATAAAGAAATGGCTGATTGGCAGAGAGTGGGAATAAAGGGAGCCCTTTCTGGCTGGCTTCTGGTGACTAGTGGTGTTCCATAGGGGACTGTGTTGGGACCAATATGAAGATAGTGGAGTGGCAGGTAGTTTTGAGGAAGTAGAGAGGCTACAGAAGGACTTAGACATATTGGGAGAATGAGTAAAGAAATAGCAGATGGGATAAAGCTTTGGGAAGTGTTCGGTCATGCACTTTGGCAGAAGAAATGAAATGATTGACTATTTTCTAAATGGAGAAGAATACAAAAACTGAGGTGTAAAGGGACTTGGGAGTCCTTGTGCAGGATCCCTTAAAGGTTAATTTGCAAGCTGAGCCTGTAGTGAGGAAGGCAAATGCAATGTTAGCATTCATTTCAGGAGGACTAGAAATGAAGAAGGGGAAGAAGGCATTTAGCACACTGGCCTTTATCGGTCAGGGCATTGAATACAGAAGCTGGGATGTTATGTTGCTGCTGTACAAGATGTTGGTGAGGCCTCATTGGGAAGATCGTGTTCAGTTCTGATCACCCTGCTATAGGGAAAATGCCAATAATATACAATTACCTTCTTTCGAACATTTGTTGTTTGCCAGTCTTTGATACAGATTTGCATAAATTCTATTGTATTTATTTTCCTGTAAATGCCTGCAGCAAAATGAATATCTAGGTTGTATATGGTGACACATATGTTCTTTGATAATAAATTTGCTTTGACTTTGAGACTATAAAGAGTGCAGAGGAGAATTCTGAGGTTATTGCTGGGACTTCAGAGACCGAGTTATGGAGAGAGTTAGGCAGGTTAGGTGAATGCCTCGGTCTTTTTCCCCAGGACTGGGGACACAAGGACTAGAGGGTGCAGGTTTAAGGTGAGAGGTGAGCGACTTCACAGGAACCTGAGAGGCATCTTTTTCACCCAGAGTGGTCCGCAAATGGAATCGGCTGCCAGAGGACGTGGCAGAGGTTGGTACAATTGCGACACTTGAAAGGTATTAGACATGTACGTGGATTGGAAAGGTTTCGAAGGGAGATGGGCCGAATCAAAGGTGGTGATGGATCAGCACTCGGGAGGGAGACTGAGAACACGGCTGAGTGGGGCCACAACAACAGCCTCTCGCTCAATGTCAGCAAAGCCAAGGAGCTGGTTATTGACTACAGGTGGAAAAAAATCAGAGCTCAATGAGCCAGCAGCTTCAAATTCCTCGGTGCTATCATTTCAGAGGATCTGTCCTGGGTACAGAATGCAACTGCCATTACAAAGAAGGTATAGCAGCGATGCCTCTACTTTCTTAGAAGTCTGCGCGGATTCAACTTGTCACCTAAAACTTTGGCTTCCATAGATGTGTGGTAGAGAGTATGTTGACTAGTTGCATCACAACCTGGTATGGAAATACCAATGCCCGTGAATGGAAAGATCTATAAGAAGTGGTGGCTACAGCCCAGTCCATCACAGGTAAAGCCGTCCCTACTATTAAGCACACCTACACAGAGCACTGTCACAGGAAAGCAGCATCCATCATCAGGCCATGCTGTCATCAAGAAGAAGGTGCAGGAGCCTCAGGACCAACACCACCAGGTTCAGGAACAGTTATTACCCCTTAACTATCAGGGTCTTGAAGCAGCGGGGATAACTTCACTCACCCCAACAATGAACTGATTCCACAACCCATGGACTCACTCTTAAGGACTCTACAACAAGTGTTCTTGATATTTATTTTTCTTTCTTTTCTTTTTGTATTTGCGCAGTTTGTTGACTTTTGCACATCGATTGTTTGTCCCTCCGTGTCGTGTGCGGGTTTTCATTGATCCTGTTGTGTTTCTTTCTATTTACTGTGCAAGCCTGCAAAAAAATAAATCTCAGGGTTGTACACGGTGACCTAAATGACCTTTGACAATAAGTTTGCTGTGAACGAGCTTGGTTGGGAATCCTGGTCAGCATAGACCTGCTGGGTCGAGGGGCCTGTTTCCTGCTGGCTCAGTGACCGCATGTCGGCTGTGTGGCCTTGACGTTCACATTGCCAGGTGATTGGTTTACCTTGGGTTAGTCTATGAGGGAAGGCTAAGTGAGTTAGAATGAAGGAGGATGAGCAGTGACTTGAGAGAGGTGTATAACATTGAAGGGCATAGACAGAGCAGACAGCCAGAGCCTTTTTCCCAGGGCAGAACTGGCCAGTGCAAGAGGACATCCATTTTGAGATGATTGGAGGAGAGCATAGGGGGATGTCAGAGGTAGGATTTTGACACAGGGAGTGGTGGGTGCATGCAACACCCTGCCAGGGGAGGTGGTAGAGGCAGATGCATTAGGGACATTGAAGAGAATCTTAGATAGGCACCTGGATGTAAGGAGAATGGAGGGCTGTGTGAGAGGGGAGGGCTAGATTGACCTTGGAGTAGGGTTATGTGGGTTGGCACTTACTGTGTGTACTGTTCCACGCTCTGTGATAGGCACCACAGGGTGTCTGACGTTAGCCCTGAGGCCCTCCATTGGTGGGGTTGACCGTAGATGTTGAGTCCCAGCTGTCTACATGATACGCAGGCCAGGGCAGTACGATATGGAGAGCGAGCTGTTGCCCATACAGCAGGCTCCCCCTCTCCAGGCACCTGATGAACCCAAAGGAACGGCAGAGACCGATACAGTTTGGCTCAGGCGGAGTCACAAGAGTTGCCAGTCAGTCTTGAACTCAATATAGAACTGCTTTAGGGACTCCAGCTGTGGGTTCTTCCCTCAGGGTTCACTCCCGAAACCTTCCCCATGAGTGGATATAGCCACAAGGCAGCGGAGGTTTAAGGTCAGAGTTTTCCTTCTCCTAGATGAGGTGCCAAACACGGCTGACAAGCCCCTTCTGCCCAAAGCGACTGGTTTTGAGGTGACAGTAACCCACCTTTGCAGTTTTACCTGTCAGTAGAAACACTTCTGCTGGGCTTGGTAACTAAGCCACACGTGAAGGCCAGGAGCTGGACTTGGTTGTCAGAGGCTGTTTGACACACACGCCATTGGAGCATTGAATAGGTAATGGGATCTCATCCCCACTGCCACCCCCATCTATAACAACCTAACCTGATGTTTACAATGGGTGCCGCCATAGTGTATCGGTTAGCAAACGCTCCACAGCGCCAGCGACCTGAAGAGAGGGGTTCAATTCCTGTCTGTCCATGAGGAATTTGTACGTTCCCCCGTGACTGCGTGGGTTTCCTCCACATCCTCCGGTTTCCTGCAAAGACGTACAGGTTAGGATTAGTGACTTGTGGACGTGCTATGTTGGTGCTGGAAGTGTGGCGACACTAGTGAGCTGGCCCCAGAGCACCCTCAGACTGTGTCGGTAGTCGACACAAACAATGCACTTCACTATACGTTTCGACGTACATGTGACAAATAAAGCTAACCTTTATCATCTTTTTTAATCTTTGGAAACGTATATCCATTCAATAGCAACAACAACGATTTTGTTCTCCTTCACATTTGTGTACTGGAAAGGACATTAAACAATCTTAAATCTTGAATCTTTCAGGAGCCGCAATTAAGGAGAAAGAAAGGTGCGCTTCTGCCTCCTTGTGGGAGCGTCTAGAACTACAGGTGAAAGAAACCAGAAAAGTGGGATGAGTTCCTCTAGCACGTTGTATGTGTTGCATCTGCAGACGCTCTTTTGCTTTTGAGATGTGTTTATTATTAACCTTTGGTTTTCTCTACATAACCGGGAGGATCAGTATATCATATATACATGGAGCGTGAGAGGTTGCAGTTCCTGAAGGGGTTGCTCCTCAGGTCCTGACTGCTCTTCAGCCCCACGCTCCTGATCCATGGTCACCCGATGCGGAGGGAGGTGTGGGTCACTCGGGTGCTCTCCTGGTCAGCCTGCTCCTGGTCCTGGCCAGACTTGCCATTCCCAGGACGAAGGCAGTCTTGAGGGTTCTTCCAGAGTTGACTGCCTGCCCCTCTCCCAGGGCTGCATCCGTGCCTGGGTGCTCTTGGAGAAGGAGCACACGGTGTCTATGGGGGCGGTGACAACATTTCTGGGACAGGGGCCTGAGTGTTTTCTGGTTAGAGATGACTGTATTAGAACTTGAAATGATTGACTGTAAATACTTTATACTTTATTGTCGCCAAACAATTGGTACTAGAATGTACAATCATCACAGCGATATTTGATTCTGTGCTTCCCACTCCCTGGATTACCAATCAATAGTAAATATTAAAAAATTAAATTATAAATCATAAAAAGAAAATAGAAAAAATGGAAAGTAAGGTAGTGAAAAAAAACACCGAGAGGCAGGTCCGGATATTTGGAGGGTACGGCCCAGATCCGGGTCAGGATCCGTTCAGCAGTCTTATCACAGTTGGAAAGAAGCTGTTCCCAAATCTGGCTGTACGAGTCTTAGTGCGAATTGTTGAAGGCTGTAATATTGTGATAATGTGATCCCTGAATAAATCTACCGAGGAAAAGGGAAAATATGTGGAATTACAAAGGCCAGTCACTAAATATGTTTAATATGGAGATATTCACTAGTTAGAGGTCAGTGACTATAAATTCCTGGGCATTATCCTATCTGACCATCTGTCCGAGGACCATCACAAAGAAGGCAGGACAGCACCACTACTTAGAAGGTACGGCGTGTCATCTAAAACTTTTTCAAACATCTATAGGTGTGCAGTGGAGAATATCCTGACTGCTCACATCACAGCCTAGTATGGAAACACCAATGCCCATGAACAGAAAAACCTACCAAGTGTAGTGGGTGCAGCCCAGTCCATCGCAGAAAATGCCCTCCCCACCATTGAGCACCTTTACAAGGAGCGCTGTTGCAGGAAAGCAGCATCTGTCATCAGGGACCCCCACCAACCAGGCCATGCTCTCTACTCACTGCTGCCATCGAGAAGGAGGTACAGGAGCCTCAGGTCCCACACAACCAGGTTCAGTAACAATTATTACCCTACAACCATCAGGCACCTGAACCAGTGTGGATAACTTCGCTCACCTCAACCCTGAATTGATTCCACAATCTATATACTCACTTTCAAGGACTCTAGAACTCACGCTCTAAGCATTTACCTATCTAACTATTTCCTTAATCATTTACTTATTTAAACATTTATTGATTTTTGTTTTTGCATAAGTTTTTTAGCACTTTGATTATTTGTCATGTGTTGATTGTACGTAGTTTCTCATTGACCCTATTGTATTTCTCTCTTCTACTGTGAATGCCTGCAAGAAAATGAATCTCTGGGTAGTGCATGGTGACATACACATTCTGTGATAATAACAACAGGAATTCTGCAGATGCTGGAAATCAAGCAACACACATCAAAGTTGCTGGTGAACGCAGCAGGCCAGGCAGCATCTGTAGGAAGAGGGGCAGTCGACGTTTCAGGCCGAGACCCTTCGTCAGGACTAACTGAAGGAAGAGTGAGTAAGGGATTTGAAAGTTGGAGGGGGAGGGGGAGATCCATTCTGCTGCCTGGCCTGCTGCGTTCACCAGCAACTTTGATGTGTGATGCTGTGATAAGTTTACTTTGGACTTTAATAACAGGCATTGATCAAGTCTGCGGCTGACACCTTTTTCCCAGAGATGAAATGGCTGACATGAGGGGCATAATTTTAAGGTCGTTAGAGGAAAGTGTGGGTGGATTTCAGAGGCAGGTTCTTTACATTGAGAGTGGTGAATGCGTGGAACACCCTACAGAGGCCGATACGTTAGGGGTATTTAAGAGACCCTTAGGTAGGTACAAGGATGGAGGAAAAGTGGAGGGAAGGGTTAGATTGATCTTAAAAGGTCAGTGCAGTATTGAGGGCCACAGGGCCTGTTCTGCACTGCGCTGCTCTACTTTTATGTTCAGTGACAAGATAGGACACCACCAGGCATGGCGTGGGAGGTGAGAGATTACAACACTCCTTTCCCTTGAAGTTGGAATTCCAAGTATTCCTGGTTGTTCTGGCTGGCCAGGCCTTTGCTTCGACATGCAGAGGAAGTCAAAGGATTGTCCACACACTCCCCATCTCCAGGTCAGAGGGTTGGGAGTTACGCTGACAGAGTCGTGTGGCAAAGTAAATGGACAGGAAAGGGTGAGAGGCACTTGGTCAAATATGGACATGTGGGACCAGCACCCTTGGTCACTTTGGGCAAGTTGGGTCCGAGGGCTTGTTTCTGTGTGGTGTTACTCTAAAAGGCCACGCTTGCAGAACGATCTGCAGTTTCAGTCACTCTGTTACAGGAAAGGCACTGCCAAGCTGGAGAGGGTGCAAGAAAGGTTGACGAGGATGCAGCCTGGGCTGGAGGGCCTGAGTTATATGGAGAAATTATCCAATAGTTCAATAGTTCCATTTAGTATCAGAGAATGTATACAACATACAACCTGAAATTCTTGTTCTTCACAGACATCCACGCAAACAGAAGGGTACCCCAAAAATGAGCAACAGTAAAATGTTAGAACCCCAAAACCCCCCTCCTCCCCCTCCCACATGCAATCATCAACCCTCCCCCACTTACCAGAGCAAAAAGTATCAACACCTCCACCCACCAAGCATGCAATAGCCAAGCCCCCACAGAGAGACCATGATCTGCAGTACAACGGAAACTAACCCTTCACCCGATAATTCGCACGCCACATGCTCTCTCTCTCTCTCTCTCTCTCTGTCTCCGTCTGTCTGTCTCTCTCTCTCTGTCTCTCTCTCCTCTGTCTCTCTCTCTCTTTGTCTCTCTCTCCCCCCCCCCCCCCAAAAAAGGGGAGAGAGATGTCGCACAGACCAAGGGGAGACTAACAAAACAAAGCAAAAAATAAAACAACTCGCGGATTGCTAGATCTTAATTCTTTGGAGCCCGGGAGAACAAGGGTTGTCCTAACAGAAGTTTATGAAATCATGAGGGGTGTGGATGAGGTCATTGTCTTGTCCTCAGGCTTGGGAAATCCAAAACTAGAGGGCATAGTTAAAAGACCAGAAGGGAGAGGTTGTACAGAAAACCAAGAGGTCGAAAGGGAGTATAGAGAGAGATTAGTGTTATTGTCACCTGTAGCAGTGCTGATGTCGGGTTCCCAGGACTGAACATCACCAATAGCCTGTCCTAGTCTAAACACATTGACACCATGGCCAAGAAAGCTCACCAAAGCTTCTACTTCCTCAGGAGGCTAAAGAAATTCAGCATGCCCCCTTTGACCCTTGCCTAGTTTTATTAATGCGCCATAGAAAGCATCCTATCTGGACCCAGCCACTGCTCTTTCGAAGACTGCAAGAAACTGCAGAGAGCCGTGGACACGGCTCAGCACATCACAGGAATCAGCCTCCCCTCCATTGACTCTGTCTACATGTTTTGCTGCCTCAGTAAGAGCCAGCGTAATCAAAGACCCCACCCACCCTGGACACCCTCTCTTCTCCATCAAGCAGGAGATACACAATACTACCAGCAAGCTCAAGGACAGCTTCTATTCCAATGTTATCAGACTATTAGTACAACAAGTATAATAAGATGGAGCCCTGACATCACAGTCTACTTTGTCATGGCACCTTACTGTCTGCCTGCGCTGTACTTTCTCTGTAGCTGTAACAGACACGAGGTAACTTTGCAGCTCTATCAAACTCTGGTTAGAGCACACTTGGGGTACTGCATTCAGTTCCAGTCGCATTATTATGGGAAGGATGCGGATGTTATAGAGAGGATGCAGAGGAGATTTACTAGGATGATGCCTGGCCTGGAGAGCATATCTTATGGGGATAGGCTGTGTGAGCTGGGGCTTTTCTCTTTGGGGCGATGGAGGGTGAGAGGGACTTGACAGAGGCATATAAGATGATAAGAGGCATCAATAGGGTGGATGTGGAGAGGATATTTCCATCATTAGAAGATTCTAAGACCAGAGGGCACAGCCTCAGAATAAAGAATGTCCCTTTAGAACAGAGATGAGGATGAATTTCTTCAGCCAGAGGGTAGTGAATCAGTGGAATTCATTGCCGCTCCAAGGTTGTCAAGCCGAGGGGTGGTAGTGGGGATAAGCTCCCACTACCTGAAAGTGCTCCTCATGGCATGCACCTCAAATAGCTTCTGACAACCAAGTCCAACTCCTGGCCTTCTCATGTGGCTTAGCCTCTAAGCCCAGTGGAACTGTTTCTACTGACAGGAGAAGGGGCGAAGGCAGGTCCTGGCGCCTTAAAACCAGTGGTTCGGGTAGATGCAGCTCGTCAGCCTGGGAAGGCAGTCCATTTAAGAGAGGGAAAACTCTGATTTCAAACCTCTGCTGCCTTGTGGCCATACCCACTCATAGGAAAGGCTTCCGGAGTAATCCCTGAGGACAAGTCCAGAGCTGGAGTCCCTAAGGCAGTCCAACGTTGCCTTCAACCTCGTTCTGGCAACTCCTGTGACATCACTGGCGCCAAGCTGTATCGGCCTTTGCCCTTCCCTTGGACAACATCGGTGTCGTGGAGAGGGGAGACTTGCTGCATGGGCAACCGCCAGTCTTCCGTACATCCTTGCCCAGGCCTGCGCCCTGGAGAGACTGAAGCAAGACTTGCCATGGTCTCGTGAGACTAACAGATGCCATCCACATGGCTGCAGAGGCCAAGGCAAAGACTGACAGATCCTTGATTGGTAAGGGTTAGGGGAGAAAGCAGGAGAACAAAGTTAAAACCCTGGTACATGATTGAATGGTGGAGCAGACTCAAAGGTCTGACTGGCACATTTCTGGTCTTTAATCTAATGGCTGGCGGAAAGCAGAGTCTGAATTTACTCTTGAGACCAGGAGATGGCAGCATTGATCATTGGCTTCAGGAATGTGATTGACCACCGATGCTGCTGAGGTGGGGGAACGACTGAGATGGCTCTGCACTGGGATTGGCTCTCTTAAAAATAGAGATTAAAAGTTTTTGCAACTCTCTTCCTGAAAGAGTAGTGGGTGGAAGCATATTCTTTGGCTATTTTTTGAAGCAGAGGTAGAATTATACTTTGTGTTTAAGGTACCACACTTTTTCAGGAGCTATTTATTCTGTTCTGAGACTGGAGTTTAAGGCCTAGTCTTTGGGCTTCTGTCATTGGTGAGTCCGGAGTTTGGGTTCTTGTTCAGGGTCCGTGTTCGTCACCATGGCAAGTGTGGGTGGATTGATACTGAAGATCGAAGTTCAAAGGTCGATCTGAAGTCAGATTTCCCCCGGGATCAATAAAGTATGACTATGACTATGAGATTGAAGCCTGGAGGACTTTGGGTGGGAGGGAGGAACAGGGCTAGATCCGCTGTTGTTGCTTTGTTGCTTGTTATGTTCTGCTTATCTTTGTGGGCATGCTATGTTGGCGCTGGAATTGTTACGGCAGATTGTCCATAGATCAAACCCCGCTGAGTCCATGATCGGTTGAGTCCTGCTGTAACAAACCTCAGATGAGCAGTCCTAGGTGTGGACTCGATAGTAGAAATTAATGATGAAGATTCATTTGGAGAATAATACAGGAAATAATCAAACTAGAACTCACTGAATTGAGACTTGAGCACACAGGACTGCAGATCACACAGATCTTCAATCCAGGACTCAGTGATGATTGTTGGTCCAGAATAACCTTCAATAGAGCATAAAACACAGGAAACCCGTGCGGGTCGAAGTCGAAAACTAGTCAGTTAACAAAGAGAAGCATAAGGATACCATATTCACATAATGAATGTTGCAAAAAAACACAGTGACAGCTTAATGATAAAAGTAGTCTTTAAACAACTCTAGTAAACTCAAATTGATGATGTTCAGGTGTGTCAAAACCTGTTACTCTGTGGCGCCCCTCGCTGGTCTAAAGGGTTCATTGCAGTTAGTATTTTACCTTGTCCTACCTCAATGCACTATGTAATGTGTATGAACAGTATGCAAGATCAGCTCTTCACTACCTCAGTGCATAAAACCATAAGACATTAGGCCATTCAGCCCATTGAGTCCACTTCCGTCTCAACGCCAGGCTCCTACTTTCTCCCTGTAACCTTTTGTGCCTTGACTCATCAAGAACCTAGCGACCTCCACCTTAAATATACCCAGTGACTTGGCCTCCACAGCCGAAATGTCGACCGTACCTTTTTCCATAGATGCTGCCTGGCTTGCTGAGTTCCTTCAGCATTTTGTGTGTGTTGCTCGGATTTCCAGCATCTGCAGATTTCCTCTTGCTTATGACTTATTCAGTTCATCCACCATATCCTTGATCCCCATTACCATCTCTCCAGTGATTTTTCCAGCAGTCTAGTATCTACCCTTGCTTCTCTTTTACTCTATATATCTAAAAACACTTTTGGTGTGGTTTTTAATATTAATGACTAGCTTACATACATTTTTCATCTTCCTCCACCATGGTTTTTTTACTTGCCTTCTTTTGGTTTTTTTAAAAGCTTCCCAATCCTCTAACTTCCCACTAATTTTTGTTCTATTATATGCCCTCTCTTTGACTTCCCTCGTCGGCCACAGTTGACAGTAAAATATATTACAATGATAGACCAGTTCCAGTTCCGATACCACAGAGTTGAGCTTGCAGTCGGATGGCATTGCATGTCATACAGGCATGAAGACTGGATGGCTGTTTCCTGCTTCCAGTTCCTTTGTTTGGCTGGAGCACACTGTAACCACCATCAACAACATGGGTATTGCCTATAGACCATAGGATATCAGAGAAGAATTAGATTGTTTGGCCCATTGAGACTTCCCCACCATTCCATCATGACTAATTTATTTTCCCTCTCAACCCCATTCTCCCCTGTCTTCTCTCTGTAACCTTTCATGGCATGTTGGCCTTCATAACAAGGGGAGTTGAGTATAGCAGCAAAGAGGTCCTTCTGCAGTTGTACAGGGCCCTGGTGAGACTCCGCCTGGAGTATTGTGTGCAGTTTTGCTCTCCAAATTTGAGAAAGGACATTCTTGCTATGGAGGGAGCGCAGCGAAGGTTCACTAGGTTAATTCCAGGGATGGCGGGAATGTCATATGTTGAAAGATTGGAGCGACTGGGCTTGTATACACTGGAATTTAGAAGGATGAGAGGGGATCTGATTGAAATACATAAGATTACTAAGGGATTGGACACGCTAGAGGCAGGGAACATGTTCCCGATGTTGGGGGAGTCCAGAACCAGAGGCCACAGTTTAAGAATAAGGGGTAGGCCACTTAGAACGGAGTTGAGGAAAAACTTTTTCACACAGAGGGTTGTGGATCTGTGGAATGCTCTGCCCCAGAGGGCAGTGGAGGCCAATTCTCTGGATTCTTTCAAGAAAGAGTTAGATAAAGCTCTTAATGATAGCAAAGTCAAGGGATATGGGGAGAAGGCAGGAACAAGGTACTGATTATGGATGATCAGCCATGATCACAGTGAATGGCAGTGCTGGCTCGACAGGCCGAATGGCCTACTCCTGCACCTATTGTCTATTGTCCTTACTAATCAAGAACCTATCAACCTCTGCTTTAATTAGGCTCGATGACTTGGCCTCCACAGCCGCCTGTGGTAATGAATTCCACTGACTCATCACCCTCTGGGTAAAGAAATTTCTCCTCATCTCTGTCCTACAAGGACATTTTTCCATTCTGAGGCTGCGTCCTCTCCTGGATCCTCCCACTGTTGGGAACATCCTCCCCACGTCCACTCTCACTAGGCCTTTCAATATTTGATAAGTTTCAATGAGAACCCCCCCCCCAGCCCCCATTATTTTAAACTCCAACAAGTACATGCTCAGAGCCATCAAACACTATTTATATGTGAACTCTTTCATTCCCAGGATCATTCACACGAACCTCCTCTGGACCTTCTCCATTCCCAGCACACCCTTTCTTAGATAAGGAGGCCGTGGCTGCTCACAATACTCCGAGTGGGTTATTACTAATGCTTAGGCAGCACTGCAGCTGGCTGTGGTGTCAGCCTTTAGCCCCTGGGTCCTTCACCTAGTGTACCACTGCAGTACGCAGAGGTGCACTCTCTGCAGGAATGCACCCATGCAGGGGAATTCAGATTGCCTTCCTCCAACCAGCACCCCAGAGGACACTGGGCTCTATCTCCAGCCTGCTGAGGCACGACCTCATTCCGCTCTGACTGTGTCAGTTAATTCTCAGGACCTGGCGACTGTGTGTTAACGCACTTGGTTTCAGTTTTACATTACACACACCCACCTCCTCCTTTGGTCAGAATTTAAAACCAACCTCTTGGCTCTCAGGATTTCCACCCAGTTGACGTCAGTCCTCTTCCCTGCTTGGGAGTTTTGTCGAAAAGCCCCATACCTTTCCTCAAAGGAATGAGTCATTATGATAGCACACCAGTATCTGCTGTGTCAGAAGAAAATTCATTTCTTCTCTCTCCATCTATCTACCAATCAATTATCACTATCATCAGTAGTCTCTTTAATCTCCCTAGCTTCTCTCTCTATCTGTTGTTATCTCTTCCTCTACCTAACACTCTTATCTGTCTGTCTGCCTATCAGTCTTTATCTTTCTTCACTTTAATTTCCAAATCTCTCTCACTCTCTTTATAGCCTGGGTTGATTTCCCTTGAGCAGCGAGGACTAAGGAGAGACCAGATGGAGGTTTATAAAACTGAGAGGCATAGAAAGACAGTCAGAATCTTTTTGCTAGGAGGAGTCGGGCATCCTCCTTGAGGGTGAGCACTGGAAAGGTTGAGCAGCCTCAAGTTCCTGGCAGCCAGCATCGCCGAGGATCTACCCTGGGCCCAACATATTGATGCAATTACAAAGAAGGCCTGACAGTGAATATATTTCATTGGGAGTTTGAGGAGATGTGGTATGTCACCAAATGCTCTATCAATTTTCTACAGACGTACGGTGGAGAGCATTCTGACTGGGTTGCATCATCTTCTGGTATGGAGGAACCCCTGCAGAGGACTGGAAAAAGCTGCAGAGGGTTGTAAGCTCAGCCGGCTCCATCACAGTACAGCCCTTCCACCATCAAGGATGTCTTCAAAAGGCAATGCCTCAAGAAGGCAGCGTCCATCACGAAGGATCCTCACCACCGGGAACAGGCCTCTTCAGGAAGGAGGTACAGGTGCCTGAAGACGCACACTCAGTGCTTTAGCAATAGCTTCTGCCCCTCCACCATCAGGTTTCTGAATAGTCTAAGAACCCCAAGCATGACCTCACCTCCTTGTTCTCTTTTCGCACCCACCATCATGGCTTGTCGCACCAGACGGCCAGCCGCTCTAGTGTTGTTCGGTTGATGTTGAGCAGGTCAGTGTCAGCCAAATCACGTGAGAGTGGACAGTGGCGCAGAACGTGCTCAATGTTCTGCACCCTTTCGCCACACTCACAGGATTCGCTGGTCTTTAAACCCCACTTCACCATATTGTCTCCCGTCCTACAAACTCCCGCTCTCGCTCTGTTGAGAGTGCACCGCTTCCATCTGTCAAACAGTGCCTCGTTCAGTAACATTTCTGTGGGGTCTTGCACTGTATTGTTTGGTGGGATTCTGGCTTCTGTTTGTTGCCAGAGGTCAATCCTGTGTGTTTGGGGGGATGTTCCGTGCGGTAGTTCCTGCACTGTAGCAAAGCTTCTCCTCGATTTTAGGCTGTTGGGAACTGACACATGATGATGTAGTGGGTGCCGTGGATCCGAGTTCTGTTTACGTTTTTCAATTTCTGCTGTAGTGTGTCTTCGGATGTCTGCAAGTCTGTAAATGATGTTAGTGGGTGTGGGACGCAGTGTGCCTGTGATTATTCGGCAGGCCTGGTTAAGCAACGGGTCAATTTTCTTCGCCTGGGCTGATCTGCCCCACACAGGTGCACAGTATTCTGCAGGTGCATAGCAGAATGCTGGGGCAGTTGATCCAAGTGTGTGAGCATTAGCTCCCCATTTCGTGCCTGCTAATTTTTTCAAGAGAGAATTGCGAGAGCCAACTTTCCCTCAGAGTTTTTGGATGTGGGTGGCAAATGAGAGCATCCTATCCAGTGTCACACCCAGGTAAATTGGAGTCGGATGGTGTTCGAGCTCCTTCCCACACCAGAAGATCTTGAGTTTCTGAGCTGCTTCTCGATTCCTCAGGTGGAATGCATACACTTGAGTTTTTGATGGATTTGGGTTCAGAGGCCATTTTGCATAATACTGCTTCAGTGCTTCAAGGGCTGCTGTAAGTCGTACTTCAACTTCTTGGAAGGAGTTAGCTTGTGTTGCTATGCATAGGTCGTCTGCATAGATAAACCTGCATGTGTTAGGAAAGATTGGTTGGTCGTTTGTGTAAACATGAAATAGTCGAGGTGCCAGGACTGATCCCTGTGGTAGTCTGTTCTTTTGTGGATGCCACCTACTCTTAATTCCATTCATTTCTACATAAAACCTGTGATTTTCTAGGAGGCGTCTTATTACTTTGACTGTAGTTATGTTCTTTAACATTTTAGATAACTTCAGTAGAAGGCTGCTGTGATTCACAGTGTCATATGCTGCTGTTAAGTCAACAAATACTGCCCCGTAATTTGTCGCATTTCAAAGCCATCTTCAATATACTGGGTTAAAGTTCAGGACTTGACCGCAGCAAGAGCAGCCTGGCCTGAACCCGGCTTGTTCTGGTGTTAGAAGATCTTTGACCAAAGGGGATATTCTTTTCAGTATGAGTCTCTCGTAGAGTTTATAGAGGGTGCAGAGCAAGGAAATCGGTCTGTAATTTTTAGGAATGTTGGGGTCTTTATTGGGTTTTAGAAGAGCAACAACTTTGGCTCTTCTCCACTATTTAGGTATTTTTAATGATCTTAGGCAACAGTTAAAAAGGGACATCCTGATTGGGCATTACGGCAGCAACTCTCTGTGGTGGTCTATTGTCTGAGTTGAGTTTCCGAACAGTTGTCCATGCCTTCTTAATGTTCTTGGTCATGTCTGTGTTTTCTATCAGTTCCTGGCAACGCTGTTGTCTCTCTTGGCTCAGTAGGGACAGAACCGACTCTCCCACTTCAATTGTGTCTTGACCAAACGCGTCTTGGTCGTATAGGTTGACATACTCATCATAACTTTGCTTGATATCACTAGTCAATCCCTGAATATATTTGGTTCTGTAGCCTATAGGTATGTTCTGCTGCGCTACTTTCCAGATTAGTTGGACAAATTCATCATAGTGATCAGGTTCTGGTGGTATGGTATCGACAAGTTGATCAAGGGATTCTGCGAAAGATGTCCAATTCACTTTTCTCAGGTTAAATCTTGGTAGGTACTCTGACAGTACAGGTCTCAGAACGGGAAGGGGTTCTACCTGGACTGGACGGTGTTGGGATTTGGGTATATGTTCATGTGAAGAGGTTGGAGCTTGCCGAGGTAACAAAGGCAAGGTCTGGGTTGTATCCTTTTCTCCATCTGGCACTTGTGAAGGTAGGGGTGTCCTTTGGCTCGTTTAGTAGCTCAAGGCTGTTGCTTAGAGCCCATGATACAACTTCTTCTCCATTTGCATCATCATCTTCGTATCCCCAGTTGGTGCTATGGCTATTAAAATCACCAATAATGAGGTACATTTTGTCCTGGAGATCTAGGTTAGGTGGCCACATGAATGGCTCATTAGACCGAGATGATATTTATCTTTCTGCACTATTCAGGCAGTATCTGCAGAGGCAAATAAACAGCTGATGGATAAGGCCAAGACCCCAAGACCCTTCACCAGGCCTCGTTTATCCTCCTCCACTGATGCTGCCTGACCTGCTGAGTTCCTCCAGCATTTTGTGTGAGTTGCTCTGGATTTCCAGCATCTGCAGGATTGCTCGTGTTTATAATTTGCCAAGACTTTGTCCCCAGTTGTTGTTACATTTCCATTCCAATGATCGATACATGGTGAAATCAACTCGAAGTTCTGCTAGTAGGAGGGGGCATAATTTTTAAGGAGATTGGAGTGGGAATGTTAGAGATAGGCTTTCTTTTTACACAGAGAGTGACGGGTGTGTGTAACACACTACCAGGGGTGGTGGTAGAGGCAGATACTTTTGGGGCATTTAAGAAACTCTTAGATAGGCACACGGATGAAAGAAAAATGAAGGGCCATGGAGGAGAGAACGATTAGATCAAGCTTGTGGGTTAAAAGGTTGGCAAAACTTTGTGGGCTGAAGGGCCTGTACTGTGCTGAAGTGTTCTACGTTTTATGTTCTTAAAGAGGTGGTCCAAGAGATTACACGTTGAATCATTTTTATTAGTTTAATTGTTAATATTAGTGCTTATTATTCAGGTCTATGATCTGTAGAATGGTAATGCACAGTTAAACTCATACAGAACGTCAGCATGAGGTTTTAATTTTCGTTTTTCAGAAAGAGACAGACAATTCTCATTACTTTCAAAATTAATCAAAATGTGATTATTTTGGAGTTAGTTCTATCAACATTTGAAGAACTCTCCAGAGCTCTTTACAGTCAATCAGAGAGTAGCTTGCAGTTTATCGTATGTTGAAATGTAAACCAGCGGCATTCTGGGTCTCAGGGAAATATATATTAAACAAATACTTCTGGAAAAAAATCTCACCACTTCCTTCCTCAGTTTACTTGAAGTCAGGCTCAAAGAGACGGCTGTAAATCAGGTTTGAGATCTTGTGCAAGGGAGGGGCGAGGCTGGAGAGTGAGAAGAGAGCGGGGGGGGGCAGGTGAGAGGGGAGAGAGGAGAGAGTAACAGGGTGGAAGAAAATGAGAGAGGTGTGAGGTGGAAGAGGGAGGGAGGAGAGGAGAGAGAGCAGGTGGGAGAGAGAGAGGGGGTGGGAGAAAGTGTGAGAGAGAAGAGGGGAGTTAGAGTGCAAGAGAGGGTGCGAGAGAAAGAAAAAGAATGAGCGAGAGGGAAAGGAAGAAAGTGAGAGGAGAACGGTGAGAGAGTGGGGGAGAGAGAGGCTGGAAGAGAGTGTGAGGGGCAGAGAGAGGGTAAGAGAGAAAGAAAGAGAGAGAAAGAAATAGAGTGAGAGAGGAGACAAGAAAGTGAGAAAGTGGGGAGAGGATATAAGAGGGAGGGTGAGAGAGAGAAGAGTGGAAGAGAAGAAGGTGAAGAGGGAGGGTAAGAGGGAGCAGGTGAGAGAGTGAGAGTGTGAAAAAGGGAGAGATACACACACACACACACACTGACACACACACACACACTCACACTGACACACACTCACGCACACACACACACACTCACACTGACACACACACACACATTCACACTCTCACACTGACACACACACACACACACTCACACTGACACACACACACACTCACACTCACACACACACACTCACACACTGACACACACACACACACAGATACACACACACACATGCACACACACTCTCACACTGACACACACACACACACACACACACACACTCACACTGACACACACACACACTCACACTCACACACACACAAGGGCTGGAGGGATAAGTGGGTTACAGGACAGAAGACACAATGTTCATTGAACAAGCTTGCACCTGAGGTAAGATATTTGAAGGAATTGTCCATGGATTAAGTAGTAGACGCAAAACAGTGTAGGGAAGCATATGGTAGAAGGAATAAAGGTGTAGACCAGGGGTGTCAAACTCATTTTAGGTCACAGGCCGGATTGGGCAAAATGCGACTTCATGGGGGCTGGATCTGTTGTCTCTCACAGATTTTGTTGCCTTCATTTTTTCAACCTGCTGTCATGTGTCTCAGTCTCTGCTATAACTACAAAGTGTGTCACTTTACGAATTTCATTTCTTATGAAGAAGGTTGCCTAGCAAGCATTATTTTTATGATTGGTATTAACTTGCAGTCATAGGCTACAATAAAGTTGTGATGAGAGAGAGAAAACGATGCTATTTTGGCTAAGATTGTTTTGGGAGCCACACCTTTTCCATTAATAAACCATTTGAAATCGAACATTAGCAGGCACAAATGTAGACCTAACGAAACAATTGTAAATGTAGGCTACACAACTGCACCTAATTTTTATTAGCCTGCTTCCAGCAATCAAACTCAGACAATGAACACAGTTAGCCTCTAATTTTTATTGAAGTGATCACATTTACAATAATAGAATAGTCAGAAAATGAATGAATCGCAATATTATGACACTCAATATTTCATAATGCATTTTGCTTACATGTCGCAGTACATCGAACGGTGTCACTCATTTTTCACTTGCTACTTCCAGACACCTGACATCTCTTGGCTTTAACCAGCCTGTCAACATCAGAGACCAGTTTCTGGGCAGTTGTGATTTTCATAATGTCATTTTGAAAATTGGGCCACTGAAGACAGAAGCGGGTGAATTTATTATGGGGAACAAGGAAATGGCAGACGAGTTGAACAGGTACTTTGGATCTGTCTTCACTAGGGAAGACACAAACAATCTCCCAGATGTAATAGTGGCCAAAGGACCTAGGGTAATGGATGAACTGAAGGAAACTTATATTAGGCAGGAAATGGTGATGGATAGACTGTTGGGTCTGAAGGCTGATAAGTCCCCAGGATCTGATGGTCTGCATCCCAGTGTACTTAAGAAGGTGGCTTTAGAAATCGTGGACGCATTGGTAATCATTTTCCAATGTTCTATAGATCCAGGATCAGTTCCTGTGGATTGGAGGGTGGCTAATGTTGTCCCACTTTTCAAGAAAGGAGGGAGAGAGAAAACAGGGAATTATAGATCGGTTAGCTTGACATCGGTGGTGGGAAGGATGCTGGAGTCAATTATAAAAGATGAAATTATGACACATTTGGATAGCAGAAACAGGATCGGTCTGAGTCAGCATGGATTTACGAAGGAGAAATCATGCTTGACTAATCTGAAATTTTTTGAGGATGTAACTATGAAAATGGACAAGGGAGAGCCAGTGGGTGTAGTGTACCTGGACTTTCAGAAAGCTTTTGATAAAGTCCCACATAGGAGATTAGTGGGCAAAATTAGGGCACATGGTATTGGGGGCAGAGTACTGACATGGATTGAAAATTGGCTGGCTGACAGAAAACAAAGAGTAGCGATTAACGGGTCCCTTTCGGAATGGCAGGCGGTGACCTGTGGGTACCGCAGGGTTCAGTGCTGGGACCGCAGCTGTTTACAATATATATTAATAATTTAGATGGGGGAATTAAAAGCAACATTAGCAAATTTGCAGATGACACAAAGCTGGGTGGCAGTGTGAAATGTGAGGAGGATGTTATGAGAATGCAGGGTGACTTGGACAGGCTGGGTGAGTGGGCAGATGCAGTTCAATGTGGATAAATGTGAGGTTATCCACTTTGGTGGTAAGAACAGGAAGGCAGATTATTATCTAAATGGAGTCAAGTGAGGAAAAGGGGAAGTACAACGAGATCTAGGTGTTCTTGTACATCAGTCACTGAAAGCAAGCATGCAGGTACAGCAGGCAGTGAAGAAAGCTAATGGCATGCTGGCCTTCATAACAAGGGGAATTGAATATAGGAGCAAAGAGGTCCTTCTGCAGCTGTACAGGGCCCTGGTGAGACCACACCTGGAGTACTGTGTACAGTTTTGGTCTCCAAATTTGAGGAAGGACATTCTTGCTATTGAGGGAGTGCAGCGTATGTTCACAAGGTTAACTCCCGGGATGGCGGGACTGTCATATGTCGAAAGGTTGGAGCGACTGGGCTTGTATACTCTGGAATTTAGAAGGATGAGAGGGGATCTGATTGAAACATATAAGATTATTAAGGGATTGGACATGCTGGAGGCAGGAAGCATGTTCCTGCTGATGGGTGAGTCCAGAACCAGAGGCCACAGTTTAAGAATAAGGGGTAGGCCATTTAGGATGGAATTGAGGAAAAACATTTTCACCCAGAGAGTGGTGGATATGTGGAATGCTCTGCCCCAGAAGGCTGTGGAGGCCAAGTCTCTGGTTGCTTTCAAGAAAGAGATGGCTAGAGCTCTTAAAGATAGCGGAATCAAAAGTTATGGGGATAAGGCAGGAACTGGATACTGATTGTGGATGATCAGTCATGATCACAGTGAGTGGCGGTGCTGGCTCGAAGGGCTGAATGGCCTACTCCTGCACCTATTGTATATTGTCTATTTAGATGTCTGTGTGTCAGCTGCGAGTGCAGTTTGAATTTGTTAATGTTCATTATGGAGAACGCCTACTCACAGAGATATGCTGTCCTGAACGTGCAAAGGATCTTTGAGGCAAAGTCTGTCATCTTGGGGTACATCGATCCCAAGTATTGATAGAATGAGTCCAGACCCACAGTCTCAAATTTATATTTCAAAGCCGAGTTACACTGAATTTCATTTAGTTCCATTTGGAATTCCTCCGGCACATCTGATGCTGCGTTGATGGCAAACGGTGAGCAAAATAGTGAGAATTCCTTCTCAAGCTGAGTGAAGACTTGGAAACGATTCAGAACCTCACTTTTCAGCCATGGTATTTTGTCCTTGTACCTGTCCATGTTGTCATTATTCCCATGAGCGACACGCACACACTGCAAAGAAGGGAAATGAGCTGGGTTGCTCTGGGATAGTTGCATCTCTCACAGACCTAATTTAATTTGAAAGGCACGAATGCTGTCGTAGTATTCCGTAACAAGTTTGTTGCGGCCTTGCATGTTAACATTAAGCACATTTAAGTGCTCTGTTATATCCACCAAAAATGCAAGATCATGAAGCCAGTCTGGGTCATCTAACTCTGCCATTGGCTTCCCTTTCTTGTTCACGAATAGTCCATTTCCGCACGTAATTGAAAAAACAACATTTGAGCACAACCCTTCTGCTGACACCATGACTCCAGTCAACCCCCAGTCTGTGCAAGGCCTCGACGAGACTGGAGAAAACGTCATTTGCCGTTGTGGTGTTTGTCATGGGCACCATCTCCACAAAATCCTCGGTGACAGTCAAAGATGCATCAACACCACGAATAAATATTCCCAATTGAGCTACATCAGTCACGTCAGTGCTCTCATCAATTGCAAGAGAGAAGGCAATAAATGACTTCACTTTGTCTTTTAGTTGACTGTTCAAATCTCCTGCAAGGTCCTCGATTCTCTCTGCCACAGTATTTCTTGACAAGCTGATATTACCAAAAGCCTGACTCTTCTCAGGGCACACCAGCTCAGCTGCCGTCAGCATGCATGCTTTGATGAATCCCCCTCTGAGTATGGCTTCGACGCAGCAGCTATTTTGTTGGCAATAATATAGCTGGCCTTGACAGCTCCATCATGAGTCTCTCGACTTTTGGTGCACACTGATTGCTGTTTTTCCAGAGCTGCTTCGAGCTCGTTTACCTTTTGCGTTCTGAGTCGTCCTGCGTACTTGTCATATTTTTCTCCGTGTGACGCCTCATAGTGTTGTTTGATATTGTACTCTTTTGCCACAGCCGCTTGTTGCGAGCATATCAGAAGCACAGGTTTGCCGTTGACCTCACAGAAGAAAAAAACGATCTTTCCAATTATCGTTGAATATCCGACCTTCGATGTCAACTTTTCTTTTCTTGGGAAGCATTTTGAACCACTGCAGCAAACAGTCTCAGCCTTGCTTCAGGTGTTACTTACCTGAGTACTCTGTGTGTTTACACTGTGTCTGACGATGTAAGTGGAGCCCTAGTGGTCTTCAGTGCAGGGTGGTAGGTGCTTATGCACAGCGGGTGGTTAACTGCCTCCTATTGTTTTCTAAGTACACACAACAAGCTGCCGGTGCAGCAGGCAACACAGACACCAGTAGAAGAGAGAGTGGCTGCCGTACAGATACATAATAAATGGTCGTGAGTATACTTTTCTCCCCCCCCAAATCATCCCGCGGGCCGGATGCAGCCCACAGGCTGGTAGTTTGACAACCCTGGTGTAGACTATTTTCTAAATGGGGAGCAAATTCAGAAACCAGAGGTGCAAAGGGACTTGTGCAGGATTCCCTAAAGGTTAACGTGCAGGTTGAGTTGGTGGTGAGGAAGGTAATGTAATGTTAGCATTCATTTCAAGATGACTAGAACATAAGAGTAAGGATGCAAAGCTGAGGCTTTATAAGGCATTGTTCGCACTGCACTTGCAGTCCTGTGAGCAGTTCTGGGCCCCTTATCTGAGAAGGGATGTGCTGGCACTGGAGAGGGTCCAGAGAAGGTTCACCAGAATGATTCTGGGAATGAAAGGGTTAATGTCTAAGGAGCGTTTGATAGCGCTGGGCCTGTACTCACTGGAGTTTAGAAGACTGAAGGGGGATCTCACTGAAACCTATTGAATATTGAAAGGCCTAGATAGAATGGACACGGAGAGGAAGTTTCTAATAGTGGTTGAGCCTGGGACCAGAGGGCACAGCCCCAGAATTGAAGGACATCCCTTTAGAACAGGGATGATGAGGAAAGTTTTTTTAGCCAGAGGGTGGTGAATCTGTGGAATTCATTGCCAAATGTGGCTGTTGAGGCCAAGTTATCGAGTATATTTAAAGCAGAGGTCAATGGGTTCTTGATTAGTAAGGGGGTTAAAGATTATGGACAGAAGGCAGTAGAATAGGTTGAGAGGAAAAATAAATCATTCGTGATCAAATGGTGGAGCAGATGTGATGAGGCAAAAGGCCCATCTGCTCCAAAGTCTTCTGGTCTTATCACTGAGAATGACCTGAGCCAATCTTTTACCTCAGCTGTACATTCCTGCTGCGTCTGCAAACTTCCTTGGTTCCTTTAATGTCTTGGGGGAGAAAATAAAAGCAGTCAACCCTTGAATACGGTCCCAGACCCTTATGCAGAGAATTCCAAAGGTTTATCAGTCAAAGAGTTTCTCTTCATTCACAGGGCAGTTGGTTCCTTACTCTTTTTGACGAGCATACAAAGGTTTATTTACTCACAAAAATACATATAATAACAGAGGTTCACAAAACTATTAATGATTTCAATTAAAACACTATTACTATTATTGAAAAGACATTCAAGCCCCAGCAGGGACCACCATAATTGGAAATCTCCCACTGTGCCCACAGAGACCGCGTGCTCCTTCCCCAAGGACACCTAGGCACAGAGGTAACCCGGAAGAGGAGCAGGTAATCGGTTTTGGCAGAGCCCTCGATTCTCCGCTGCCTGGACCTATGAATGGCTAACTTGGCTTGGCCCAGGAGCATGCCTACTGCGAGCTCCCCCAATTGACCCTCTCCTCTCTGCACCAGGTGACCGTAGATCAGGAGCAGGAAGCTGGCGTGCTGCCGGACTTGAGGAGCCGTCCCTTCAGATACTCTTGCAGGGGCGGCAAGCTTCTTGGCTCCTTACTTTGAAACTTTAACTTCAGAATTTTGAACATCTCAATACAATCACCTCATGTTGCCCAGAACCCTCGAGTATACAGACCCAGTCTGATTAATCTCGGAGGGTAAATACTCTGTCCCAGGATCCACTCTAGTGAACCTCTCTGTACCTTCTCTACCCTTCAGGCCTGCACACAGTATTGCAGCCATGGCCTCACCAGTTCTCTACGTAATTACAATGAGACATCTTCAGTCTTGTACTGATGTCTACATTCTTTACAGTGTAAAGAGTGGAAGGACATGGACATTGTGCAGGGAGAAGGGGTAAGTTTAGTTAGGAATTTAATTAGTTTAGCACACAACGAGGACTGAAGGTTCAGTTCCTTTGTTGCACAGATCTATATGTCTGTAGAAAATAGCACTGCGAAAAGGAGAAGTCTACGATACGCTGAAAGGAGGGCAAAGGTAGCTTAGAGGTTTGCGACCCAAAGTGTCCTGCTCAGAGTAAAGAGACCAGCCCTACATAGTAGCCTAACTTCTTGCAGGAAGCACAGTACAGACTCCCTATACTTTCCTCGAATCACCTGAAAACAAAGCCCCCATGTATTACCCGTTCCTGCCCCAGGAAAAGTCTCTGGCTGTCCACTTTACCTAAGCCTCTCATATTCTTCTACACCTCCATCAAGTCAACTCTCCTCCTCCACGCCAGAGCAAAAAGCCCCAGCTCACTCAACCTATTCTCAAGGCATGTCCTCTAAAGTAGGCGACATCCTAGTAAATCTCCTCTGCACCCTCTCTAAAACTTCCATATCCTCCCTATAATGAGGCACCCAGAACTGAACACACTTCCCTGTGTGGCCAACCAGAGCTTTATAGCAACACACATCAAAGTTGCTGGTGAACGCAGCAGGCCAGGCAGCATCTCTAGGAAGAGGTACAGTTGACGTTTTGGGCTGAGACCCTTCGTCAGGACTAACTGAAAGAAGAGCTAGTAAGAGATTTGAAAGTGGGAGGGGGAGGGGGAGATCCGAAATGATAGGAGAAGACAGGAGGGGGAGGGATAGAGCCAAGAGCTGGACAGTTGATTGGCAAAAGGGATATGAGAGGATCATGGGACAGGAGGCCCAGGGAGAAAGAAAAGGGGGAGGGGGGAAAACCCAGAGGATGGGCAAGGGGTATAGTGAGAAGGACAGAGGGAGAAAAAAGAGAGAGAGAGAAAGAATGTGTGTATATAAATAAGTAACAGATGGGGTACGAGGGGGAGGTGGGGCATTAGCGGAAGTTAGAGAAGTCAGTGTTCATGCCATCAGGTTGGAGGCTACCCAGACGGAATATAAGGTGTTGTTCCTCCAACCTGAGTGTGGCTTCATCTTTACAGTAGAGGAGGCCGTGGATAGACATATCAGAATGGGAATGGGACGTGAAATTAAAATGTGTGGCCACTGGGAGATCCTGCTTTCTCTGGCGGACAGAGCGTAGATGTTCAGCAAAGCGGTCTCCCAGTCTGCGTCGGGTCTCGCCAATATATAGAAGGCCACATCGGGAGCACCGGACGCAGTATATCACCCCAGTCGACTCACAGGTGAAGTGTTGCCTCACCTGGAAGGACTGTCTGGGGCCCTGAGTGGTGGTAAAGGAGGAAGTGTAAGGGCATGTGTAGCACTTGTTCCGCTTACACGGATAAGGGCCAGGAGAGAGATCAGTGGGGAGGGATGGGGGGGATGAATGGACAAGGGAGTTGTGTAGAGAGCGATCCCTGCGGAATGCGGGGGGGGGGGGGAGGGAAAGATGTGCTTAGTGGTGGGATCCCGTTGGAGGTGGCGGAAGTTACGGAGAATATTATGTTGGACCCGGAGGCTGGTGGGGTAGGACAAGGTGAGGAGGTGAGGACAAGGGGAACCCTATTCCTAGTGGGGTGGCGGGAGGATGGAGTGAGAGCAGATATGCGTGAAATGGGGGAGATGCGTTTGAGAGCAGAGTTGATGGTGGAGGAAGGGAAGCCCCTTACTTTAAAAAAGGAGGAAATCTCCCTTGTCCTAGAATGAAAAGCCTCATCCTCATCATCATCTCATCAGCAGGATCTCCCAGTGGCCACACATTTTAATTCTACATCCCATTCCCATTCTGACATGTCTATCCATGGCCTCCTCTACTGTAAAGATGAAGCCACACTCAGGTTGGAGGAACAACACCTTATATTCCGTCTGGTTAGCCTCCAACCTGATGGCATGAACATCGACTTCTCTAACTTCCGCTAATATCCCACCTCCCCCTCATACCCCATCCGTTATTTATTTATATACACACATTCTTTCCCTCTCTCTCCTTTTTCTCCCTCTGTCCTTCTCACTATACCCCTTGCCCATCCTCTGGGTTTTTTCCCCCCTCCCCTTTTTCCTTCTCCCTGGGCCTCCTGTCCCATGATCCACTCATATCCCCTTTGCCAATCACCTGTCCAGCTCTTGGCTCCATCCCTCCCCCTCCTGTCTTCTCCTATCATTTTGGATCTCCCCCTCCCCCTCCAACTTTCAAATCTCTTACTAACTCTTCCTTCAGTTAGTCCTGACGAAGGGTCTCGGCCTGAAACGTCGACTGCACCTCTTCCTACAGATGCTGCCTGGCCTGCTGCGTTCACCAGCAACTTTGATGTGTGTTGCTTGAATTTCCAGCATCTGCAGAATTCCTTGTGCAGAGCTTTATAGAGCCACATTACCTTGTGGCTTTGAACTAATAAAGATCAACGCACCATGCGCCCTCTTAACCACACAGTGTTTTATGTAGTTTAATCTTCTTGCAATGAAGACCAACATACTCTTTGAGGTCCAAAGGAATGACTATCAGTGTTTCTTTTATAAAACTACAAAAGTTTATTTACACAACAAGAACACAAAGTGCAAACTCAGCAATTACAAGACAGTGAATAAATTCAAATTAAAACATGATTAATACTGTACGACTGCAAGTGCTTGCTGTACATGGACAGCTGATCAACGATCAATCGTGCAATGAAAAATTTGCTTGCAGCAGCATCACCGGCGCAGAGCATCAGATAAACAGCATTCAGAAGAAAAACATTAGTTAAGCATAAATTATTCACAGTTTTTACAAGAGAATTCACATAGAATAAATCAAAACATTCCCATTCCGACATGTCGATCCATGGCGTCCTCCTGTGCCAAGATGAGGCCACACTTGGGTTGAAGGAGCAGCACCTCATATTCCATCCAGGTAGCCTCCAACCTGATGGCATGGACATCGATCTCTCCTTCGGATGAACAAATTTCCCCCTTGGCCTTCCTCTGACCTTTAACCTCTTCTCACCTATGAAGTACTGGCTTGAGTCACTAACCTCTGCAGCCTCTCAGGTTCCTGAACATCCGTATTGCTGTACCAGACCATGATGCAACCCGTCAGCTCCCTCTGAACCCTTCACCATTCACAAAGTACTCCGCATATTCTCTGCTGAAGCGACGACCTGCCGTTACCCCACGTGACGGTCGCTGTGCCATGTCTTCACTCCTTCACTAGACTGCTCAGAACCTCTCTGGACCATCCCCACTGCTGACGTTGCCACACAGATACACTGTATACCATAGGCAAACATGGAGATATTATAAACACCAGGGATTCTGTGGCTGCTGGGAATCCAGAGTCGCACACACAGAGTGCTGGAGGGTGCTCTACTGCCAGAATGAGGCCACTCTCAGGTTGGAGGAGCAACACCTCATATTCTGGCTGGGTAGCTTCCAACTTGATGGCATCAATATCAATTTCTCTAACTTCTGGTAACTTCTCTCCCCCCCACCCCCCCGCTTCCATTCCCCATTCTGGCTCCCCTTCTTTCTTCTTCTCTCTTCTTCACTTGCCCATCACCTCCCTTTGATGCCTCTCCTCTTCCCCTTTCTCCCACGGTCCACTCTCCTATCAGATTCCTTCTTCTTCACCCATTTACCTTTTCCACCTATCACTTCCCAGCTTCTCATTTCATCCCCCCATGCCCCATCCACTTACCTGGCTTCACCTATCACCTTCTAGCTCCTACTCCTTCTCCTTCCTCCAACGTCTTATTCTGTCTCCTTCCCTTTTCCTTCCCAGTCCTGATGAAGGGTCGCGGCCCACAGCATCAACTGTTTATTCCTTTCCATAGATGCTGCCTGACCTGCTGTGTTCCCCCAGCGTTACCATGGATCTATTAAACAGGGGCTCCTCAGCTTACAAATGACTTATCGAAATCTGACAGGTTCTCCAGACGCTTTTCAAGCTAGCAATTGTTGTGTCGTATGGCAGGTGTTTTTTGCTTCACACTGCTAATTCTTTGGCTTGATTCATGGTGAAGTGTGGCCCGGGAGGGGCAGGCATTAGTCTGTCCACTCAGGAGCGAGGCTTGGATCGATCTTCATCTGGCATCTTGTCCACAGTCATTCCAACATGGGTGGCCCTGAGTTGGCATCGCCTGGTGGGGTCCTTGAAGCACACAAGTTGATCCGGGTCATGGAGGAAGCTAGCAAGGAGAATAATAAATTCATGATATTAGCGGGTGGCTTGGTAGTTGGTAGTTGTTTGTGTGACACTATTACAGCACCCCTCCAAGAGGACCTCAACCTTATCATAGTTTGGAGGCCTGTGTGCCTCAGTGACCCAGAGAGCTATGTTGACTGGAGTCAGGACTTCATGCTTTGGCTCTTAATAGAGTCATCCATGCTAAACAGGTCAAAGAGTAAAGGCCGGACTAAGAGTGGGCCACCAGTCCTCCAGATTTGTGGGGTTCGGTTTAGGGCTAACAACTTCGACTGGTAAAACAAAACTGTTACGCAAATGCAGTGAGGAACTCTTCTACATCTGAGTGCGACAGTATTCCTGAGTCTCCACCCGGGCGTTGCAAGACCGACAGAAGTGGAAACCGAGCAGAGGCTACTGACATGATGAAGGAAGCCCTGACCATCGCCAGAGATGGAGGAGCTTCATTGCTGCCCTAAATGCCAACAGCATACTGGTCTGTTCGTAAGCAAATGTTACAGCACCATCTCAACTTACGTCCTCTGGTATTTGACATCTCCATCCTGAGAAAAACATTTGCCTGCCCGCCCTATTAGTGCTTCTTCTAAGTTTAAAAACTTCTATCCACTGTCTTGACAGTCCCATGTTTATACCACCATTTCTCACCCCATCCTCACTGGTGCTAACCCAGTTCCCAAGGCACTGACACCCAGCCGCTGCACTGAGTGATCAGTGGAAGGATGGGGGCGAGGTGTGGTCCTCATCCTCCAAGCTGCATCCCTCTGGAAATGCCAACTGTTGTAAACGGGGCAGCACAGTAGTCCGGCGGTTAGCATAACGTTATTACAGCGCCAGCGACCCAGGTTCTATTCCCCTTGCAGTCTGGAAGGAGTCCGCACGTTTTTCCGCATGACCACGTGGGTTTCCTCCCATGTTCCAAAGACAGATGGGTTAGGGTTAGTGAGTTGTGGGCATGCTATGTTGGCACTGGAAGCATGGCGACATTTGCGGCCTGCCCCCAGCATGTCCTCAGACTGTTGGCCGTTGAAACATACGACACATTTCACTGCATGTTTTAATGTTTTAATGTGCATGTGACAGTCTAATCTTAACAGCAACGGCAAAACCAACCCCTTTCCCACCCACCCACTCAGATACACAGATAGGCTTCCAACCCCAGGACGGGCTACCTTTGGGCCTCTGTTCACCTGGACTGTCAACACTCTAATTGTACCTCAGAGACAATCAGCTACTCTCACAATAAACGGAATCATCTACTCTAGGATCTTTAATTTGGCCTCATATTTTAAAAAATATTCTTAATGTATCAGGATCCTAATGTCTACAATTATTTGTATGATATGCACACCCTTTTCATCAATTGTCCTGAGTAACTCATGTAAAAATGATTGTATAAGTTTCTGTTACTTGTTCCACACCCAGTCATTATCAGTACTGTACTCCTGTGCTCTGCACTCAAGTTTCGTAGCCTCTAAGGCGGCATCTTACCTCAAGCCTCTGAACATCCTGGTATATCACAGCAGCCCAGTGCCCTCTCACTTAGACTAAGAATTATTCACTAAAATATCCTGCAATTGATTTGTCAAGCATGAACTTCCTGTCATAAATTCGTACTGACTTGGCCTAGAATGAATTTCTAAATGATCTATTGCTACTTCCTTAATAGTAAATGAGCCTTTACCAGTTATATTGTCAGACTATCTGACACATAGTTCCCACTTTGCTCTCTGTTTCCTCCCTCAGATCATGAGGTTACAACTGCTGAGTTTCAGTGCATGGGAAATGTTTTACTATCCACAGAACCATGGTTGATGACAAACTGTACTTATTTCCAAAGCAGACTTTTACATCACTGTGTGGTGCATGAGTCTTGACTTGGCCATTTACTGTTTCTTTTAATACTTGAACTAATTTCTTTCAATTCCTCATTTTCTCTACACCTGTCATTCTCAATAATTTTGGGAAGCTTTTGTTTGTGAATATATCACATACACCGAGTGGCCAATTATTATCTGCCTCCTGCCTCAGTGTACGCTTGTGGTCTTCTCCTGCTGTAGCCCATCCACTTCAAAGTTTAATATATTATGCATTCAGTGATATTCTTCTGTATACCTCTGTTGTAATGTGTGGTTATACGATTAACTATTGCCTTCCTGTAGATTAAACCAGTCTGGCCATTCCCCTCTGACTTCTCATATAAACAGGATGTTTTCGCCCACAGGACTGCCACTCACTGGATGTTTTTTGTTTATCACACCAGTTGCTGTAAACTCCAGTGACTGTTGTGCGTGAAAATTCCAGGAGATCAGCAGTTTCTGAGATACTCAAACCACCCCGTCTGGCACCAGCAATCATTCCACAGTCAAAGTCACATAGATCATATTTCTTCCCCATTCTGACGTTTTGCCTGAACAACAACCGAACCTCTTGACCATGTTTGCATGCTTTTATGCATTGAGTTGCTGCCACATGATTGGCTGATTATACATTTGCGTTAATGAGCAGGTGTACAGGTGAACCTAATAAAGTGGCCACCAAGTGTATATAGGAGTGAGTGTATATAGTGTGTATAGGAGCGCTCCCACAAGAAAACAGCTTCCATCATCAAGGACCCCCACCATCCAGGCCAAGCTCTCTCCTCACTGCTGCCATTTGGCAGGGGGTACAGGAGCCTCACATCCCACACTACCAGGTTCAGGAACAGTTGTTACCCTTCAACCATCAGGCTCCGAATTAGTGTGGATAACTTCACTCATGTCAGCACTAAACTGATTCTACAACCTAAGGACTTACTTTCAAGGACTCTACAGATAGTTCGTAGTATTATCTGTCTGTCTATTTATTTGTCTGCCTATCTATCTGTCTTAATTTATGTATTTGCAGAGTTCTACTGAGGTTTGCTAAGGTTTGCTGAGGTCTTTACTCTTTCCACTGTGGATCCCTCAATGAAGACTTGACTTCCCCTTCCTGAAATCCACAATCAACTCCTCGGTCTTACTGACATTGAGTGCAAGGTTGTTGTTGTGACATAACTCGACTAGCCGATCGATCTCACTCCTGTATTAGGTATGACTCTAAGGTCATTCCTGTGTTAGGTATGACTCTGTGACTACAAGGTTCAATGAGATCACCTCTCAGTTTTATGTGCAAATGGATGAAGGGCCAGCCTGCTCCTCAGAAGACAAACCTTTCATCCCGGGTTGCTACATCTTTTTGGCTCCCTCTCTATCACACGTATCTCCTTCCTGAGGCAGGGAGACCAAACTTGGTGCCATCTCACCGGGGCTCGTTAGAACTGGAGCAAGATGCCTCTATTTGTGTACTGCTGTACTGTTCTATTTTCTAACTGTGACGCTTCATTCTACATTCTGTTTGTGCTATCTCGAAGTACAATGTAATGTTCTGATCTTTGTGAACAGTATGCAAGACAAGTCTTTCACTCAACCTTGGTACATGAGACAATAACAAACAAATTTCAGTTCTAATCCTATCCAGATTAATGCCGGGGAAGTGGGGGAGAAGTTTGGGAATGGTGAACATAACTTCTTGGGACAGTTTAGGAAGCTAGACTTCCTTCCGTGGAATCTGCCTACATTTCTCGCTGGTTCGGTGAAGTATAATCAAAGACTCCACTCACCTGACCATTGTCTTTTCTCCCCTCTCCCGTCGGGCGGAAAGTTGTGGACACAGCTCAGCACATCACAGAAACCAGCCTCCCCTCCATGGACTCTGCCTACACTTCTCACTGCCTCAGTGAAGCAGCCAGCAGAATGAAAGACCCCACTCATCCTGGACATTCTCTCTCTTCCCCTCTCCCACTGGGCAGAAAGAACAAAAGCCTGAAGCTCATACCACCAGGCTCAAGGACAACTTCTTCCTGCTGTTATGACTATTGAATGACTCCCTAGTCTAATAAGGTCTCGTTTTGACCTTGCACCTTATTATCTGCCTGTACTGCATTTCCTCTGTAAATGTTCAGCTTTATTCTGCATTCTGCTATTGTTTTCTCTTGTTCTACCTCAATGCACTGTTGTAATGAATTGATCTGTATGAACAGTATGCAAGACATATAATAGAACATAGAACATTACAGCAAGGTACAGGGCTTTCGTCCCATGATGTTGTGCCAACATTTTAATCTACTCCAAGATCAATTTCATCCCATGTAATCCTCCACTTTTCTATCATCCATGTGACTATCTTTAGATTTTCATAAATGCCCCTTCCACCTTGGCAGGGCATTCCACTCTCAGTCTTACCTCTACATCCTCCCACACTTCTCTTCATTCATCTTGAAGTTGTATCCCTTACTTTGTGCTAAGACAGATGTAGTTTTAAGGTGACTGGATGGTAAAGGACTAAATCTATGTGAACTCGTGAGACGTGTTTCTCATCGCACCTTGATACATGTAAGAATAAGAGGTCGACTTACCAGTTTACTTAGGAGCGCTGTGGCAGCACCTGTGGGGCTTGTGTACCATGCTCCAGGCCTGCAGGGGGGGAATACTGCCTCATGCAGTCGAAGAACTGCAGCACCCTCTGCCTCCTGTGGACCGAGAGATGGCAGCAGTTGGGTAATTGGGCCTGTGCCTGTGTCTGCGCCTGCGTCTGAACCGACGGGAGGTGAGGGACTGTTGCACACTCATCCTGGCAGGAAGGTGGCTTCCAGACCCTGTTCCGGCCTCGGCCATACAGTTAGAAGGCCCAGTCTCCTTTCGGGCAAACAAAACTGCTGCAGCCCCTGGCCAGACCCGTGGAGGAGATCTGTGTAACTACATCAATAACAACTGGTATGTGAATGCCTCGGTAGTAACGGCCCAATGCTCACCGCAGAGAGAGTTTTACACAGCGAAGTGCAGGCCCTTCTACTTACCGAGGGAGTTCACTGCCATGGTGATTGTTGCTGTTTATATCCCCCCCAAGCTAGTGTTGGGGAAGCGCTGCACGATCTCTATGTGCCATCTGCAACCTCGAAGCCACTTGCCCCAGTGGTGTCTTCGATGTTGCTGGTGGCTGCAATCATACCAGCTAAAAAACAGTCCTGCCAAAATTCTGCCAGCATGTCAACTTCACAACCAAAGAAGGGAATATATTTGAGCTGGTTTATACCAACATTCATGGACCCTACAAGGCTATCCCCTCCCCTCACCTTGGATGTTTAGACTACATATCCACTTTGCTAATCTCTGCGTACAGACCGCTAGCTAAACGAGTCAAACCAATTCACAAAGAGATCAGGACCCGGCCAGAAGGTGCCACCTTAGCGTTGTAGGACCGTTACGAAAGCACGGACAGGAGCATATTCAGGGAGGTGACTACCTACAATCATCACATCAACGTGATGAATATTTGGGATCGGGGACTGGCTACACAGGAAAGTGCATAGAGGGCATTATTGTGGTTAAACACTACACTGCCAGAACAAACCGGAAACCATGGCTGACTGCAGAGGCTTGTGCAATACTTAGGGATTGCACTTGTGCTGGCAGTTCATTCCACATTCTCTCGACCCTCTGAGTGAAGAAGTTTCCCCTCATGTTCCCCTTAATCTTCTCACCTTTTCCCCTTAACCTTTCTACCTCTGGATGTAGTCCCACCCAACCTCAGTGGAAAAAGCCTGCTGGCATTTACCCTGTCTATACCCTCATGATTTTGTATACCTCTATCAAATCTCCACTCAATCTTCTAAGTTCTGAAGAAAACAGTCCTAACCTTTTCAATCTTTCCTTATAACTCAGGTCCTCCAACCCAGGAAACATCCTTGTAAATTTTCTCTGCACTCTTTCAACCCTGCTTACATTTTTCCTGTAGGTAGGTGGCAATGGTAACTGGCCTAAATGGTTACTGCCCATTTACACTTACTTCAACAATCATGAAGTGCTTTGAGCAGCTGGTAATGGATCGTATAAAATCCCTCCTTCCAGTTACCTTGGACCCTTTCTAGTTCAGCTACTGCTCAGACTGGCCCACTGATAACGCCATAGCCGCACCCTCCACTCCGTCCTGCTCCACCCAGAGGGTATGCCAGCCTCGTCTGCCAGGCTGTTGTTCATTGATTTCAGCTCGGCATTTAGCACGATCATCCCTCAGAGGCTGGTAGGTAATGTATCCTTGATGGGACTCAACATCCCGCTCTGTCACTGGATCCAGGACTTGTTGATGGAAAGACCCCCATCCATCCGAGTTGGCAGCAACATCTCAAACTCCATCAGACTGAGCACTGGCAGCCCCCGGGGTCGCGTGCACAGTCTGCTGATGACCCACTACTACACAGCCAGATTTACTCAACCCAATCATCGTTTTCACCAATGATACAACAGTGGCTGGCCTCATCAGCAACAATGATGAGTCAGCAAACAGAGAGGAGGTAGTGAGGCTTGTCAGATGGTATGAGAACAACAAGCTGAGTCTCTGTGTGGACAAGACAAAGTGACGATTGTGGACTTCAGGAAGGCACAGGTTGACCTCTCTCCATTGCACATCAATGACTCTGTGTGGAGAGAGTGAAGAGCAGAAGGTTCCTTGATCACAAACGATCTTCCAGATATAATTCTGGCCAAAGGACCTAGGGTAATGGACGAACTGAAGGAAATTTATATTAGGCAGGAAATGGTGTTGGATAGACTGTTGGGTCTGAAGGCTGATAGGTCCCTGGGACCTGATGGTCTGCATCCCAGGGAACTTAAGGAGGTGGCTTTAGAAATCGTGGACACATTGGTAATCATTTTCCAATGTTCTATAGATTCAGGATCAGTTCCTGTGGATTGGAGGGTGGCTAATGTTGTCCCTCTCTTCAAGAAGAGAGGAAGAGAGAAAACGGGGAATTATAGACCGGTTAGCCTGACGTCGGTGGTGGGAAGGATGCTGGAGTCAATTATAAAAGATGAAATTACGACACATCTGGAGAGCAGTAACAGGATTAGTCTGAGTCAGCATGGATTTATGAAGGGGAAATCGTGCTTGACTAATCTTCTGGAATTTTTTGAGGATGTAACTATGAAAGTGGACAAGGGAGAGCCAGTGGATGTAGTGTACCTGGACTTTCAAAAAGCCTTTGATAAAGTCCCACATAGGAGATTAGTGGGCAAAATTAGGGCACATGGTATTGGGGGCAGAGTACTGACATGGATTGAAAATTGGCTGGCTGACAGAAAACAAAGAGTAGCGATTAACGGGTCCCTTTCGGAATGGCAGGCGGTGACCAGTGGGGTACCGCAGGGTTCAGTGCTGGGACCACAGCTGTTTACAATATATATTAATGATTTAGATGAGGGAATTAAAAGTAACATTAGCAAATTTGCCGATGACACAAAGCTGGGAGGCAGTGTGAAATGTGAGGAGGATGTTATGAGAATGCAGGGTGACTTGGACAGGCTGGGTGAGTGGGCAAATGCAGTTTAATGTGGATAAATGTGAGGTTATCCACTTTGGTGGTAAGAACGGGAAGGCAGATTATTATCTAAATGGAGTCAAGTTAGGAAAAGGGGAAGCACAACGAGATCTAGGTGTTCTTGTACATCAGTCACTGAAAGCAAGCATGCAAGTGCAGCAGGCAGTGAAGAAAGCTAATGGCATGCTGGCCTTCATAACAAGGAGAATTGAGTATAAGAGCAAAGAGGTCCTTCTGCAGCTGTACAGGGCCCTGGTGAGACCACACCTGGAGTATTGTGTGCAGTTTTGGTCTCCAAATTTGATGAAAGACATTCTTGCTATTGAGGGAGTGCAGCGTAGGTTCACAAGGTTAACTCCCGGGATGGCGGGACTGTCATATGTCAAAAGATTGGAGCAACTGGGCTTGTATACTCTGGAATTTAGAAGGCTGAGAGGGGATCTGATTGAAACATATAAGATTATTAAGGGATTGGACACGCTGCAGGCAGGAAGCATGTTCCCGCTGATGGGTGAGTCCAGAACCAGAGGCCACAGTTTAAGAATTAGGGGTTTAGAACGGAGTTGAGGAAAAACTTTTTCACCCAGAGAGTGGTGGATAAATGGAATGCTCTGCCCCAGAAGGCAGTGGAGGCCAAGTCTCTGGATGCTTTCAAAAAAAGAGATGGATAGAGCTCTTAAAGATAGTGGAATCAAAGGTTATGGGGATAAGGCAGGAACTGGATACTGATTGTGGATGATCAGCCATGATCACAGTGAATGGTGGTGCTGGCTCAAAGGGCTGAATGGCCTACTCCTGCACCTATTGTCCATTGTCTATTGATCTGACCTGGATGCACACTTCCTCATTAGACAAGAAGGCACAAGAACTTTCAGAGGAGATTGAGGCTTACAAGGCTCTCTGACCCAATTTTAACAACTTTCTACCACTGGGAGTGTCTGTCCGGCTGCACGATTGTGTGCTACAGAAGCTGCAAGGCTTTGGACCTCAAAACCCTGCAGAGGACAGTAAGAACTGCCGAGAGAATCGTCAGTGTCATTTACTGGGACTGTTGTGGACGTAGGGCCCAAAGCATTGCTGAGGATCCCTCCCACAATCTCTTTGACCCCCTACCGTCAGGAAGGAGGTACAGAAACATCGGGACTAACACTGCTTCTTCCCTCGGGCTGTCAGACTAATGAATACCCTGATGCCATTGAGGTCTCATCACTAGGACAGCAAGCTGTTGACTGTACTGTTTACCTATGCTGTGCTTTACTACATGCATTATAAATTATGAATGTATTTATAGTATAATATATTGGTTTATGAGCTGTGTGTGATATATGTTGTGTGGGTGCACCATGATCTGGATGAATGCTGTTTTGTTTGGTTGTATATATGTACGGTTAGATGACAATGAGCTTGAACATGTAACCACCAAGTCACCTTACTCCTATCTCTACTGCTGAGCTGTGCAAAGCGCGGTTGAGTTCAGTTTCCACATTGTGCTGCAACATTAGTGATTCTCAGACCTGCTCGAGCTCGTTGCCTGGACCTGCACCTGAGGTATCTGCAGAACCCATGCCAGCAGGGGCCTGCCTCTCACTGGAGCCACTGGCAGAGGAGTGGAAGGAGCCCTAATTCCCAGGGTCAACGCCTGGAATTGGATTATTATTGTTATATGTACCAAGACACAGTGAAAAGTTTATCTCACATACTGTTCACACCGTTCAAATCATGACATGGTGCATTGAGGTAGCACTGAGTGAAGTGGTAACGAAGTATAAATATACCCGTTGAGCGCAGAGCAGATAAATAACGAAGTGCAAGATCGTTAACGTAGATTGTGAGGTCAGGTAGGAAACCATTCAATAGTCTTACAATAGTGGGATAGAATTAGAATTCACTTACTGTTGTCACACATACTGAGACACAGTAAAAAGATAGATCGTGAGATCGAGACCATCTTATGTTACCTTGGGGTCCATTCAAGGGTCTGATAACAGTGGGGTAGGAGCTGTCCTTGGGCCTGGTGGTGGGTGCTTTCAGGCTTTTTGTATTATCTGCTCAATGGGAAGGGAAAGAAAAGGGAATGCTTGGGGCAGTCAGGGCTTTGATTATGCTAACTGCTTTACTGAGGCAGAATCCATAGAAGGGAGTCTGGTTTCTGTCACGTGCTGAGCTGTGACCACAACTCTCTCTCTCTGATGAGAGAAGGGGGAAGAGAGAATGTCTGGGGTAGGTGGGGTCTTTGATTGGGCTGCCTGCTTTATGAGGCAGTGAGAAGTATAGACAGAGTTCATGGAGGGGAAGCTGGTTTCTGTGATGTGCTGAGCTGTGTCCACAACTCTCCGCAGTTTCTCATTGTCACACACAGAACAGTTGCTGTACCAAGCCGCTGAGCTTCCAGGCAGAATTCTTTCTGTCTATGTTAAGAGCTCATGGGAAAGTGCCGGATTTCTTCAGCTTTATGAAGAAGCAGTGGTGTTGGCGAGCTTTCTTGGCCTTGCTTTCACCTCTGTCACCGGGCTTTAGATGGATCACAGCTTGTGATGGAAATTGGTCTGCCTGTGACCACGAGAAACTGCAGAGAGTTGTGGGTGAACACTGAAAAGGTGATCACCGAAACCAACCTCACCCTATGGGCTCTGTCGACACTTCTCACTGCCTCTGAAAAAAAAGTTCCCACTTACCCTGGACATTTCTCTGTTCTCCCCAGGTCACCAGGCAGAAAGTGAAAAAGCCAGTAAGTGCACACTACCTGGCTGAAGGACAACCCCAGCCCATGGTTCTAAGACTATCGAATGGTCTCCTAGTTAAATAAGGTCATCTCTTGACCTCACAATCTACTTCATTATGACCTTGCAACTTATTGTCCACCTGCACTGCACTTGCTCTGTCACTGTAACACTTCACATTGCATCCTGTTACTCTTTTACCTTGATCTGCCTCAGTGCACTGGGTAATAATTTGATCTGTATAAATAGAAGATTGTCACTGTATTGTGGTACATGTCACAATAATAAACCAAACCAATACCAGACATGGAGCTTGCACAGGACTGAGTTTCAGGGTTCATAACAATGTACTGAGCAGGAACAGGCCATTCGGCCCAATATCTCCATCCTGACCCTTTTTTGCTCTTCATTTAGTCTCATTTGTCCACATTAAAACTGCATCCTTCTAAGCCTTGCCTACTTCAGCATTAATAGAAAAGCCTCTGAGTGTAGGAGATCGTCGAAGGGTACAGTGAGATATGGAACAGTATGAGATATGGGCAGAGAAGTGACAGATGGGAGTTTAATCTATAGATGTAAACTTCCCACTATTCAGGACATTTACAGAGACAGGTGCGCTAAAAGGGGCCAAGTAATCATTGGGGATCCGAGTCACCCCAAACTACAAACTGTTCCAGCTGCTACCACCCGGGAAACAGTACCGCAGCATTAAAGCCAAGGCTGACAGGCTCCAGGACAGCTTCTTCCACCAGGCCATCAGACTGATTAACTCATGCTGATGCAATTGTATTTCTATGTTATATTGACTGTCCTGTTGTACATACTATTTATTACAAATGACTATAAATTGCAGATTCAGATAGAAACGTAACGTAAACAATTTTACTCCTCATGTATGTGAAGGTTGCAAGAAATAAAGTCACTTCAATTCAATTGAATAATCTGGGCAAGTGTGAGGTGTTGCCCCTTGGGTGGTCAATGTAAAGGGATAGTACACAATTAATAGCAGGCCCTTAACAGTGTTGATGTACAGAGTGATCTTGGAACCAAAGCCATAGCATGGTTGCACAGCTCGATATGGTGATAAACATGACATATGGCTTGCCTTCCTTAGTTGAGACATTGGGTTCAAGAGTCAAGAAGTTGTGCTGTAACTTTATAAAGCCTCTGGTGAGGCTGCATGTGGACAATTGTATTCAATTCTACTTGCACAGTTGCAGGAAGGATGAGGAGGCTTTGGCGTGGTTGCAGAAGAGGTTCACCTGTCATGTGAAATTGACTGAACCCAAGTGCAGAGGAAAGACAGACTCCCATATAGAGATGGCGACCAGGGTTTACTTCTAAGAGTTCCAACAAAACATTGATGGCTTGGCCGAGCATCACCACGACACGTAACATTCTCAAAGCTAGGAACCCGCGATAGGTGCTAATCGGCGTCCACTTAAATAGCCACAGAACAAGGGAAACTCGTGCCAGTCAAGGTAAACTTTACAAGATTAAACAGAAAACACCAGGGATTAAGGACTCTTATTAAAGCAGCAGTTAATAAATTCAGGTGCACTAGAAACCTTGGAGTGCAGTACTCTCCGGCTCCCCACACAGGCCCGCAGAGCTCACTATGTTCACATGGGTGCTGCCTGGATCAGAGGAATACGAAGGTACCACCAGGTCTGGACAGAAGCAATTCGGCATCAGTAGCCTGATCCATTCAGTGTAACATCATGGCCAAGGGGCCTGTTCCTGTCTTGTTCATTATGTGCTCTACATCCAAAATGTTTATTGCATCTCCTCCTCAGGCAGATACATAACTACTCTCTATGTAAAAAATCCCCTTTGAGAGTCAGCTACATTAGGGACACTTAAAAGAATCTTAGGTAGGCATGCGGATGATAAAAATGGAGGGCTATGTAGGAGGGAAGAGTTAGTTTGATGTTGGAGTGAGTTAGAAGGTCGGCACAAAATTGTGGGCCAAAGAGAGTGTATTCTGCTATACTCTTCTATATTCTATATTCTAAAACTCCTTCCTCTCACCATAATCCTACACCCTCTTGCTTTTGATACCCCTACTGGAGAGGGAGCTGTGTAATGAAGCAAAGAACGAGCCTCTTGGCGGACCAAGGTAGGCACAGTTTGTTCTGCCTTGTGTGAAACTCTCAGTCGCTTGTTGCATGTGTTGACATACAGAGAGATCACCCACAACTCTGTGTCTGAGTCATAGCTGGCACTGCCATGGTTTAGACATGCCCTCAGGGAACTGGATGCGGGTGAGTTATAGGTTTTTGCGGAGAGGTGGGCAACCGTTAAGTCAAGATGTTGCGAATTTTTCTAAGGCTCTGACTCAGACCCCAATGGACCAGCTGTTCTCTATCCTCCTTCTTTTCCTCAGGTACCGGTAATGGCCCAAAGCCTGGCCACCTTGGGTACCCGTCTCCCCACCGTTGAGAACATCTTCAAAAGGCGAGGTATCAAGAAGATGAGATCCATCATTACGGCTTTCACCATCAGGTACATGCCCTCTTCTCACTATCAGGGAGCAGGTACATTTAGTATTTTAGGATCAACTTCTTCCCCTCTGCCATTAGATTTCTGAATGATTTTCTCTGTTTTGACATACCTACTTTCTAAATATTTTCATTGTAACATGGTAATTTTACTGTATTGCCGCCACGAAACAACTAATTTCATGATATAGAGTCACTAAGTGCTAGAGCGCAGAAACAGGCCCTGTGGCCAATTTAGCCAATGCCAAATATTTATTAGACCATAAGACACAGGAACAGAATTAGGCTATTTGGCCCATCGAGTCTGCTCTGCCATTTCATCATGGCTGATCCAATTTTCCTCTCAGCCCCAATCTCTTGCCTTCTCTCCATATCCCTTCATGCCCTGATCAAGAATCTGTTCTGCCTACTCCCACCAACCCGCACTTGGACCAGAGCTTACCACCCCGCCCCCCCATTCCCCTCCCATCCATGTACTTCCCCAAACTTCTCAAACTGCATCCACTACTTCTACTGGCAGCTCGTTCCACACTCTCACCACCCTCTGAGTGATTTCACCTTTCACCCTTAACCTACGACCTCTAGTTCTAGCTTCACCCAACCTCAGTGGAAAAAGCCTCCTTGCATAAGCCATATTTATACCCCTTGTAATATTGTATACAATATAATAAACCTGATTCCGATTCCAATATCTCTGTCCTGTGGAATGACCACTGATAATCTGGAAGGTATGGTGATATCACCACAGGATAGTCACCAAAGTCTGATTCAGAATCAGGATATTTGTTGTTTGAAAATTGAAAAATTGAAAAAGGATGGAGTTCTTGTTTTGCCTAATTTTAGAATGTATTATTGGGTTGTTAATCTGCGATATATGTCTTTTTGGTTATACTGGGTTGATAAGACTGATCGGCCAATTTGGGTAGATCTGGAACTAAAAGTTGTAAAACAGTTTTATTTAACTTTGTTATTGGAGGCTCCTTTACCTATGCAATTAGGTAAAGTTGTTAATTTAAACCTATATCCTGTGATTAAGTATTCTTTACAAATTTGGCTCCAGTTCCGCAATTCTTTTAATCTTACAAAATTTAAACTTTGTAGTTTAATTCACTGAAATTACTTTTTTACCCCTTCTTTGAGTGATCCGGTTTTTCTACTTTGGAAAAATAAATGTATTAATTCTTTTTTGGATTTATTTAAAGAAGATAGATTGATGTCCTTTGAACAATTAACTGATAAATATTCTCTTTCATATTCACGCTTTTTGCAATACCTTCAAGTTAGACATTTTTTACAAAAATATTTAAGTAATTTCCCTTACATATTGGAGGCTGACCTGTTAGATACTATTATGAGTATGAATCCTTTGATTAAGGGTTCTATTGGAAGAATTTATAATTTATTATTACAATGGGATAAGCGTCCTTTGTCTAAGATTAAACAGGATTGGGAAAAGGAACTTAATTTGACTTTTATGACGGAGGATTGGATGCGGATATTGAAGTTGGTTAACTCTTCTTCGATTTGTGCTAGCCATTCATTGATTCAATTTAAAATTGTACATCATTATCATTTGACAAAGGAGAGACTTTCTAAAATTTTTCCTAATGTTGATAGTCATTGTGATAGATGTAAAACTGAGATAGCTACACCGACACATATGTTTTGGTCTTGTTCTATATTGGAACAGTTCTGGAAGCTGGTTTTCTCAACAATTTCTAAAGCACTTAAAATTAATTTACAACCTAATAAATTAACTGTGCTTTTTGGAATAGTTCCTCAAAATATTCATGGTATTTCTGTGTCTGACCAACATGTTATTGCATTTGTTACATTGATAGCTAGGAGGGCCATTTTGTTGAAGTGGAAGGATACATCAGCTCCCACTTTGTCACAATGATTCTCTCAAGTGATGCTATGTCTTAGTTTGGAGAAAATTAGAAGTCAAACCTTTGAACCTTTATTTGATTTTGAGAAAAGATGGGGCTCATTTGCTCGTTATTATCATTTGAGTTAATTGATATAATTTTTCCACGATCTAATTGTAAATTTTTTTAGTATATTTTCTTTTCTTGCTGGCGGTCTGATGTTTATTTTTAGAAGCTTTTTGTACGACGCATGGCTCCGGGGTTGTACACCTAATGGGTTCTCTTTTTTTTTCTCACTTTTCTGCTCAGTAGGTTTTTTTTTGTTACCACAAAATTTTGTTTTCAATCTTTAAGATGATGGTTTTTTTTTTCGAGGCATTGTAAGTGTTGTTACTTTGATGTACTCATGTTATTTTTCCTATATATACACAATAAAAAGATTTGAAAAGAAAGAAAGAAAGAAAGGATATTTGTTGTTTTTTGGCAGCAGTACAGTGCTATACATTAAAAAATTTACTAAAAGTTACAAAATAGATAAGTAGCGTAAAAGAGCCATAAAGAGGTAGTATTCATGGAATATTCAGAAATCTGATGGTGGAGGGGAAGAATGTGTTCCTGAATCTTTGATGATGGATGTTAGATCGGTACACAGAGGGAAAGGGTTTGGAGGGTTGGGCAACTGGAACTAGCAGGGAGAATGCTGTGTTCATCACGGACCAGATGGGCTGAAGGGCCTGTTTCCATACTGTATTACTGATTGACTCTATGTTGCCTTAAAACACGGAGCATAGAACAGTACAGCACAGTACAGGCCCGTCAGCTCACGATATGCTAATCTTTTAACCTGCTCCACGATCAGGCCATTTCCTCCCACCAACACAGCCCAAAACCTTCCGTTGTCTTACATAAATGAGCCTGTCTAAGAGTCTTCAAAGTCCCCATTTGAATGACTCTACACCAACTCCCACGAGGTCCAGACACCCACGACTCTCTGGTCCAAAGGTCCACTCTATCTCTGCTTCTCATAATCATATACGTCTCTGTCAAGTTGCCTTTCATCCTCCTTTGCTCCAAAGAGAAAAACCCTCGCTCCCTCAACCTGTCCTCATGAGGCATGTCTTGAGGCCATGCCTCCTGTAGACACTACCGATGGGGGGAGTGACAAGACCATAAAAAGATATGTTATTATTGGTTTATTATGATCATATGTACCAAGATACAGTGACAAGATTGTCTTGCTACTGATTACACAGACCAAATCAAATCATTACACAGTGCATTGAGCTAGAACAAGGTAAGAGAATAAGAGAAAGCAGAATAAAATGTAATTGCTACAGAGTGTGTGCAGTGCAGGTAGGCAATAAGGTGCAAGGTTATAATGAGGTCGATGGTGAGGTCAGAAGTCCATTTTATCATACTAGGGGACCATTCAACAGCCTGATTATAATGGGATAGAAGCTGTCCTTGAGCTTGGTGATGCACACTTGCATCCTTGCATTTACAAACAGAACAGTTGCTGTACTAAATCAAGGTGCATCCAGACAGGATGCTTTCTATGATTCATCAGCAAAGATTAGTAAGGGTCAATGGGGACACGTTGAATTTCTTTAGCAACCCTCTGCAGTCTCTTACATCCCTGTGCATTGGAGCGCCATACGAGGTAGTGATGCCCCAGGTCATGTTCTTGCTCTAAAGTCTTGTTCAAGCACAGTTCTCTTTTTTCACTCTTTACTGCCTTGTGTACCTAATGCATTAGGAGCATGTCGCCAAAGCCATTAGCAAGTTTCCACAGACTCACCATGGAGAGCTCTCTGACTGGCTGCATCAACGCCTGGTACAGAGGCTCCAATGCCCAGGATCACAAGAGGCTGCAGAGGATTGTAGGCTCAACCAGCTCCATCATGGGCACAACACCTCAGCCCACCCCCACTGAGGGCATCTTCGAAAGGTGATGCCTCAAGAAGGTGGCGTCCATCATGAAGGACCCTCACCATCTGGGATATGTTCTCCTCATTACTACCATCAGTGAGGATGTACAGGATCCTGAGGACACACACTCAATAATTCAGGAACAGTTTCTTCCTCTCTTACATCAGATTTCTGAATGGTCCATGCACTCACTATTCCTCTTTTGTGTTATTTATTTTTATTGTAACTTATAGTAATCTGTTATGGCTGCACTGTACTGCTGCCGTAAAATAACTGATTTCATGAAATTATGTCAGTGATAATAACCCTGATTCTGAGTATACAATTTAGATTATGAAGACACGCAGTCCTCTTTTATTGTCATTTAGTAGTGCATGCATTAAGAAATGATACAATATTTCCTCTGGTGTGATATCACAAAATACAGGACAAAACAAGACTGAAAAAACTGACAAAACCACATAAATATAACATATAGTTACAAACAGTGTAACAATACCATAACTTGATGAAGAAGTCCATGAGCACAGTAAAGTTTAAAGCTTCTCAAATGTCCCACATCTCACGCAGATGGAAGAAGGAAGAAAAACTCTCCCTACCACACCGACCACAATCTGACTCTGAGTCATCCGAAAAATTCGAGCTCGCATCAGCTCTCCAACACCGAGTACTGAGCACCATCTCTGTCTGAATGATTCAACCTTCCTCTCGGTTGCCAAAAGCAGGCAAGGCCAATTTAGACAGTATATTGGGTGTTGTCTATGATGCTCCAGCAAGCAAGCTGTTCATTGAGTCTGTACCTCACTGTACAAGTGTATGTGGCAATGAACCAGACCTGACATAGAGGGTGTAGAGGGTGACAGGATCTATTAGTTTGACATCATGGTCAGCACAGACATGATGGGCCGAAGGTCTTCTTCCTGTGCTGCCTGCTTCTGTTGCTTGATGCTGAATTGTGACCAACCTGTGCACCTTTGAATTTGATTGTCTGCAACAGAACTGAGCTGCTGTGGAGACACTGACAGTGAAGACAGGCACGCCTTGAGGATTAGTGTCTCGCCCACTGCTGTACTCTCTCTGGACTCATGACTGTGTGGCTGAGTGTAGGTAAATTTGCCGATGTCACAACTTGACGTAGGCAGAATCTCAGATGGTGACAGGAAGTCTTGAGGAAGTAAGGCAGATTGGCTGTTTGAGTGGTGTCACATTAAGGTCAGTAAGACCAGGGAACTAATTGTGGACTATAGGAATGGGAAGTTGAGGGAACATACACCAGACCTCATTGAGGGAACAATAGTGGAAAGTGAGAGCAGCTTCAAGTTCATGGGTATCAACATCTCTGAAGATCTACCTTGGGTTCAACATATTGATGGAATTACAAAGAAGGCATACCAGTGGCTATATTTCATCAGGAGTTTGAGGAGATTTGGTATGTCACTAAACACCGGAGCAAATTTCTACAGATGTACTGTGGAAAGCATTCTGACTGGTTGCATTATTGTATGGGGAGGGGCCACTGCACGGGACTGGAAAATTCTGCAGAGGGCTGCAGACTCAGCCACTCCATCACGGGCACTGGCCAGCCCAGCACCGAGGACCAGGGGTGCGGTGCTGCCAGAGCTCACCCGAGCGCCACTCTGGCACCTCTGGAAAACAAAGTCAAGATGAACAAGCGGGGAATTTAACAGTGGCCGCATATTAAATAGAGGGAATTTTACGGAAGCAGGGTTTGGGGACAGGGGGTGGTGGCTGGTGGGGAAAATACCACTAATAACATTAGGATACTTGATCGTTTTTGGTGAAATCCTGGAGCTGTGACTGTTTTTTATTTAGGTATTTGTGAAACTCCTCCTCGCTCGATCCGTTATCCCAGCAAACCCTGCTGTAGCCTCCCGCCAATTCACAGATCCTCAGTCTTGCTCCAGCACTCGTTTGAGCATTGTACCCGAAACAATACAGTATAACAACTTACATTGTATTTGGTATTATAAGTAATCTAGAGATGATTTAAAGTATACGGGAGGATGTGCGTAGGTTATATGCAAATACTACACCATTTTATATAAGGGACCCGAGCATCTGTGGATTTTGGTATCCGCGGGGGGGGGGGGGTGGTCCTGGAACCAATCCCCCGTGGATACCGAGGGACGACTGTACACAAGTGTGAGCATTTTTCCGCTCTTTCCAATGGGTACCATTAGATTCCAGGCAGGAGCTATATTAAGCAAGGAATGAATATCGAAACCTAAGAAAAGTCAAAAATAATGAAAGAAAAATTCACTGCTCACTTATCTTTGGCCTGATTTTGATGAAATATTCAAGGTAATCATCCAAAATCCTCTTCTACACCTGTTTCAGCAGTGTGGCAAAATTATGAAGCACTGTGTTTTCATTTTGAAAAAGCAATGAAGGATGAAACAAGATCTGGGAGTAACAGAAAAACCTATGAAGGTCTGTTGAAAAGACTCTCTTCAGAACAGTTTCCATTGGACTTGGCTCTAACGTATGACACGTTGCATGAACTTGGTTTACTGTCAGAGTGTTTACAGAAACACACTACTACGATTGTTTATGCAGACAAACTGATCCAATGGAGCACAAGATCACTGCATGGACTGAAAGAGCAACCTGGTACAAAAACTCTAGAAGCTCAAGAGGCAGGTAAAAAGGGGAAGATTGGAAATGACCTTAACAAGCAACAACAAAATTGTCTCCATTAATTATCTACAGTTTCTTACTAGTCTTATAAATAATTTGCTGTGCCGTATGTTCACGGCAACATCCTTGAAAGGCTCTCAAACTTCTAGACCTCAAAGTATGTATAAGTCCCTCAAAATGAAATGTGTGTCCTTGATAAAGATAACCGGCCTGCTGAAATACTGCCTAACTATGGAGAAGCTGCAATATCATCTCTCTGTGAGAGGTTTAAGCTTTCTCCTTCCTGTGTAATAAATGCCTTCAGAGATTATGTGGAGGATCCCCCAAGATTTACGCCCATTACTGAGCTGTTCACAAGTTATTCCTATTAGTACTGCTGAGTGTGAGAGACGATTCAGTCACATGAACTTGATAATAACAACAACACTCTCAAGGATTCTCATAGATCATGTATCAGTACTTATGTTTGTTAAACAATATGGACCTCCTCTATTTCAGTGGAATCCTGAGCCGTATGTCACATCATGGCTGCGGTATCACAGATCAGCAGATGACACCAGGACAAGAGTTGCTTCAGACCCCCGAACACATATTATGCCTGACCCTTTGTGGAAATTATTGTGAAACTTCTCATTGGTGGCATTTGGTAAGTAGGTAATTACTTTTAAATTGGTAAAATACATGATTACCGTCTTTTTCTTTACCTGCTTGATAATTATATTTTATGATAATTAGTGAGTGCAACCATGCAATACTTTGTCATATTATTAAATTAAGTATTATATGTTTTATTGTACTCTCTCTCTCTCTCTCTCTGGCTATCCATCCCATAGGATGATGGTTCCTTTCAGTCACTCCTCAGAAAGGAACAGTGTGTGCGTGAGTGGATTTTAGGTGAGTAGGGGGTTGCACAGGTCCAGACCCACCCTCCCGACATCCCCTCCCGGATCCAGCGGCATGGTGGGGTCCAAGACGGCTGGGGGAGGTTCTGTTGCAGTGAGTGGCCAGATCAAGCTTCCATGCAAGGGATGCCCTTTCCGCGCTTCACGGCATGTGTTTGCTAGATGACCGTTGACCCTACGAGAGGGTTCATCCGCCCTTTGACAGGTCTTGTTTTTCATCCTGCAGGGTGTCTAGCCCCCCTCCTCACCAGGCAAGCCCTGGTGGGGGAGCCGGTTTAGTCACTGACCACCCGACCATGCGACAGGTAGTACTGGGTTACATGGTACCAGTAGCACTCAGACGAGTGACCTGACTTATTGTCCCAGTTATGCACTGAAATGTAGTGATAGGCTATAATCTTGTTAATGTCTTAACCATCACTATATTTCTGTGGAGCTCTGGAATTCATATATTTCTTTCATCTTGGTTTAGTGCTTGACAATATAAGAAGCCCTATTCATATATATACATATATCACACCCAATTTGTGTACCTGCTCATTACATGAATGGGGCAAGGAAGTTGCCCAGTACATGAAATGAGCAGGTACACAAATTGGGTGTGACATATATATATATATATATATATATATATAGAGAGAGAGAGAGAGAGAGAGAGAGAGAGAGCGAGGATATAGGAAATGGCAAGCATTTTGTCAGCTCCGGCACCTAAAAAATTAGCACTGCACCCCTGTCGAGGACATCTTCAAAAAGCAATGCCTCAAAAAGGCAGAGTCAATCATTAAGCACCTTTACCATCCAGGACATCAGGACATGCCCTCTTCTCATTACTACAACCAGGGAGGAGGTACGGGAGCCAAAAGACACATTCAAAGTTTTAGGAACAGCTTCTTCCCCTCCGCCACCAGATTTCTGAACAGAGAATGAACTCACGAACACTGCCTGACTATTTTGAACTCTATATTCATTCATGATTTATTTTTATTGTAATGTTTAGTATATTTTATGTATTGTAGTGTACTGTTGCCACAAATCAACACATTTCACATCACATGTCAAAGATACTAAACCTGAGTCTGAGGTGACCCTTCCCTCCCATACAGCCCTCCATTGTTCCTTCTCCATCTAAGAGTCTCTTAAATGTCCCTATTGAATCTGCCTCCATTAAATTTGACAATATCAGATAATGTATTCTGTGACATCAAATGCTAACAGATTAAAGATTATCTTTATTTGTCACATGTACACGGAAACAAACAGTGAAATGAGCCGTTTGTATCATCGACCAATGCAGTCTGAGGACAAGTGTTGGTCTGCTTCCAGCATAGCAAGCCCACAACTTACTAAACCTAACTCCTGCATCTGTGCAGCGTGGGAGGAAACCAGGGCACCCAGAGGAAACCAACGCGGTCACGGGGAGAACGTACAAATTCCGGACAGGTAGCAGAGGGAGTTGAACACGGCTCACTGGCCCTGTAAGCCGTTGCAGTAATCACAATGCTACCGTGGATAGGGTAGCAAAAATGGCATTTGAAAATATAACAGCACAGTACAGGCCCTTCGGCCCACAGTGTTGTACCAACCTTTAAACCTACTCTAAAGTCAATTTAAGCCTTCCCTCCTGTATAACTCTCCATTTTTCTGTCATCCACATGCCTATTTAAGAGTCTCCTAAATGCCCTAATGTATCTGCCTCTACCACCACCCCTGGCAGCACATTCCATGCACCCACCAATCTGTGTAAAAATCCTATTTTATATTATACATAAAATTATAGCATACAGTGAAAAGAGACTGTGCAAAGGCTATACTTCAGTGCAAAAATGAAGACATGATATGAAACAAGTCCCTGGTAGTGCCAGGGGTGCTCTGTAGTGTTCTGTTGGTGAGGTAGGGTTAGAGTTGTGCCAGTCACTTCAAGAAGCTGATGGTTGTAGGAAAGTCACTGTCCCTGAACCTAGTGGAGTGGGACTTCAGGCCTCTGTACCTCCTGCCTGATGGTATGGCGAGGATGGTGGAGGTCTTTAATGATCTATTCATTGGTGCTGGTTTATTACTGTCACATGTACAGTGAAAAGCTGGTCTTGCATTCTGCTCATTCAGATCAAATCGTTACACAGTGTATTGAGGTAGAACAAGATAAAACAATAGTAATGCAAAATAGGGAGTTACAGTTACAGAGAAAGTACAGTATAGGTAAACGACAAAGTGCAAGGTCATAGCAAGGCAGATTGTGAGGTCAAGAGTCCATCTTATGATACATGAGGTCCGTCAAAGTGGTCTGATAACAGTGGGATCGAAGCTGTCATTAGTCGTTGTAGCTGTGAGAAGATGGTATGACCCAGATAGTGAGGATCTTTGAAGATGGGTGCTGTGTTAATGGGGCGGCACCTCCTGTCGATACTACTGATGGTGGGGAGGGATGTGGCTGGGTTGTACTGGGCTGAGTGCACCTCTCTCTGAAGCTCCTTATGTTCCAGTGTGCTGGAATTGCCTTAACAGCTCGTGATGCAACCAGTCAGGATACTTTCAACAGTACCTCTGCAACAGTTTTTTAGAGCGATTGGCGACGAGCTGAAGCTCCTTAACTTCCTAAGAAAATGGAAATGCTGGTATGCCTTCTTCATGATTTTACATAGTACGTAGAACATAGAAATGTACAACAAAGGAAGTGGCCATTCAGCTCATTGTGTCTGTGATGAGCAAGATGTTGATCAGACCTACTCCAATCTTCTGTACCTGTTTCGTGTCTCCCCATTCCCTGGGCTATTTGTGTTCCTGTCCACATGCCTCTAAAGCAATGCTAGTGTACCTGATACCTTTGACAGTGCCCTGCCCCTGTCTCTCCTTTCCCTCTGTGTGTCTCCTCTCTCAATTTCAGGGCATTGAGTATAAGAGACAGGAAGTCACATTGCAGTAGGTGTATAAAACTTTGGTTAGTTCGCACTTTGAGTATTGAGTTCAGTTCTGGTCGCCCCATTACAGGAAGGATGTGGAGGCTTTGGAGATGGTGTAGAAGTTCACCAGGATGCTGCTTGAATTAGAGGGCATGAACTATAATAAGGGGTTGGACAGACTTTTTTTAAACATAGAACACTACAGCACAGTACAAACCCTTTGGCCCACGATGATGTGCCAACCATATCACCTAGTCTAAGATCAATCTAACCCTTCCCTCGGACTCTGCCCTCCATTTTTCTATCATCCATGTGCCTAACTAAGGGTTTCTTGAATGTCCCTAACGTATGCTCTACACCACTACCCCTGTCAGCATATACCACACACTCACTTCTCTCTGAGTATATAACCACCTCTGACATCCCCCCTATCATTTCATCCAATCACCCTAAAATTATGCCCTGTCGTATTAGCCATTAATTTTGTCAGAGTTCAGGGGAGACTTGATTGAAATTTATAAAATTAGTTACAGATATAGAGTGTCAGAAATTTTTTCCCAATGTAGAAATATCAAATATTGGAGGACCTTCGGCCCAAACATTGTGGGCTGACGGGCCTGTCCCTGTGCTAACCCCTCCCGTGTTCTATGTTCAGTTTCTGAGTCTTTCTCTGTAGATTGGCCTTGGACAGGAAATGTACGGGTCATGGGCAGATGTCCAGAGAGGATTCACCTCTTTCTAAAGGTGAAACCATTCCAGAACCAGTTCCCAAAGTAATCCCACTACCCTGCTCCCTTCCCACAGCCCTGTATCGGTTCCCAAACTAATCCCACTGCCCCACTCTCTCCCCACAGCCCTCTATCAGTCCCCCATCTAATCCCACTGCCCCACTCTCTCCCCACAGCCCTCTATCAGTCCCCCAACTAATCGCACTGCCCCACTCTCTCCCCACAGCCCTGTATCAGTCCCCAAACTAGTCCCACTGCCCCACAGCCCTTTATCAGTCCCCCAACTAATCCCACTGCCCCACTCTCTCCCTACAGCCCTCTATCAGTCTCCAAAGTAATCCCACTGCCCCACTCTCTCCCCACAGCCCTCTATCAGTCCCCAAAGTAATCCTTACCCTTGGCCATTAGACCTCTAAAATGAGCCAATCTCTAGCTGGGGAAGCGATAACCTCCTCCTGTTAGACTGCTATTAAGCTCTGTTTAGCAGAGCTCTGGTTAAGCTCTGTTTAGCTCTGTTTACCACACCCTGCTATCACAGACACCCTGTGCAATACTACCATCACTTTTTAGCTGCATGGTGTGAACGTGCACCCTTTACTGTATAATATTACGGAAATTATTCCACCACCACTTTATCAGTGTGAATTTGTAAATCTCGTAATCTTTGACTTGAAAATCTTGTACATCTTATTTTTCAGTTTTTCTTACTCCTCTTCTAATATTTGTATGTCTGTGCACTTGTAATGCTACAATGACATGTAATTTCCTTCGGGATCAATAAAGCATCTATCTATCTATTTGTCTGTCTGTCTATCGAATCCCACAACCCCGCTCTCTCCCCACAGTCCAGTATCAGTCCCAAACTAATCCCACAGCCCCGTTCTCTCCCCACAGTATTGTATCAGTCCCAAACTAATTCCACTGACCCACTCTCTCCCCACATCCCTGTGTCAGTCCCCCTTTAATCCAACTGCATTGCCCGCTCCCCACCGTCCTGTGTCAGTCGCCAAACTAATCCCACTGTCCTGTGCTCTCCCTAGAGTCCTGTATCCATTCCCAAGCAAATCACTTTGCCTCACTCTCTCCCCCACAGTCCTGTAAGTTTATAACTAATCTTACTGTCCTGCTCTCTCCCTACTGCTAGTGTCAGGCCCCAAACTAATCCCACTGACCCTCTCTCCCCACTGCCCAGTATCAGTCCCCACACTAATCCCACTGACCCTCTCTCCCCACAGCCCAGTGTCAGTCCCCACACAAATACACTGACCCTCTCTCCCCACAGCCCAGTGTCAGTCCCCACACAAATACACTGACCCTCTCTCTCCACTTTAATCCAACTGCCCTGCTCTTTCCCACAGTCTTGCGTCGGTGCCCAACTAATTCCACTTCCCCAGTCTCTGCCCACACCTATGTGAGTGAGGCTGAGGGATTTGAGCAGGAGGCAAGGATTCAGATTTCTGGGTCATTGGGACCTCTTTTGGGGCAGGTGTAACCTGTACAAAAAGGATGGGTTGCACTTGAATCCGAGGGGGCCAATATCCTAGCAGGGAGGTTTGCTAAGGAGAGTATAAACTAGAATTGCTGGGGGGTGGGAACCAAACTGTAGAGACGAAGGAAGGGGTGGTTGGCTCACAAATAGAGAAAGCTTGTAGGCAGTGTGAGAGGGCAGATAGGCAGGTGATAGAAAAGGGATGCACTCAGACCGATGGTTAGAGATGTGTCTACTTTAATGCAAGAAGCATCATGAACAAAGCGGATGAGTTTAGAGTATGGATCAGTACTTGGAGCTATGATGTTGTGGCCATTACAGAGTTTTGGACGGCTCAGGGGCAGGAATGGCTACTTAGAGAGCCAGGCTTTAGATGTTTCAGAAAGGACAGTGGGGGAGGCAAAAGAGGTGGGGGCATGGTACTGCTGATCAGAGAGTGTCACAGCTATAGAAAAGGAAGAAGTCATGGAGGGATTGTCTACTGAGTTTCTGTGGGTGGAAGTTAGAAACAGGAAGGGGTCAATAACTCTACTGGGTGTTTCATGTAGACCACCCAATAGTAACAGGGACATCGAGGAGCAGATAGGGAGACAGATTCTGGAAAGGTGCAATAATAATGGGAGATTTTAATTTCCCTAATATTGATTGGCATCTCCCTAGAATGAGAGGTTTAGATGGGGTGGAGTTTGTTAGTTGTGTTCAGGAAGGTTTCTTCACACAGTATGTAGATAAGCCTACAAGAGGAGAAGCCGTACTTGATCTGGTATTGGGAAATGAACCTGGTCACGTGTCCCGCCTCTCAGTGGGAGGGCATTTTGGAGATAGTGATCACAATTGCATTTCCTTTCCCACAGCCTTGGAGAGGGATAGGAACAGACAAGTTAGGAAAGTGTTTAATTGGAGTAAGGGGAAATATGAAGCTATCAGGCAGATACTTGGAAGCATAAATTGAGAACAAATGTTCTCAGGGAAATGTACTGCAGAAATGTGGCAAATGTTCAGGGGACATTTGCGTGGCGTTCTGCATAGGTACATTCCAATGAGACAGGGAAAAGATGACAGGGTACAGGAACTGTGGTGTACAAAGGCAGTTGAAAATCTAGTCAAGAAGAAGAGAAAAGCTTACGAAAGGTTGAAAAAAATAGGTAATGATAGAGATCTAGAAAATTATTAGTCTAGTAGGAAGGAGCTTAAGAATGAAATTAGGAGAGCCAGAAAGGGCCATGAGAAGGCCTTGGCGAGCAGGATTATGGAAAAGCCCAAGGCATTCTATAAGTATGTGAAGAGCAAGAGGATAAGATGTGAGAGAATAAGACCAATCAAGTGTGACAGCTTGTGTGTAAAAGTGTGTATGGAACCGGAGGAGGTAGCAAAGGTACATAATGAATACTTTGCTTCAGAAGGAGTAGCGGACCGCACGACCCCATTTTCATCGGTGGTGCGCAGGTGGAACAGGTCAAAAGCTTTAAGTTCCTCGGGGTCAATATCACAACTGACCTGACTTGGTCCAACCAAGCAGAGTCCACTGCCAAGAAGGCCCACCAGCGCCTTTACTTCCTGAGAAAGCTAAAGAAATTTGGCCTGTCCCCTAAAACCCTCACTAATTTTTATAGATGCACCGTAGGAAGCATTCTTCTAGGGTGCATCACAACCTGGTATGGAAGTTGTCCTGTCCAAGACCGGAAGGAGCTGCAGAAGATTGTGAACACAGCGCAGAACTTCACACAAACCAATCTACCGTCCTTGGACTCACTTTACACCACACGCTGTCGGAGCAGTGCTGCCAGGATAATCAAGGACACGACTCACCCAGCCAACAGACTTTTCGTCCCTCTTCCCTCCGGGAGAAGGTTCAGGAGCTTGAAGACTCATACGGCCAGATTTGGGAACAGCTTCTTTCCAACTGTGATAAGGCTGCTGAACGGATCCTGACCTGGATCTGGGCCGTACCCTCCAAATATCCGGACCTGCCTCTCGTTTTTTTTGCACTACCTTACTTTCCATTTCTATTTTCTATTTATGATTTATAATTTAAATTTTTAATATTTACTATCAATTTGTACTCCAGGGAGCAGGAAGCGCAGAATCAAATATCGCTGTGATGATTGTACGTTCTAGTATCAATTGTTTGGTGACAACAAAGTATAAAGTATTCACTATGGAAAAGCACCTTGGCAATTGTAAGGATGACTTGCAGCAGACTGGAAAGCTTGAGCATATAGACATTAAGAAAGAGGATGTGCTGGAGGTTTTGGAAAGCATCAAGTTGGATAAGTCACCAGGACTACACGAGATATACCCCAGGCTACTGTGGGAGGCGAGAGAGGAGATTGCTGAACCTCTGGCGATGATCTTTGCATCATCAACGGGGACGGGAGAAGTTCCAGAGGACTGGTGGGTTGCAGATGTGTTTCCCGTATTCAAGGAAGGGAGTAGAGATAGCCCAGGAAATCATAGACCATTGAGTCTTACTTCAGTGGTTGGTAAGATGATGGAGAAGATCCTGAGAGACAGGATTTATAAACATTTGGAGAGGCATAATATGATTAGGAATAGTCTGCATGGCTTTGTCAAAGACAGGTCGTGCCTTACGAGCCTGACTGAATTTTTTGAGGATGTGACTAAACATATTGATGAAGGAAGAGCAGTAGATGTAGTGTACATGGATTTCAGCAAGGCATTTGATAAGGTACCCATGCAAGGCTTATTGAGAAAGTAAGGAGGCATGGGATCCAAGGGGATCCAGAACTGGCTTGCAAAGAGTGGTTGTAGACGGGTCATGTTCTGCACGGAGGTTGGTGACCAGTGGTGTGTCTCAGGGATCTGTTCTGGGACCCCTTCTCTTTGTGATTTTTATAAATGACCTGGATGAGGAAGTGGAGGGATTGGTTAGTAAATTTGCTGATGACACAAAGGTTGGGGATGTTGTGGATAGTGTGGAGGGCTGTCAGAGGTTACAGCAGAACATCCATAGGATGCAAAACTGGGCTGAGAAGTGGCAGATGGAGTTCAACCCAGATAAGTGTGAGGTGGTTCATTTTGGTAGGTCAAATATGATGACAGAATATAGTATTAATGGTAAGACACAAAGCTGCTGTGCAGGTTGACTGGGTGGTTAAGAAGGCATACGGTGTATTGGCCTTCACCAATCGTGGGACTGAGTTTAAGAGCCGAGAGGTAATGTTGCAGATATATAAGACTCTGGTCAGACCCCACTTGGAGCACTGTGCTCAGTTCTGATCGCCTCACTACAGGAAGGATGTGGAAACTATATTAAGTTTGCAGATGAGATTTACAAGGGTGTTGCCTGGATTGGCGAGCATCCCTAATGAGAATAGGTTGAGTGAACTCAGCCTTTTCTCCTTGGAGCGATGGAGGATGAGAGGTGACCTGACAGAGGTGTATAAGATGATGAGAGGCATTGATCGTGTGGATAGTCAGAGGCTTTTTCTCAAACTATTCCCATTGTCTTGCTCTTTCCACACAGATCTGTGTCCATAAGACCATAAGACATAGGGACAGAATTAGGCCCTTCAGCCCATCAAGTCTACTCTGCCATTCCATCATGGCTGAACCCAAATCCCACTCAACCCCATACAGCTGCCTTCTCGCCATATTCTTTGATGTCCTGACTGATCCGGAATCTATCAGCTTCCGTCTTCAATATACCCACAAACTTGGCCTCCACCATAGTCTGTGGCAGAGCATACCACAGGTTCACTACACTCTGGTCAAAAACATTCCTCCTTACCTCTGTTCTGCAAGATTGCTCTTCAATTCTGAGGCTGTGCCCTCTAGTTCTGGATACCCCCACCATAGCAAGCATCCTCTCCACATCCTCCTTATCTAGTCCTTTCAACATTCAGGAGGTCTCAATGAGATCCTTCCACATTCTTCTAAATTCCAGTGAGTACAGACCCAAAGTTGCCTGATGCTCCTCATATTTTAACCCCTTCATTCCCGGAATCGGCCTTGTGAACCTCCTCTGGATTCTCTCCAACGACAACACATCCTTTCTGAGATATGGGGTCCAAAACTGTTGACAGTGCTCCAAGTGTGGTCTTATAAAGGCTCAGCATTATCTCCTTGCTTTTATATTTTCTTCCCCTTGAAATAAATGTCAACATTCCATTTGCCTTCTTTACCACAGACTCAAGCTGTAAATTAACCTTCTGGGAGTCTTGCATGAGGACTCCTAAGTCCCTCTGCACCTCTGATGTTTGAACCTTCTCCCTATTTAGATAATAGTCTGCAATATTGTTCCTTTTACCAAAATGCATTATCGTACATTTCCCAACACTGTATTCCATCTGCCACTTTTTGCCCATTCTTCCAATTTGTCTAAGTCCTGCTCCGATAGCATTGCTTCCTCAGCACGACCTACCCCTCCATCTATCTTCGTATCATCCAAAAACTTTGTCACAAAGCCATCAATTCCATTATCCAAATCATTGACAAACAATGTGAAAAGCAGTGGTCCCAGTACTGACCCCTGAGGAACACCACTAGTTACTGATAGCCAACTAGAAAAGACCCCCTTTATTCCCACTCCTGTCAATTTAGCCACTCCTCTATTCATGCCAGTATCTTTCCTGTAATGCTACCAGATTTTATCTTGTTAAGCAGCCTCATGATATCGTATCTATTAAATAGGGGCTGTGGACAATTCTGATTTGCTGGAGAGGGATGTGAAAGTACAGAGGAACATCTGGAGAAATTGCTGAAATGCTTATTTGCTGCTGTCATTACTGCGTGGTCAGGAATCTTTCGGAGGGTAGGCCTCAAAATCCCCGGCTTTGCCTGCTGTTGGCGGCCAAGATTGAGGTTGAATCGTTCGGACAGAGATGGCGCTCAGTACTCGGTGTCGGAGAGCTGATCAGATCTCAAAGTTTTCAGAGACTTTGAACTTTAACTGTGCTCATGGACTTCTTCATCAAGTTATGGTATTGTTGCACTGTTGTAACTATATGTTATAATTATGTGGTTTTGTCAGTTTTTTCAGTCTTGGTCTGTCCTGTGTTTTGTGATATCACACCGGAGGAAGTATTGTATCATTTCTTAATGCATGCATTAGTAAATGACAATAAAAGAGGACTGCGTGTCTTCATAATCTAAATCCAAATCACGTGTGGCACCTTATCAAATGCCTTCTGAAAATCCAAGTAAGTGACATCCACTGCCTCTCCTTTGTCCACCTGCTTGTTATTTCCTCAAAGAACTCTAACAGATTTGTCAGGCAAGTTTATACTTTATACTTTATCCTTTACAGAAACCATGCTGGCTTTAACTTATCTTTTTCATTAGTCTTCAAGTATCCCAAAACATTATCCTTCACCATAGACTCCAACATCTTCCCAACCACTGAAATTAGGCTAACTGGCCTATAATTTCCTTTCTTTTGCCTTCCTCCCTTCTTAAAAATGGAGTGACCTTTGCAATTTTCCAGTCCTCCAGGACCATGCCAGAACGAAGTCATTCTTGAAAGACCATGACCAATGCATCCGTTATCTCGTCAGCAACCTCTCAGGACTCTGGAGTGTAGTCCATCTGAACCAGGTGACGTATCCACCTTAAGACCTTTGAGTTTGCCTGGTATTTTTTCCTTTGTAATAGCAATGGCACTCACTCCTGCTCCCCGACAATCATGGACCTCTGGTACACTGCTAGTGTCTTCCACAGTGAAGACTGATGCAAAGTACCCATTAAGTTCACCTGCTATTTCTTTGCCCCCCCCCACCCTATTACTACCTCACCAGCATCATTTTCCAATAGTCCAATATCAACTCTCACTTTTATACTTTATATTTTATACTTTATTGTCGCCAAACAATCGGTACTAGAATGTACAATCATCACGGCGATATTTGATTCTGCGTTTCACACTCACTGGATTACAAGTATTACATATTATAAATATTAAAAATAGTTAAAATTAGTAAATATTAAAAATTTAAATTATAAATCATAAATAGAAAATAGAAAAATGGGAAGTAAGGTAGTGCAAAAAAACCGAGAGGCAGGTCCAGATATTTGGAAGGTATGGCCCAGATCCGGGTCAGGATCCGTTCAGCAGTCTTATCACGGTTGGAAAGAAGCTGTTCCCAAATCTGGCCGTATGAGTCTTCAAGCTCCTGAACCTTCTCCCGGAGGGAAGAGGGACAAAAAGTCTGTTGGCTGGGTGGGTCATGTCCTTGATTATCCTGGCAGCACTGCTCCGACAGCGTGCGGTGTAAAGTGAATCCACGGACGGAAGATTGGTTTGTGTGATGTGCTGCGCCGTGTTCATGACCTTCTGCAGCTTCTTTCGGTCTTGGACAGGACAACTTCCATACCAGCTTGTGATGCACCCTAGAAGAATGCTTTCTACGGTGCATCTATAAAAAATAGTGAGGGTTTTAGGGGACAGGCCAAATTTCTTTAGCTTTCTCAGGAAGTAAAGGCGCTGGTGGGCCTTCTTGGCAGTGAACTCTGCTTGGTTGGACCAAGTCAGGTCATTTGTGATATTGACCCCGAGGAACTTAAAGCTTTTGACCTGTTTCACTTGCACACCACTGATGTAAATGGGGTCGTGCGGTCCGCTACTCCTTCTGAAGTCAACAACCAATTCCTTCATCTTGCTGACCTTCCTTTCACTCATTATATAACTGAAAAAACTTTAGATATCCTGCTCATTAATATTGGCCAGTTTGCCCTTATATTACATCTTTTCCTTTCTTATAGCTTTTTTAGTTGTCATTTGTTGGATTTTAAAAGCTTTCCATTCTCTCAATTTACAAACGTATATCTAACCCGGTCGTGTTTTCCACCCTCAAAATTTTTAATCAATTTCGCTGCCACTATAAGTTCACATCAGCTTCAGTTTTGGGTCCAATTCATAGAAACCATCTATTTCCCCCCTCTACACTCGATTCAGTTTTTAGACAATGGGGTTTGAACGGTCTTATGCGCATTAAGGATTTGTACACTGATAATATATTTGATAGTTTTGATGACCTGTGCAGTAAATATGGCCTTCCACATAATCATTTTTTTTAAAATACCTGCAGACTTGCCACTTTGTCAAGGAAAAATTTCCCTCTTTCCCTGATCTACCACCTGCTATGGTGTGGGAAAAACTCACTCTTAGCTTTAATAATAAAGGGCTGATCTCTGTACGATACTCTCAGCTGATGTCCCTGGGAGTTCAAGATCTAAACAAAACAAAACTAAGACTAGATGGGAGGATGACTTTGGTATGGATCTGGCTGAGGAATATTGGGCAAAAGTATTGAATAGGGTTCATCTCTCATCATCATGTGCTAGACTGGGGCTCATGCAATTTAAAGTTTTACACAGGGTACATTTAAATAAAGCCATATATATCTGACATATATCCCGGGACAGACGCTGGCTGTGACAGGTGTTCCTTCTCTCCGGCTGGTTTAGTGCATGAATTTTGGTCTTGGTGGCTATTGGGCACTGATTTTTAAAATTATCAGTGAGGTTTTGGGGGTGACACTGAGACTTTGCCTGCTTTTAGCTGTATTTGGTGTGGCAGATGATGCTTTGGGTTTAAATGCAAGCCGGTCGGATATCATTGCATTTACATCGCTATTGGCCCATAGGAGAATCTTGCTGGTCTGGAAACCTGCCACTCCCCCAACTGCTGCTGCTTGGTTAGAGGACGTAATGTTTTTTCTGAAACTAGAAAAGATTAAATTTACTCTGAGAGGGTCTGTGAAAAAGTTCTATTTGAAATGGGGACCTTTCTTGTCATATTTTGGGAGTCTTAAGAATTACCTACCAGTTGAGGGCATTTGATTGTACTTGGGGATTTTCCCCCTTTTAACACGCATATGGTTTACCTCATAGGGAGGTTGATGCATTGTAATATGAGTGTATTCTGGATCATCTGACGTGTTGTGGATGTGTGTGGGCCTTCATCTTGAAGTAGTGTGGAGAGATGGCTGTGAAATGTCCATTATTGTATTTGTGAAGTGTTGTAAATACATTAGCTGTCATGGTATGTTTGGGGAGGGTGGGTGAGGGGAGTTTTGTTTAGGAATAAGATATAAAAGCAAAATGGAGGAAAATGTAATGCATTATGTATTCTGTATTGTGTCACTCCTTCAATAAAAATTTAAAAAAGCTTTCCAATCATCCAGCTTCCCACTCACATTTACTGCCTTAAAGCCCTTTCCTTGGCTTTTATGCAGTCCTTAACTTCCCTTGTCAGCCACAGTTACCTAGCCCTGCCATTTGACAACTGCTTCTTCAGTGGGACCTATCTATCCTGTGCCTTTTGAACTATTCCCAGAAACTTCAGCCATCTCTATGCCATCCCCGACAGCATCCTCTTCTGATCCACCTGGCCAAGCACCTCTCTCATGCCTCTGTAATACCCTTTATTCCATTGTGATACTGATACATGTGATTTATGCTTCTCCCTCTCAAATTGCTGTATGAATTTAATCATAATATGATCACTGTCTCCTGAGGGTTCCTTTACATTAAACTCTCTAATAGGATCTGGGTTATTACACAACACCCAATTCCCCACAGCCCAGCGGCAGTCTCCATAAGTAAACCCACTGCTTTGCACTCTCCCCAGTGCCCTGTATCCATTCCCAAACTAACCCCACTGTCCTATTCTCTCCCACCTGCCTGTGTCCATCCCCACAGCCCAGAGTCAGTCCCCAAACTAATGACACTGTCCCACACTCCCCACAACCCATTGTAAGTTCCCACACAAATACACTGACCCTCTCTCTCCACAGCCCTATGTCTGGCCCCACACAAATACCCTGACCCTCTCTCCCCACAGCCCAGTGTCTGGCCCCACACTAATCCCAATGCCCCACCATCTCCCCACAGCCCTGTGTCAATCACTGACAGATCCCAATGCCCTGCTTTCTCCCTACAGCCCTGTATCGGTTCCCAAAATATTTCCACTGACCCAGTCTTGCCCCACAGTCATATTTCAGTCCCATCCTTATCCCACTGCTCCTCCTTCTCCCCACAGCCATGTCAGTCACCAAACAAAACCCACTGCCCTGCACTCTCCCCAGAGCCCTGTATCCATTCCCAAATGAATCACTTTGCCTCACTCTCTCCCCCACAGCCCTGTAAGTCTATAACTAATCCTACTGTCCTGCTCTCTCCCTACCGCCTGTCAGTCTCCAAACTAATCCCACTGACCCACTCTCCGCACAGCCCTGTGTCTGTCCCCACACAAATACCATTGACCCACTCTCCCCATAGCCCTGTGTCAATCCCAACTTTAATCCACCCGCTTTGCTCACTCCGATAGCCCTGTGTCAGTCCCAAACTAATCCCACTTCCCCATTCTCTCCCCACATCCTGCGTCAGTCACTGACTAACCCCGCTGCCTCACTCCCCTCAGCCCTGTGTCAGTTCCCAAACTAATCCCACTGCCCAGCGCTGTCCCCAGATCTCTATATCCATTCTCAAACTAATTCCACTGCCCCAATCTCTCCCCACACCCTGTATCAGTTACTGACAGACCCTACTGCCCTGGTCTCTCACCACAGCCCAGTATGTTCCCAAACTAATGCTTCTGCCCCACTGTCTCGCCACAGCCCTGATTCCATCGCCAACCTAATCTCACTGCTCTGTGTCTCCTCACAGTCCTGTGTCAGTCACCAAACTAATTCCACTGTCCCGCTCTCAACCTACATAACAGTACCAGTCACCAAACAAATTGCGCTACCCTGCTCTTTCCTCACAGTCCTGTATCAGTCTCAAACTAGTCCCACTGCCCCACTCTCTCCCCACAGCCCTATATCAGTCCCAAAGTAATCCTACTGCCCCGTGTCTCCTCACAGTCCTGTATGAGTCTCAAACTAGTCCCACTGGGCTGTGCATTCTCTCCAGCCCTTTATCATTCCCCAAACTAATCCCACTGCCCCACACTCTCCCCAGAGCCCTGATCTATCCCCAAGCTAATTCCAATGCCCCACTTAGCCCTGTATCCATTCCCAAATGAATCCCTCTGTTCTGCCCTCTCCCACCTGCTGTGTCTGACCCACTCTCCCCACAGCCCAATGTCAATCCCCACTTTCCCACAGCCCTGCGTCAGTCTCAAACTAATCCCACTTCCACATTCTCTCCCCACATCCTGTGTCGGTCACTGACTATCCCACTGCCCCTCCACTCTTCACAGCACTGTGTCAGTCTATAAGAAATCCCACTATCCCACTCACTCCACACTGCCCTGTGTCAGTCGCTAACAGATCCTATTGCCCCACTCTCTCACCACATTCCTGTATCAATCCCACACGAATCCCACTGCCCCATACTCTCCCCACAGCCCAGTGATACTCACTGTCTGATCCCACTGCTCTACTTTCTCCCAGAGCCCTGCATCCATTCACAAACTAATCACTTTTCCTCACTCTTACCCCCTCAGCCCTGTAACAATCTGTAACTGATCCTACAGTCCTACTCTCTCCCTACTGTCTGTATCAGACCCCACAATAATCCCACTGACCCACTCTCCCTACAGCTCAGTATCAGTCCACACATGAATATACTGACCCTCTCTCCCCACAGCCCAGTGTCAGACCCCACACGATTACACTGACTCTCTCTCCCCACAGCCCAGTGTCAGACCCCACACGAATACACTGACCCTCTCTCCCCACAGCCCAGTGTCAGACCCCACACAAATACACTGACTCTCTCTCCCCACAGCCCAGTGTCAGACCCCACACGAATACACTGACCCTCTCTCCCCACAGCCCAGTGTCAGACCCCACACAAATACACTGACCCTCTCTCCCCACAGCCCAGTGTCAGACCCTACATGAATACACTGACCCTCTCTCCCCACAGCCCAGTGTCAGACCCCACACATATACACTGACCCTCTCTCCCGACAGTCCAGTGTCAGACCCCACATGAATACACTGACACCCTCTCCCCACAGCCCAGTGTCAGTCCCCACATGAATACACTGACCCACTCTCCCCACAGCCCAGTGTCAGACCCCACAATAATCCCACTGACCCTCTCTCCCCACAGTCCAGTGTCAGACCCCACACGATTACACTGACCCTCTCTCCCCATAGCCCAGTGTCAGACCCCACACGATTACACTGACCCTCTCTCCCCACAGCCCAGTGCCAGACCCGACACTAATCCCACTGACTCACACTCCCCATCGCTCTGTGTCAGAACTAAACTAATAGTACAACTTGATAGAAGCTGTCCTTGAGACTGGTGGATGATGCTTACAAGCTGTTCTATTTTCTGCCACTTGGGAAGAGGTGAGAAGAGAGAATGTTTCGGACGGCAGGGACGTGGGCTGCAACTGTGGTTATAACGACTGCTTTACAGAGGCAGCGGAAAGTGTAGAGCGAATCCAAGGAAGAGGCCTTTATTAATCAAGCCTCTGAATTCAAGGGACAGGAGGTTATGTTGCAACTTTATAAAACTCTAGTTAGGACGTATCTGGGGTACTACATTCAGTGCTGGGAAGGTGGGGATGCAGAGAAGGTTCACCATGATGCTACCTGGATTAGTTCAAATTCAAGGTTATTATCATCTGACCGTACATGTATACACCAAAGGAATCACTGTTCCTTTGGATCACAGTGCACTCACAAAGCATACATCACACACAGCACATAAAACAAAGTATTACCACAAATAAGTTAAACTATAATTCAAAATGGATGTAGTGTGCAGCACGGGGAAGCAATGAACAGCACAGTAAACTGCTTGCTGTCCTAGTGACGAGCCCTCAGTTGTGGCAGGGTATTTATCAGTCTCACAGCCGAGGACACAAGAAGTTGGACAAAGTTGTGTTGATTTCTCCAGTGAGGTGGAGGTTGAGGGAAGATCTGATAGAGGTCCCTCAGATAAGAGAAGCATTGGTGGAGAGGACAGACAGTATCTTTTTCCTTGGGTTAAGATGCCAAATATGAGAGAGTATGCATTTCATGTAAAGGAGATATGTAGTAAAAACTTTTCACACAGAGAGTGGTGGGTGCCTGGAATTTGCTGCCAGGGATGATGGTGGAAGCGGATATGATAGACACATTCAAGAAGATCTTAGATAGGAGCACAAATATGCAGGAAAAGGAAGGTTATGGGCATTGTGTAGGCAAAAGGGATTGGTTTAGTTGGACATTTGATTACTAATTTAATTGGTTTGGTACAACCTCTCGTTATAGCACATGCCCTCAAATCTTCTAGGTAACCACAGTACAAGTCACCACTGTGTCATTATTCCACTCCATATATATCTCAGTTTGAGCAATGCTCAACTGTCACTGTCCCTCAACCCCAAAGGCTGCCAGCTTAACACTAGCCCACAACCAACAGAACCTATGTCCACTGGTCTAAACGTGGTGGTTACAACATGAGACCGTAGTGGTTAGCGATCTCTTTATGGTTCCTGTGATCACCAACAGAGGTTCAATTCCCGCTGCTGTCTGTAAGGAGTTTGTACATTCTCCGTCTGTAAGGAGTTTGTACATTCTCCCCATGAGCGATGGGTTTCCTCCCACATTCCAAAGATGTACGGTTAGGGTTAGTGAGATGTGGGCATGTTATGTTGGCACCAGAAGCCTGGCTACACCTGTCGATACTTCAGCAGAATCGTCGCTGATTTGATTTGACAGAAATGACACATCTCACTTTATGGTTCAATCTTTCAATGTAGATGTACCAAATAAAGCTTTATCTTTGGTTGTAGCCATTGTATTAAGTGGTACAAGAACAAAGGATGAACAAAGAAAAGAAGACCAAGTAAAAGGAGTTGTGGTTGCTGTGACATGCACCCAACTGCTCCAGCTTCCAGGGTTTAGATGCTCTAACTCTCCGGAATATAGATAGCTTCCACAGCCTCTTTAAAGATTCAGAACCGTCCCACTAACTGGCAATCATGTTTTGGGCACCAAGAATTGAGTATTTAAAAGGCACCTGAACGGAGCCTCAGGGCTCAATCACAAGCCCTGCTCGTAAGATCATCTAGCGTTTGTTTTGTATTCAGTTCTCCATCCAGTTTGATACCGTGTCTCAGTCCTAGCCTCAGATATTCCAGCATTTGGGTCCAAACCATCATTGTCAAGGACTCTCATCACACTCAAGCTGGTGGTAACAACAGTCCAGTTTAACAATTAACCTATGGAAAAGCCAGATTTGAATGGTCTGACACCTGCTGCAGAAAAACTATGAGGCTTTCAGAAAATTACAGTAGTTATTCTACAGTTACTGAGAAATTACTGCACAATTACACATACATATACAAGATATTTATATAAAGATTATAAGCAAGCATGAGAAAGTTAAATTACAAGAAGATTAACAATTTTTACACACTGATCCAACATGGATAATCTACCTTCTGCTGGAACCATCGTTTCAGGCAGATTGGACATTCAACCAAGGTCAAGTGGAATGTCATAAGAACGTAAGAATACAGGGAAAAAGAGCAGGCGTTGACCATCGTGACTGATCCAGCATTTGTCACGGTCATGACCAGTTCAATCTCTGCTCCATTTTTCCGTAATCTCCCCATATCACTTAATTCCCTTCACATCCAGACATCTATCGATATTTTGAACAAACACAATCTGAGAATGATGCCCGTCCCATCCTGAAGCCAAACTCCCCTTCATGGACTCCGTCTGCACTTCTCACTGTCTCATTAAAGCAGCCAACATAATCAAAGTCCCCTCCCAACCCAGACATCCTCTCTTCTCCTCTCACCATTGTGCAGAAGGTACAGAAGCCTGAAAGTATGTACCACCAGGCTCAAGGACAGCTTCAGTCTTGCTGTTATCAAACTCCTGAATGGAGCTCTGTGTGATAAAGATGGATCTGATCTTTCAGTCTATGTCATCGTGGCCCTTACACGTTATTTGTCTACCTACACTATACTTTTTCCTGTAACTTTAATGCTATACTCTATATTCTGCGATTATTCTCTCGATGTAGTTATGTATGCAATGACCTGTCTTGGTGGTATACCCATCAAAGCTTCCACTCTATAGGTGGCAAAAATAAACCAATTATTATTTACCACAACACTCCAGAGAAGAAAATTGCAAACATTTGCTACCCTCTGACTGAAAAAAAATCTCCTCATCTCAGTCCCAAGCAGCCTGTCCCTTACTCTAAGATAGTAACCCACAGGCCTAGACTTCCTCTGACTGATTGCATCACTGTCTGGCATGGAGGGGCCACTGTAGGATCAGAAAAAGCTGCGGAGGGCTGTAAACTCAGCCAGCTCCATCACTCCATCATGGGGACCCACCTTCCCACCACGGAGGACATCTTCAAAAGGCCATGCCTCTAGTATGCGGTATACACTATTAAGGACCCTCACCATCTGGGACATGCCCTCATCAGGGAGGAGGTACAGAAGACTGACAACCCACACTCAACAATTCAGGAACAGCTACTTCCCCTCTGCCATCACACTTCTGAATGGCCGATGAACACAACCTCATTATTCCTCTTTTGCGCTATTTATTTATTTTGTAACATATTGTTACTTTAATGTAACACAGTGAACTGCTGCCGGAAAAAAAACAAGTGTCATGACATACGTCAGAGATAATCTCTGAATCAAACTTTAAGCTGTTCTTTGGTGACTATCTCGTAGTGGCACCATACATACATTCTAAGGGATCAGTGGCCATTCCACAGGGCAAAGGTACCTGAATTAGAATCAGGTTTATTACGTTGTACACAATATTATGAGGGGTATAGATATGATTAATGCAAGTAGGGTTTTTCCACCGAGGTTTCTTCTCATTGTTCTAATCGCTGAAGATCACAGAGCTGACGACTCAGTCTCTCATGTAGCAGTTTGCTGGGTCAGAACCAGTCTCATGAAACTTTGAACCAGTTTTGGGGAACTTTCTTGGCTTCTGCTGAAAGTAGAGACCTCTTGGTGCTATTGGTGAGACCACAGAAGGAACCCAGTGTAACTGGTCATTGGTTCCCTGTTGCAACATGCACTGAGACACAGTGAACAGCTCTGGTTCTGTGCGCCATCATTTCAAAGCGGAAGAACATTGAGGCAGTACACAGGGGAAAGCAATGCAGAATGCAGAATACAGTTACATTTTGTGTACGTTGTCTGACGACATGTTTTACTGCCTTGGTAAAGCAGCTAGCATAACCAAAGACAGCTCCCACCCTGGTTTTACGGTGCTGACACTCTGGGTTTGATGCCCGCCATTGTCTGTAAGGGGTGTGCACAGGACGCTCCCCCTGTGGCCGTGAGGGTTTCCTTTGGGTGCTCCGGTGTCCTCCCACGTTCCAAAGACGTACAGGGTTAGGGTTAGTGAGCTGTGAGCGTGATTTGTTGGTGTCAGAAGCGTGGTGACACTTGCGGCCTGCCCCCAGCACATCTTCGGACCGTGTTTGTCATTTCACTGTACATTTAGATGTACAAGTGACAAAGAAACAAAGCTAATCTTTATTAAATAAATAATAGTCCCCTCGCCCACTGGGTGAAAGATACGGAGGTTTGAAAGCATGTAGCATCAGGGTCAAGAACAGCCTACCTCGCTGTTAGAAAACCATTGATTGGTCCCCTAGTATGATAACATGACCCTTGACCTCACAACCTACCTTGTTATGTCCTTGAACCTTATTGTCTAGCTGCACTGCACTTCCTTGGTAACTGTCACTTTATTCTGCAATTTCTTATTATTTTTCCTTTCTACTACCACAGTGTGATATGTTTTGAAATGATGGCATGCAAAATAATGGCAAGATTTTACTCCTTGGAGTGTAGGAGAATGAGGGGAGATTTGATAGAGGTCTACAAAATTAAGAGGGGTATAGGTAGGGTAAATGCAAACAGGCTTTTTCCACTGAAGTTGGGGGAGACTAGAACTAGAGGTCATGGGTTAAGGGTGAAAGGTGAAATATTTAAGGGAGAACTTCTTCACTCAGGGTGGTGCAAGTGTGGAACAAGCGGCCAGCAGGAGGGGCAGATGTGGGTTCAATTTCAACATTTAAACGAAGTTTTGTTAAATACATGAATGGGAGGGGTGTACACCTTGGGGCATATGAAAATGATAAACCAATTTAGCAAATTTACCAATTGATAGTATACATAATTAAGAAAGGGTACACTTGCACATCCATACAGTAGCAGGCCCTCTGTTGCTTGGGTTCGACCATGGATGTTGCGTCCTAGCAGCCTACGCAGGACAGGACAGTGCAACGTGGAGAGCAAGCTCTTGCCCACGCAGCTGATGAAGCCAAAGGAACGGCACCAGCTCTGTTCCAGGAGTTGCCAGCCAGAGTTGGGATTCCAGCTCCGGATTTTCCCTCGGGTTTATTCCCAAAGCCTTCCCCCTGAGTGGCTATAGCTGGAAGGCAGCAGGGTTTTGAAATCAGAGCTCTCCTGCTCCTAGATGAGCTGCCCACCACAGCTGACAAGCCCCGTTTACCCGAAGCACCTGGTTTTAAGGCACCAGTAACCAGCCTTTGCCCCTTCTCCTCTCAGTAGAAACAGTTCCGCCGGGTTTGGTAGCCAAGCCACACGTGAAGGCCAGGAACTGGGCTTGGTTGTCAGAGGCTTTCTGAGACAAGCGCCATTGGGAGCATTTAATAGGTAGTGGGAGATTATCCCCATTACTCGAATCAGCTTTGACAACCTTAAGGAACCATACCCATACAAAGGGGAAAACAAGAGCAGAATGCAGAAAATAGTGTTACCGTTACATATTGTGTACACTGTCTGTCAACATGTCTTGCTGCCTCAGTAAGGCAGCCAGCATAATCAAAGGCACCAGTATTGGGCGAGCTTAGGACCAGAGGGCACAGCCTCAAGATAGAAGGACATCCCTTTAGAGCAGAGCTGAGGAGGAGTTTCTTTAGCTGGAGGGTGGTGGATCTGTGGAATTCGTTGTCACAGATGGCATTACAGCGCCAGTGTTCTGGGTTCAATTCCCACTGTAGTCTGTAAAGATTTGTGTATTCTCTCCGTGACCACACTGGTTTCCTCACACGTTCCAAAGATGTAGGGGGTTAGGATTACTGAGTTGTGGGCACGCTGTGTTGGCACTGGAAGTGTGGTGACACTTGTAGGCTGCCCCCACACCATCCTTGGACTTTGTTGGTCGTAGATGCAAGCAACACATATCACTGTATGTTTCGATGTACATGTGACAAATAAAACCCATCGAGCCTGGTCCGCCACTCCATCATGACTGATTTATTTTCTCTCTAAACCTAATTCTCCCGCCTTCTCCCCTTTGCCTTTGATGCTCTTACTAATCAAGAACCTATCAGTCTTCTTTTTAAATATAGCCAATGACTTCATCTCCACAGCCATCTGAGACAATGAGTTCCACAGGTTCACCATCCTCTGGATAACAAAGTTCCATCTCATCTCTGTCCTAAAGGGACGTCCTTTTATCATGCAGCTGTGCCCTATGGTTCTAGACTCTCTCAATGTTGGAAACATTCTCCCTATGTCTGCACTATCCGGGCCTTTCCAGATTGAATAGGTTTCTAGAGATCCTCCATCATTCTTATAAACTCCAGCGAGTATAGGAACAGAGCAAGAAAACTCCGCTCATCGATTAACCCTTTCATTCCTGCGATCATTCTCATAAACCTCCTCAGGATCCTCTCCAATGCCAGATATGGGCCCAAAACGGCACACAATACCTTATAAAGTCTCAGAATTTCGTCCTTGATTTTCTATTCTAGTCCTCAATAGTGTCTCTGCTGGCCATGCTGCCAAATTAAATAAAATATATCTGCCTATTAAAGATCCACATCCCTCCATTCAATGCCTGTTCACGTGTCTAAGAGCCTCTCAATTGTCGCTACCGAATCTGGCTCCACCAGCTCCCCTGGAAGCCTGCTCCAGGCTCCATTTACTCTCTGCGTAAAAGAAAGCACACTTGCCCCACACATCTCCTTTAAACTTTAGACATCCCTGAGATTCTACAGGTGCTGGAAATCCAGAGCAAAGCACACACAAAGTACTGGCGGAACTCAGCAGCTCAGATGAAAACCCACTGTGAGGAATAAAACAGTTGATGTTTCGAGCTGAGGACTCCTCTCACCTTAAAGCGGCGCCCTCTAGTATCTGACCTATCTTCTCCACGTTCTTGTCACTCTCCCCAGATGCAAGGTCTCCACCTGAAACGTGGACGGTTTGCCCGAAATCAGCACATCGAGCTGTCGGTGGAGGAACGGTGCTGACTGGCAACTTCCAGGCTCTGGGAGTTGGTGCTGGGAGACACCCTGAAGCTCGAAGCAGCCAGCTCAGGGGCTCGGTAGGGGAGGACCACAGTGTAGGATCCTCTGCTACTGGGGAGAGAGGGACTGGACTGGCTGGGGAAGCCCCTCACCAGGAGTGTACCACTCCAGGGGACCACGTGAGCTGCAACAGTGGGACTGATGTGGAGGAAAGCAATAGAACAGTCCAGAAAGCATTGACCATGATTGAAAAGAATGGAAAGGTTTATTCTTGCAAATTTTTTTTATTATGAATAATGATTATTTTTATATACTAAAATAATTCCTCTCTGCCCAAACCCTCACGTGATGCTGCTTGACCTGCTGAAGTTTCTCCAGAAGTCTATTAATAAAAAATGTGTGGGTTAGACTTTTCCTCCCGAGTGTGGTGCTTGGCTGCTAGTTTGTACACGCTTCAGCGTCTGTGGCAGTGTCAGTAGCTGGGTACTGAGAGAGAAGTCGAATGAGCTGTCACATCCTGTAGGCTGTACAGAGAGACACGTTCACACTGAACGCAGCCAGTTGCTGACTGACTTCCTATCAAGCTCACTCAGGGAGCCTTTCGAAAAGGTAAATGTTCCCTTTTTAAAAAAAAACTTGATTTAATTTCATGGAACTGGTTCAGGATCCAGAACCGGGTGATTTATTGCAGGTGGATCTCGGTTCCAAAGCGGAGCAGGCTAAACAAGGGCTGAAAGAGTCGGGCTGCGAATGGGGCACGTGCAGTGGACAGTAGGAAGCAGAGAGGCTAGGAAGGAATGGGAAAGAGAGCAGTGTTTTTGATTTTTACGCAGTGATGAGAGGGGTAAGTTCAAAGTAGAATCATGGGCAAGTTTTTTTACACAGTGAACGGTGAACGTGAGGACTGTACTGTCGGGTGGCAAAGGCAGATAGAATTGAGGCGTTTACTGGGAGGGGCTCTGATACAGGCACATGAATATGCAGGTAACGGAGGGACTTGGACCAAGTTTAGGCAGAAGCGATGACTTCAGTTAGGCTTTTAATTGCTAGTTTAATTAGTCCAGCACAACGTTGTGGATCAAACTAATTGTTAGTAAGTAGTTCCCGCACCGACTTCTTCTAGGATCACTAGGGTGTGAGGAACAGGGAAAGAAAAGTAGATAGGCTATGAATATGAGAGAGAGAGAGGGCAGAGAGTGGGGAGGGGAGACAGGGGTAAGAGAGGGGGAGAGAGGCGGTGAGAGCGGGGAAGGGGAGAGAGATGGGGGAGAGGGGGAGAGGGAGACAGGAGAGAGGGGAGAGAGGGAGAGGGAGGAGGGAGGGGGAGAGGGAGAGAGAGGAGGGAGGGGGAGAGGGAGAGAGAGGAGGGAGGGGGAGGAGAGGGGGAAGAGAGGGGGGAGAGAGGGGGGAGAGAGGGTGAGAAAGACCGTGAGCAACAGAGTGTCTGGGTAGGGAGAGGACGGGGGCAGACCTGATTTCATCTCCCATATATTGTGACGGATGGGAAGTGAAGAAGGTAGAGAGAGATCTTCATAGTGTTCTCCAGGACACTATGTAAGGAGAGCGTGCAGGAAGGAGATGTGAGGAAGGGCTGTTAAATTGTGCAGATAGTTACAACTGGATCTGTACCACTTGTTTATAATGCCGTGATGTGACAATGTAATACCGTTAAGTGGTTTCTAACAATGTCATTATGAAACTATCATTCTTAACGATATCATTGTAGTGGTGGCACTAATGATGTGATAACAGAACCACTTATTACTAATGAAATAATTATGGGAACTCTGGACCTTAATTACAATAAAAATATTGAGTCCTAATGATATACTGACAGTAATAATTGCTCCTGAAGTCATCACTGCAAGACTATTGGGTTGTAGTGATGTAACTACAATAAAACTGAAAAATATTCAGAATTAGAATCAGGTTTAATTACATTGGCAAGAAAAATCTGCAGATGCTGGAAATCTGAGCAACACACACAAAATGCTGGAGGAACTCAGCAAGTCAGGCAGCATCTATGGAAAAAAGTACAGTCGACGTTTCGGGCTGAAACCCTTCGGCAGGACTGAAGAGAAAAAGCTGCCTAGATTTAAAAGGTGGGGGAGGGGAGAGAGACCCACCAGGTGATAGGCGAAACCTGGAGGGGGAAGGATGGGAAGAGGGAAAAGAGCTGGGAAGTTGAATAGAGAGACGAGGTGAGAGAGGGAAAGGGGGATAGGAAATGGAGAAGGATGGGGATGGGGTGGTTTGGACGACATTGAGAAATCCATGTTCATGCCATCAGGCTGGAGACTACCCAAACGGAATATGAAGTGTTGTTCCTGCAACCTAAGTGTGGCCTCATCATGACAGGAATGGGAAGTGGAATTAAAATGGACCGCCACTGGGAGATCCCACTTGTCTATTCTGAAATCTGATGGTGGAGATGAAGAAGCTGTTCATGAAACGTTGAGGTGTGTGTCTTCAGGCTCCTGTACCATCTCCTTGATAGTAGCAATGGGAAGAGGGCATGTCCTTGGTGAAGGGGGTCCTTCACGATGGATGTCGCCTCTTTGAGGCATCGCCTTCTGGAGGTTTCCTTGTTGTAGGGAAGGCTAGTGCCCGCGATGGAGCTGGTTGAGTTTACAACTTTCTGCAGCTTCTTCCGATCCCGCACAGTGACCCCGCCATACCAGACGGTGATGCAACCAGTTAGAATACTCCTCACTGTACATCTGTAGAAATTTGTGAGAGTCTTTGGTGACTTATCGAAACTTCTAATGAAACATAGCTGCTGTTGTGCCTTCTTTGTAACTGTATCAGTGTGCTTTGCCCAGGATAGATCCTCAGAGATGTTGACACTGCTCACTCTTCCCACTGCAGATCCCTCGCTGAGGACTGGTCTGTGTTCCTCATCGTTGTTGCTGTGAAACTGCTCAGCCAGCTGATCTACCTCACTCCTGGACGCTTCCCAGACACCGTCTGAAATTCTACCAACAACAGGTAAGTTTATAGATGGCTTTTGAGCTGTGCCTGGCTGCACAGTTGTGGGTGTCGAGAGAGTAGAGCAGTGGGATAAGCTAGCATCCTTGAGGGGTGCCAGAGTCAGTGAGGAGGAGATGTTATTTCTGATCCAGTCTCCTGGTGAGGAAATCAAGGATCCTATTGCACAGGGTGGTACAGAGACCCAGGTTTTAGAGCTTTTTGATTAGAAATGAGTGTATGACTATGTTGAATGCCGAACCGTTGTCAATAAACAGCAGCATGACGTAAGTATTACTATTGTACAGGTGATCCAAGGCAAAAATCCAAGTTATTGACACAGTTACCAGAATAAGAATCGGAATCAGGTTTGTATCACTGACGTATGTCATGAAATTTGATGTCTTGTGGCAGCAGTACATGAAAAATACTACTCCAAGTTACAATATATAAACAGTACAAATAGGAACTAGCGGCGTTGATGGGCTCAGGGTCTGTTCAGAAATCTGATCGAGGGGTAGAAACTATTCTTAAACTGTGTGTCTTCAGGATCCCGTACCTCCTCCGTGAAGGTAGTGATGAGAAGATGGCATGCCCCAGATAGTGAGGGTCCTTCATGATGGATGCCACCTTCTTGAGCAGCACCTCCTGAAGATGTTCCTGACAGAGGGGAGGCTGTGACCGCCACTGTGCTGGCTGACACTACAACCTTTGGCGGTCTCTCCTGACCCTGCGCACCAGACGGTTCTCCCCCCGTACATCGGTAAAAAAATTGCGAGAGTTTTCGGCGACATGCCAAATCAAACTCCTAATGCGGTAGAGCCATTAGTATACTGATTTAAATTACAAACTCTTAAAGGTGATGTTATGATCAGATAGGTTCCTAGGATACAGTTAAAATAATGAATCCTAGCAATGTAATTGTGAAGCTCCTGGGTACTAATGATGTACAGTAATGACAATAAAATATTGAGTTCTTAAAGATTAAAGATTATTTGTCACAGGTACATTGAAACATCAAAACATATAGTGAAATGTGTTGTTTGCAACAACCAACACAGCAGCAAGTGTCACTGTGTTTCTGGCACCAAAATAGCATGCCCACAGCTTGCTAACCCTAACCCATACATGGGAGAACATCAGGCACCTGGAGGACAGGCTTGTGGTCACTGAGAGAACAAATTGGGCAGCAGATTTCAGAAAGGTAGGTAGAAGAGTGGGTTAGTAGGTTTGCAAATCATACAAAACCTGGTAGAGTTGTGGACAGTGTGGAGGATTGTTGTAGGTTGCAGCGGGACATTGACAGGATGCAGAGCTGGGCTGAGAAATGGCAGATAGAGTTTAACCCGGAAAAGTGTTAAGTGATTAACAGAAAGTTGAACTTGAAGGCAGAATGCAGGATTAATGGCAGGATTCTTGGTGGAATGTTCATAGTCCATAGATCCCCCAAAGTTGCCGTACAAGTTGATAGAATTTTCAAGATATATAGTGTGTTGACCTTCATTAAGATGGACCTCCAAATATCCGGACCTGCCTCTCGGTTTTTTTGCACTACCTTAGTTCACATTTTTCTATTTTCTATTTATGATTTATAATTTAAATTTTTAATATTTACTCATTTTAACTATTTTTAATATTTAATATTTGTAATCCAGGGAGTGTGAAGCACAGAATCAAATATCGCTGTGATGATTGTACGTTCTAGTACCAATTGTTTGTTGACAATAAAGTATAAGTACTTAAAATGGCAGATGGAATTTAATATATGACATGTTGCAGTCTGGGAGGACTGCATAGTGAATGTTAAGGCACTGAGGGGTCTGGTAGAGTAGAGGAATCTGGGAGTACAGGTTAATAATTCCTTGAAAATTGGTGTCACAGGTAGATAGAGTCATAAAGAAAGCTATGGGCACTTTATATATCATGAATCAAAGTTCTGAGTACAGGAGTTGGGATGTTATGTTCAAGTTGTATAAGACTTTGGTGAGGCATCTACCTACAGGAAAAATATCAATAAGATTAAATGAGTATAGAAAAAAAATTGCAAAGATATTGCTGAGACTTGAGACCCTGCTGCCCCCCCTCACTGGACCCCCTGCAGTTTGCGTATTGTCCCGACCGCTCAACAGATGACGCCATCGCCACCGCTCTCCACCTGGTCCTCACCCACCTGGACATCCATTCGAATGCTGTTCATAGACTTCAGTTCAGCATTCAACACAATCATTCCTCAGCACCTGATTGGAAAGCTGAAACTGCTGGGCCTGAACACCTCCCTCTGCAACTGGATCCTAGACTTCCTGACTGGGAGACCTCAGTCAGTCCGGATCGGAAGCAGCATCTCCAACACCATCACACTGAGCACGGGGGCCCCCCAGGGCTGTGTGCTCAGTCCACTGCTGTTCATCTGCTGACCCACGACTGTGCAGCAACACACAGCTCGAACCACATCATCAAGTTCGCCGATGACACGGCCGTGGTGGGTCTCATCAGCAAGAACGATGAGTCAGCATACAGAGAGGAGATGCAGCGGCTAACGGACTGGTGCAGAGCCAACAACCTGTCTCTGAATGTGAACAAAACAAAGGAGATGGTCATTGACTTCAGGAGGACACGAAATGACCACTCTCTGCTGGACATTGACAGCTCCTCCGTAGAGATCGTTAAGAGCACCAAATTTCTTGGTGTTCACCTGGTGGAGAATCTCACTTGGTCCCTCAACACCAGCTCCATAGCAAAGAAAACACAGCAGCGTCTCTACTTTCTGTGAAGACTGAGAAAAGTCCATCTCCCACCCCCCATCCTCACCACATTCTACAGAGGTTGTATTGAGAGCAGCCTGAGCAGCCGCATCACTGCCTGGTTCGGAAATTGTACCATCTCAGATCACAAAATCCTGCAGCGGATAGTGAGGTCAGCTGAGAAGATCATCGGGGTCTCTCTTCCCGCTATTACAGACATTTACACCACACGCTGCACCCGCAAAGCTAACAGTATTGTGAAGGACCCCACACACCCTTCACACAAACTCTTCTCCTTCCTGCCATCTGGCAAAAGGTACCAAAGCATTTGGGTTCTCACGACCAGACTGTGCAATAGTTTCTTCCCCCAAGCCATCAAACTCCTTAATACCCAGAGACTAGACTGACATCTACATCATTTATTATTATATTGTAATTTGTCCTCTACCGTGCCTATTGTCTTGTACTTATTGTATAATATTTATTTATTATAATTATTTTATTTATTATTTATTTATTATAATTTATTATATTTAATATAATTATTGTACTGCCCTGCACTGTTTTGTGCACTTTATGTAGTCCTGTGCAGGTCTGTAGTCTAGTGCAGTTTTTATGTTTGCTTTATGTAGTCTAGTGTAGCTTTGTGCTGTCTCATATAGTCTAGTGTAGTTTTGTGTTGTTTCATGTAGCACCATGGTCCTGGAGGAACATTGTTTCGTTTTTACTGTGTACTCTACCAGCAGCTTATGGTCAAAATGACAATAAACTTGACTTGACTTGACTTGAATTATTGGGGAAGATTGAATTGGTTAGGACTGTATTCCCTGGAGCATTGGAGAATAAGGGGTGATTTGTCAGAGGTATACATAATTATGAGGGGTATCGATAAAATAAATACACCCAGGCTTTTCCACAAAGATTGGTGAGACTAGAACTAGAGGTTCATAGGTTAAGGGTGAAAGGCAAAATATTTAAGGGGAGCCTGAAGGGAGATGTCTTCCCTCCGAGTGTGGTGTGAGTGATGTGAGCTGCCAGAGGAAGTGGTGGATATGTGTTTGATTGCAACTTTTAAGAGAAGTTTGAATAAGTACAATAACCGGAGGACTATTAAGGGTTACGGTCCACGTAACTCAATGCCTTCTATATCAAAATGCCTCTTAAATGTTGTATTTGTACACAAGCAGTATGTCAAGGCAACTGGACTCGCTGTGTTGTCTAGAAGACATTTCACCACTCATCCGATAGGCTTCTTCAGTTCTAACCCATGGTGGGCAGTTTTCCGGTTTATAGACTCTGTGAGTTGTTTAAAGGTATAGCGATCACATGAGGGTCGTTAAGAGTTGTAGAGGTCATTAGTCTTATCTTTGCATGAATGGAGGTATGAATTGTTGTGGAGATGCCGGGGTAGAGATGTTAGAACTGCATTGTGAGTAGCTGATAGGTGGCGTTGGACCCAACCCCCTCTGTTAGAGGGGTCCTGCTGAGGGATCTTGACCCGAAACGTTGACTGTACTCTTTTCCAATGATGCTGCCTGGCCTGTTGAGTTGCCCCTGCAGTTCGTGTGTGTTGCTCCCTCTGTTCATGGGTGGGTTTTCCAGTTTGACAAAGAAAGCTCCTTTGTCCATCCCTGAACGGTGGGGTGGGTACAACGCCACCTATCAGCTACTCACAATGTAGTCCTAACATCTCTACCCCGGCGTCTCCACAACAGTTCACACCCCCATTCATGCAAAGATAAGACTAATGACCCTCTCATGACCTCTACCACTCTTAATGACCCTCATGTGATTGATATACCGAGTCTATAAACCGGAAAACTACCCACCATGGATTAGAACAGAAGAACCCTCTCGAATGAGTGGTAAACATCTTCGAGACAAGACAGCAAGTCCAGATGCGTTGATTTACTATTGCTTGATATACAACGACCTGGATGACTGAGAACCTTCGGAGACATATTGTAATTGTACCAACCTCCATCACTTCTCCCGGCAGCTCATCCCATGTACCAACCACCCTCAGGCTGGAAAACTTCCCCTCAGATCTTTAAGTATCCTCATCCAACCGTAAAGCTGTGCTCCCTGGTTCTAGTCTCCCCCGGCCTGGGTAAACAACACTATTCTCCCCATCTATGCCTCTTATAATTCTGTAAATCTCTATAAGGTCATTTCCCCATTATACAGTGAGAATAAACACAGTCTAGCCAGTCCCTTCTTATAACTACAGCTCTCCGTCCCTGGTAATGACCTGATGAATCTCTTCTGCACTCTCGTTTATTGCTACATCATTTTTTCTGTAGTGAGGCGACCGGATCTGTACACGGTACTCCAAGAGCAGCCTGACCGATGTTTTGTACAGCTGCAACATAATGCCACAACCCTTAACCTCCTTGCCCCAGCCCATGGCAGTATGGAGGGACAGGGGGATCTTGTCCATAGATTCATCAAAGTTGATAGGGTGGTTAAGAATGTCTGATTGTTGGCCTTCATTAGTTGGGGGATTGAATTGAAGAGCCAAGAGGTAATGTTGCAGCTCTATAAATTCACAAACAAGAGAAAACCTGCAGATGCTGGAAATCCGAGCAACACACACAAAATGCTGGAGGAAGTCAGTGGGCCAGGCAGCATCTATAGTAAAAAGTACAGCCAATGTTTCAGGCCGAAACCCTTCGGCAGGACTGGCGAAGGGTCTCAGCTCGAAACAACGACTGTACTTTATTCCATAGATGCTGTCTAGCCTGCTGAATTCCTCCAGCCTTTTGTACATGCAGCTCTATAAAACCCTTGTTAGACCACACTTGGATTATTGTGTTCAGACCTGGTCACTTCATTATAGAAACGATGTGGAAGCTTTACAGAGGGCTCAGAGGAGATTTACTGGGATGTTGCTTGGGTTAGAGAGCATGTCTTATGACAATAGGTTGAGGGAGCTCGGGCTTTTCTCTCTGGAGGAAAGGAGACTGAGAGGTGATTTGATAGAGGTGTACAAGATGGTAAAAGGCACAGATAGAGTGCATGGCTGGAAATATTTTCCCAGGACAGAAATGGCTAATACAAGGGTCATAATTTTAAGCAGATTGGAGGAAAGTATATGGCGATGACAGAGATACAGAAGTTCTTTACACAAATCCTGGAACACCCTGCCAGGGTGGTGGTAGAGACAGATACATTAGGGACATTAAAAAAACTCTTACATAGGCACATGGATATAGAAAAATGGAAGGATTAAATTGATTTTAGAGTAGGTTTAAAGGTTGGTACAACACTGTGGGCCGAAGGGCCTGTACTGTGCTGTTATATTTTCAAATGCCATTTTTGCCACCCTATCCACGGTAGCATTGCGATTACTGCAACGGCTTACAGGGCCAGTGAGCCGTGTTCAACTCCCTCTGCTACCTGTCCGGAATTTGTACATTCTCCCCGTGACCGCGTTGGTTTCCTCTGGGTGCCCTGGTTTCCTCCCACGCTGCACAGATGCAGGAGTTAGGTTTAGTAAGTTGTGGGCTTGCTATGCTGGAAGCAGACCAACACTTGTCCTCAGACTGCGTTGGTCGATGATGCAAACGACTCATTTCACTGTTTGTTTCCGTGTACATGTGACAAATAAAGATAATCTTTAATCTGTTAGCATTCGATGTCACAGAATACATTATCTGATACTTGTCAAGATTAAATTCCACCTGCCACATCTCAATCCAAGCTGGTAAATTGGTTCATTATTGTCACATGTGCAATGAAAAACTTTGCTTTGCATGCCGTGTATTGAGGTAGTAGAAGGTAAAATAACAGAATAAAGAATAAAATGTGAGTGTTAGTTGCAGAGAAAGTGCAGTGCAGGCAGACAATATGTTGCAAAGTCAGAACAAAGTAGATTGTGAGGTCAAGAATCCAACTTGACTAGGAGACCATTCAATGATCGTATAACAGTGGGGTCGAACCTGTCTCTGAGCCTGGTGGTACGTGCTTTCTGGCTTTTCTATCATCTGCCCGATAGGAGAGGCGAGGTGAGAATGTCTGGGGTGGGTGCGGTCTTTGACTACACTGGCTGCTTTACAAAGGCAGTGAGAACTGCAGATAGAGTCCATGGAGGGGAGGGAGGCTGGTTTCCGTGATGTGCTGAGCTGCGTCCAAACTCTGTGGTTTCAATAGGTTTCAAAGGTACGTTTAATGTCAGAGAAATGTATACAATACACATCCTGAACTTCCTTTTCTTTGCAAACATCCACAAAAACAGAGGTGTGCCCCAATGAATGAATGACAGTTAAATGTTAGAACCCCAAAGCCCCCCCAACTCCCCCCTCCCACGCATAAGCAGCAACGAGGCAGCGACCACCGCCACTCCCCCACCAGGAAAAACCACCGATGCCCCCCCCCACCAAGCTCAAGCGTGCAGCAAAGCATCAATAAAGTCACAGTCTTGCAGTACCCCAAAAACTACTCATTCACCCGGTAATTTGACATACCACAGGCTCTCTCTCTCTCTCCCTAATAGGGGAAAAGAGATGTCTCCGTTTCACAGTGAGAGGGGAGACATAACAAAACAGTAGAAGGTAAAACAACAGAATGCAGAATAAATTGTGATCAGAGACAGAGCAGTTGCCATATCAGAAGCCATTATGCCTTCAGATAAGAGAGAATGCTTTCCATGACACATTGGTAAAAATTGGTGAGGGAGAATGTTGGGGTTGGGGGGGGCGTCCACTCTCCAGTCGACCTGTATCCCACTATCCTCTCATAACCTTCTTCACAGTCTACCGGTTCACTGAATTCTGTATCAGCTGCAGATTTACAAAACATTCTCATGTGTCACCTGTATACTGTGTACCGCAAACAACAATTCCAGCACCGATTCCTGTGACTCACCGCTTTATACATGGAAGATAGAACATAGAGCATTACATCAGAGTACAGGCTGTTCAGCCCACAATGTGGTGACACAAAGATCAATCTAAACTTTCCCTCCCACATAGCTCTCCATTTTTTCATCAACCATGTGCCTTAATGTTCTTACTGTTTCTTATTCCACTCTCTGTGTAAAAAAACTTATCTCTGACATCTCCCCCCGTACTTTCTTTAAACGTATGCCCCCTCATTTTACATTCTTCCAGTCAGTAAGACATCCCAAAACAAACTTTCTCACGACAACCCAACCCTTCTGGTCCAGCCTACCGTGCGTGACTTTGCTGAGGTCGGCAGGAACACCTTGTCTTCAGTGATTCAGTTACTTCCTCAGGAAACTACTTACACTGGACTGGTCAGACAGGAGTTCCCCATGCTGAATCCTTCCCATCAGTCCCCGCTTTTCCAAGTGTACGTAACTCCCATCCTTCAGAAATTTTCCCCAATAGTCCCTCTTGATGTAAAGCTCACTGGTCTCTGGTTTCCTTCTTTGAGGCTTCTTTTAAAGATCTTTTTAAGGTCTGAGTCACGTCACTCTCACTCACAAAATCAGCCATGGAATGTGTTAATTCAGTTAGTGTGGATTTCATAGAACATAGAACAATACCACACAGGAACAGACCCTTCTGAGGAGCATCTGATAGCCCTGAGTTTAGAAGAATGAGGGGGTCGTAAACACAAAATGATCTGAAGATGCTGGGGTCAAAGCAACACTCACAACACGCTGGAGGAACTCAGCAGGTCGGGCAGCATCCGTGGAAAAGATCAGTCGACGTTTCGTCATGCTGCCCGGCCTGCTGAGTTTCTCCAGCATCTTGTGAGTGTTAGAATGAGGGGGTATCTACTTGAAACCAACCAAATATTGAAAAGCCTAGATAGAGTGGACGTGAAGAGGATGTTTCCAATAATGGGAAAGCTAGGACCGGAAGGCACAGCCTCAGATTAAAAGAACATCCCTTTAAAACAGGAATAATGGGAATTTCTTCATCGGGGGTGGTGAATCTGTGGAATTCTTTGCCACAGACAACTATGGAGGCCAAGTCGTTGGGCATGGGTTCTTGATTAGTAAGGATGTCAAAGATTTCAGAGAGAAGGCAGGAGAATGGTGTTGAGAGGGATAATACATCAGCCGAGATGGAACGGCAGAGCAGACTTGATGGGCTGAATGGCCTAATTCCACTCCTATGTTTATGGTCTATACCTTCAGCCAACGATATCTGTGCGGAACACAATGTCAGATTAAATTAAATCCCTTCTGTCCACACATGATCCTTATTTCTCCATTCCCTTCATGCTCATGTGACTGTCCAACACCTCTGTTGTATCTATTTCCACCACCACCCCCAGCCACACACTTCAGGCTCCCACCCCACACTTCTCCTTTAACCTACACCCACTCTCTTCCGTGTTAGATGCATGTCCTCTAGCACTTGGGCAACACACACACACACAAACAAAGCCGAAGGAACTCAGCAACTCTATGGAGGGCTGAGGTCTTTCATCAGGACTGGAAAGGAAGGGGGAAGAGGCCACATTAAGAAGGGGAAGGAGTTCAAGCTGACAGGTGACAGGTGAACCTAGGTAGAGGAGAAGGTCAGTGGGTGGGGAGGGGTTAGGTGGAAATCTGTAGCAACGGCAGGGCCCTGGGAGTGTTGTGGACCCAGAGCTAGAGGTACGTGGATCTCTCAAAGTGGTGACGCAGATAGACAGGGTGGTGAAGATGGCGTCTGGCACACTGACCATGGGCTTGATTTATAAAAGCAGACTGGACAGGCTGGGACCGGTTTCCCTAGAGGAGATGGAGGCTAAGGGGTGACCTTATAAAATCATGAGGTGTGTACGTGAAGTGAACGGTAATCGTCACTTTTCCCTGGAGTTGGGGAATCTAAGAGGCGAAGGTGAGAGGGGAAAGACTTAAATGGGACTTGAGAGGCAACTTCTTTGCACAGAGAGTGACGGGTTTAGGGGGTGAGCTGCCTGAGGAGGTGGGACCAATTGCGAAGTTTAAAAGGAATTTGGACACGCAGGTGGATACGAATGGTTTCAAGGGGTGTGGGCCAAACACAGGCAAATAGGCCTCTCTCAGGTCGGCATGGATACGATGGGTGTCAGGGCCTGCTTCTGTGCTGTTTAACTGTGAGGGGGAGCTTTCTCTTGGAGGAAGGGAGGATGAAGGGAGATTTAGTCATGTTGTGTAATTTCATGAGGGGGTCTTGAGAGAGTACTGTACGTAGGAAGGATCCACTTCACCTAAGTTGGGTCAAAAAACTTGGAGAGGGGGAGGTGAGGGCAGAGATCTTAAGCATCAGAATGAGAATTGCAGAAGTATTTTCGCAGGGAGACCAGAAAGAAGTTTATAAAGCAAACAGAAGCACAGAAAGGGTAGACAGAGTCAAAATGTCAAAAACCAGAGGACATGCATTTAAGGTGACAAAGGAGCATAGTGGCTAGCATAACCCTTCACCACACCAGCAATCGTGGTTCAATTCCTGCAGTCTCTGAAAGTCTGTATGTTTGCACATTGACCGCATGGGTTTCCTCCGGATGCTCCGGTTTCCTCCTGCGGTCCACAGTCATACGGTTAGGGTTAGTCAGTTGTGGACGTGCTATGTCAGTGACAGGGGCACCTCGACACTTGCAGGCTGCCCCCAGCACATCCTCAGACTGTGTTGCTCATTGGCACAGAGAACACATTTAAATGTACGTCTGTACAGCAAATAAAGCTAATGTTAATATTCATAAAGAGAGCAAATCTTAATATTCATAAATAAAGCTAATCTTTGAGGTGCAAGGGGGAAAGTTCAAAGGAGATGTGCTGGGCAAGAAAGTGGTAGGAACCTGCAATGGACTGCCAGGAGTAATGCTGGAAGCAGATACAATCGACACACATCAAAGTTGCTGGTGAACGCAGCAGGCCAGGCAGCAACTCTAGGAAGAGGTACAGTCGGCGTTTCGGGCCGAGACCCTTCGTCAGGACTAACTGAAGGAAGAGTTAGTAAGAGATTTGAAAGTGGGAGGGGGAGGGGGAGATCCAAAATGATAGGAGAAGACAGGAGGGGGTGGGATAGAGCCAAGAGCTGGACAGGTGCTAGGCAAGAGGGATACGAGAGGATCATGGGACAGGAGGTCTGGGGAGAAGGAAAAGAGGGAGGGGGGAAAACCCAGAGGATGGGCAAGGGGTATAGTCAGAGGGAGAGAGGGAGAAAAAGGAGAGAGAGAGAAAGAATGTGTGTATATAAATAAATAACAGATGGGGTACGAGGGGGAGGTGGGGCATTAGCGGAAGTTAGAGAAGTCAGTGTTCATGCCATCAGGTTGGAGGCTACCCAGACGGAATATAAGGTGTTGTTCCTCCAACCTGAGTGTGGCTTCATCTTTACAGTAGAGGAGGCCGTGGATAGACATGTTAGAATGGGAATGGGATGTGGAATTAAAATGTGTGGCCACTGGGAGATCCTGCTTTCTCTGGTGGACGGAGCGTAGGTGTTCAGCAAAGTGGTCTCCCAGTCTGCGTCGGGTCTCGCCAATATATAGAAGGCCACATCGGGAGCACCGGACAATCGAGGGTGTGAGGCAGACACATGAATCTGCAGCGAATGGAGGGAATGTGCTGGCAGAAGAGATTTAGTTTAAATTGGCATCATGTTGGCAGATATTATGGGGCTGAAGGGCCTGTACCATTCTGTGTTCATGTGCAGCCTGACTCTATTTCAATATGGACTGAGAAGGAGAAATGGCCACAGAGGGGGATGGCCACTGTAAAGATCATTACACAAACTTATTATGAAGTGATGAAATATCGCTACATAACTTTGATGCCGCTGATATTAAACTTGATTCTGATTCAGAAATTATTTATTATTGTCACATGAGGTACAGTGAAGAACTTTGTTTTGCACACCATTCACACAGATCATTTCATCACATCAATACTTTGAGGTGTCCCAAGGGAAGACAATGACAGAATGAAGGATACAGTGCTGTAGCAGCAGAGGAAGTGCAGTGCAGGCAGAAAATAAGGTACAATGGCCATGACCAGGTAAACTGAAAAGTCCCAGCCTCACTCCCCTCCACCACCCACCTTCCCCCTCACCTGGTCTCACCTATCACCTGTCAGCCTGAACTCCCCCCTCACCCCACCTTCTTATACTGGCTTCTGCCCCCTTCCTTACCAGTCCTGATGATTGCTGTTTTGTGACAGCAGTGCAATTCATCGACATAAAAATGACTATAAATTTCAAAATTAAATAAAGAGTGCAAGATAAAAGGATCCACGTCCATTGTCCATTCAGAAATCTGATGGCGGAGGGAATGAATCTCCTCCTGAATCATGGGCTGTGGGTCTTCAGGCTCCTGTACCTCCTCCCTGGTGGTAGGAATGAGAGGAGGGCGTGTCCTGCACGTTGACGATCCTTAGTGACGGACAGCGTCTTCCTGAGATACCCCTCAACATTCGCATTCATTTCGAGAAGACTGTATAAGAATATAAGAGGAAAGATGTAATGCTGAGGCTTTGTAAGATGTCCTCGATGGCGGGGAGAGGGAGGGTTGTGCCTGAGTCGACAACCCTCTGCAGCCTCGAGCAATCCTGTGCGTTGAAGCCTCCATACCTGGGGGTGATGCAACCAGTCGGAATGCTCTGCACCACCCACACTACAACTTAATAGAAGGTACACAGGAAGCTAAGAAATTTGAACATTGCGTTACACTTCAGTATATGACATAGCATAATAATATAATCATTTCCTTTGTCTGCACTCCATGGTGAAACATACTTTTCTAATCAACCTCTTCCTCTGCCTTTTTCTTGTTTAATGAAGGGCCCCACGCTGACTGTTTCTCTGCTCACAAATACTGCCTGATCTGCTGAATTTTTCCAGTAGTTTCCATTTTCAGCGTTAATACCATTTTAGAACATAGAGCATTACAGCACAGTTCAAGGCCATTGGCCACAATGTTGGGCTGACCCTTTAACTAACCTAACCCTTCCCTCCAACACAGATCTCCGTTTTTCTATCATCCACGTGCCTGGCTAAGAGTCTGGTAAACACACTGAACAGATCCACCTCTACCATCACCACCAGCAAGGCATTCCAGACACCCACCATTCTCTGTGAGAAAAAACACTTCTGACACCCCCCTATACCTCCCTTCAATCACCTTAAAATTATACCCTCTCATATTAGACATTTCCATTCTGGGACGAGTCTCCTACTCCCTTCTTCATCTATGCCTCTTATCGTCTTGTTTCAAGTTAAGTTGCCTTAGCTTCTCTGACCCTACTCACAGACACAGATGGAACCGAGCCCTTTGGCCCTCTTGGTCCATGCTGACAAAGTTGTTTACCTGGGCAAGTCCCACCTGCCCCACCTGCCAGCACTTGGTGCTTTGTAACCTTCCCTAAATGTCCAAATACCTCTGTGGTTGTACCCTTCCCTGACAGCCAGTTCCACATTCCCACCACCCTGTGTGTGAAGATGTTGTCTCTCAGGTCTCTTGTAAACCTTGCTCCTCTGGTTTTAGCCTCCTCTATCCTGGGGAAAAGACTGTGACAAAACTCATTATCTATACCCCTCATGGTTTTATGTAATTATGTGAAGCCACCTGTCATACTCACCCCTTACCTTATACTTGTATAAGTCGGCTGAAGGCTGATATATACTTGTGCGTCAAATCGATGCCGTAGGTACGGTGTTGCCACGAACCCTACGCAGAGGCTACGCGGATCCCTACGCCGTAGCCTGACACGTACCTCTCCCAAAATGTAACTATGCGTCGCGGCAACGCAGACCGCAATAACTGTGATTGGTCCGCTTGGTAGCATTGCATTTCCTCCAGCTTCCCATTGGCTGACTGAAGGGCAGGGAAGGAACTCTGGCTGCAATGCTTTCCATAAGGCTTTACAGACCTCCGAAATTATGGAGGACACATTTCACTTTTACGAAAAAAGACGCTCGCTTTAAACTTGTTTACCCCGAGAAAGACTACCATGGCCATGAAGCCTTGCATGGGCAGGTGTGCGCGCATGCACAACATGCCCGAATTGCAGAGCAGCGCAGACACACCAACGCACAAGTATAAATGCTCACAACGCGCGTAGACCACTTGCATAGGTTATGGCATCCATTTGACGCAGAAATATAAATCAGGCTTTATACTCGTATAAGCCTGGGCCGTTCCTGAAGGTGCAGCTCTCAGTCCGACTTTCCTTCACATCCCTTTGGTCTACAACACCCCACTTTGGGGAATTCCAGTGGGTGGTGGTGACGGGGGAATCTGGTGAGGGGTGGTGGTGACAGGAGAATCTGGTGAGGGGTAGTGATGGGGAATCTCGTGGGGGTGGTGGTGACGGGGAAATCTGGTGGGTGGTGGTGATGGGAATCTGGTGGGGGTTGATGATGGGGGAATCTGGTGGGGGTGGTGATGGGGGATCTGGTGGGGGTGGTGATGGGGGATCTGGTGCAGGTTGATGATGGGGGAATCTGGTGGGGGTTGATGTTGGGGGATCTGGTGGGGGTTGATGACGGGGGATCTGGTGGAGGGTGGTGGTGATGGGGGAATCTGGTGGGGGTGGTGATGGGTGTATCTGGTGGGGGGTGGTGGTGATGGGGGGAATCTGGTGGGGGGTGGTGACGGGGAAATCTGGTGGGTGGTGGTGACAGGGGAATCTGGTGGGGGGTGGTGATGGGGAAATCTGGTGGGAGGTGGTGACGGGGGAATCTGGTGGGGGGTGGTGACGGGGAAATCTGGTGGGTGGTGGTGACAGGGGAATCTGGTGGGGGGTGGTGATGGGGAAATCTGGTGGGAGGTGGTGACGGGGGAATCTGGTGGGGGGTGGTGACGGGGGAATCTGGTGGGGGGTGATGATGGGGGAATCTGATATGTGACAATGGGGATATTTGGTGGGTGGTGGAGCAAGGTTTGGGGTCAGTGTCGAGAAGGAACATGGCCTCTGCCCTTTTTCACCCCCCTCCCCATCTTCCTCTTCTTCCAGGTTCTGTTTGCTGACGGGGATCCTGTTGCCATGAGCAACACCAACGAGACTGGGCTGCAGGAGCCCTGTAACATCACCTACAGCCGTTCCACTATCCCGCTCACCACCGTCTACGGCCTGGTAATGGTCTTTGGCTTCCCAGCCAACCTGCTGACCCTGATCCTAAGCATGCTGAAGATCCGACGGAAGAACGTTCTCTCTGTGTACCTCTTCACCCTGTCGCTCTCGGACCTGGCTTACCTGTGCACCATCCCGAACTGGATCACCTACGTCCAGAGCGCGAACAAGTGGAACCAGAGCCCGTTATCCTGCAAGATCACTGGCTACATATTCTTCAACAACCTCTACATCAGCATCCTCCTACTCTGCTGCATTTCCGTGGACCGCTGCCTCGTGGTTCTCTACCCCATCGAGGCCCAGTGGCGCCGGCGCCGGCGGACGGCCGTGGTTGTCTGTCTCGCCATTTGGATGCTGGTTATGGTCATCCACACCCCGGTCTTCATTCTGTCCGGTGTGCAGAGTACCGAGAAGAAGAATGACTCCTGTTTTGAGACATTTCCGATGCCACCCTTGGTGGCGAAGTTTAATTATGCCCGCTTTTGCGTGGGGTTCTGTGTCCCCCTCTGTATCTTGGCCTGCAGCAACTTCCTCATCTTCCGCCGCATCCAGTCCAGCCCCTGCCTCAACCCGTCTCAGAAAGCCAAGGTGAAGTACCTCGCTGTGGCCGTGATCCTGATCTTCCTCATCTGCTTCACCCCCTATCACGCTATCCTCCTGAGTCGGGCCGTGGCGTACTCCATCCTCGACAACAGCTGCGAATTTGAGCAGAAAATATACACGGCATCCACGGCGTTCCTCTGCCTCTGCACGGTCAACAGCGCCATCAACCCCTTCCTCTATATGTTCTCCTCTGAGAGTGTGAGGCAGGAGCTGAAGCGGGACCTCCGCATCCTCCTCTGCCTTCCCGTCCCGCAGGAAAGTGCGACTGACAGCTACACTTTCAGGAATGGCCCAGGCTCCCGGGTGTCCTCCTGTCGGAGGGAGGAGATGACCAGCTTGCAATGAACAGCCCAGGGGTCCTCAGGCACGTGGAACATTGGTGGACTCCACCTGCGTCTCAGCTGGACCGGCTTTTTGCCCTCGAGGCGGGTGGACCGGAGAATGCCAGATGCCAGGGAAGATTTCCGCAGAGATTTCAATCGCCAGGCGTCTCAAGGTCTGGCAGAGACATGGTACATGCCAAGATCTGGCCTGAGAATGGAAGGGCAGCAGGCACGGGCACACCTCCAGGAGACAGTTATCCTTGCTGGAAACTGGGTTCCCAAGCAGGAAGGTGGGGGAGGGTGGGGTGGGAGTATGTCATCAGGAGAGATTGGGCCAGCATCCAACTGTACTGACCTTACCCTGGGAGTGTGTGAGGGAATGGTGTAGAGGGAGCTTCACTCTGTGTCGGACCCCAGGAGTGTGTGATGGGACAGTGTAGAGGGAGCTTCACTCAGTGTCTGACAATGGGAATATGAGATGGGACAGTGTAGAGGGAGTTTTACTCAGTGCCTGACAGTGGGAGTGTGTGATGGGACGGTGTAGAGGGAGCTTCACTCTGTATCTGACCCCAGGAGTGTGTGATGGGACAGTGTAGAGGGAGCTTCACTCTGTATCTGACCCCAGGAGTGTGTGATGGGACGGTGTAGAGGGAGCTTCACTCTGTGTCTGATCCCAGGAGTGTGTGATGGGACAGTGTAGAGGGAGCTTCACTCAGAGTCTGACCTATGCTGTCCCTGCCTAAAATTGCTTAATCTTCTGTATAAGCTTTACCAGCTCTGATAATCATCAGCAATTCTGCAAACACAAATGTTGCTGAAATCTGTTTGATCATGTGAACTGGCATACAGTAATTTGAGGTGAATATCGGAAGAGTGTTAGTAAATATTGTGATCATATGCTATATTAGCGAGAACCAAAGCAGAGGGAAGATTGGGATCTATTGAGATGATCTGTCAGGTTATGATTAGATCATCATCCAGCATTGTGATTGCATCATCTCTCAGAGATTGTGATTGGATCACCTTTCATGGACTGTGATTGGATCATTCCTTGGCAACTTTGATTGGACCAATTCACCATTGGAAATGTGATTGCACAGTCTCACAGGGATTGTGATTCAATGATCTCTTGAGGAATGTCACTGAAATATTTCCTATGGACTGTTATTGAATGATCTCTCAAGTAATGTGGATGTTTCACATCGCAAGGAATACAACTGGATAATTTCTCAAGGAATGTGGTTGATTGATATCTCCAGGAACATGACTGGGCAATCTCTCAAGAAATGTGATTTGACAGACTCTCAGGGTCTGTGATTGGACATGTTCTCAGGGATTGTGATAGGATGACCTATCAGGAACTTCGATTGGATAATTTCTCAGGGAATCTGCTTGGAAATCTTTGAGGGGCTGTGATTGGGTGACCTCAGGGACCTTAAGTGGAAAATGTATGGATCCAGACAGAAGGTGGGAAGTAGGTGGCTCGGTTTCAGACTGCCTTCAGGTTCCAAAGGCCTCTCACTACACTGTTAATTCCTTCCTCTTGGTTTTGTATTATCAATGATACCATGGGAGAGTGGTGATGTCATCAGTCGGGCTGGGCCCTTCCACCAATTAAGAGCCACTGACCTATTAAAGATGTAAATGAGCTGGCTGTGTCTGAACTTCAAACTTTAACTTCAGACAGTGCGACCCTTGATGGCGTGACTGACCTCTCGATGGTGTGACCTGTCATTGTGAGATTAACCCCTCAATGTTGCGACTCTGTCACTGTGAAACTTACCCCTGGATGTTGTGACCCTTCACTGTGAGACTGACCCTGTGACGGTGTGACCCTGTCATTGTGAGATTGACTCTATTCCTTTCCACAGATGGTGCTCAGCAGATCAGGTAGCATCAATTGAAAAGAATAAAAAGTCAATGTTTTGGGCTGAGAGCCTTCATGCTCTGATTTATGAGGACCAATGTGCCAAAAGCTCTCTTTACCACCCTATCCACCTGTGATACCACTTCCAAGGAATTATGGATTTGTACTTTGGGTCTTTCAGCCGAAACGTTCTCTGTTTTTCCCTTCCACAGGTGTTGTCCGTCTGCCTAAGTTCCTCCAACATCTCTACTGTTCTTTCACACACGGACTCACACTGCAGTGATCACTCGGCCATGCTGAGGGGGTGGTGGAGCGGGGGGAATTTAGCTTTGATTCAGAGAACTGAAAGACATGGTTGGAATTTCCACAGCTAGTTGTATGAATGTGTCAGTTCTGTCTGTGCGTGCCTGGGCAAACCACAGACCTAGTTTCATGACAGGTGAGCACTTATGCTGAATCACACGCTAGTCTGGATCCCGATCACACAGGAGATTTAAAAGGGACACTGGTGGGAGCTTCATGCAAATGGTGATGCAGATTTGGAACGAGGTGCCAGAAATAGTGGTCGGGGTGGGCACATTATCAACATTTAAAAGCTATCCAGATAGGCACATGGATAGGAGAGCTTTAGAGGGCCCTGGGCCAGACGTGGGTGGATGGGACCAGATTGCCAGCTGACAGAGTCAGCAGGAACATGTTGGGCTGAAGGGCCTGTATCCGTGCTCTATAACAATTAAGCTGGAGAGTTCTCTGGCTGTATAATGGAGCAGCAAATGTTGTCTGTGGTGATTTAGAACGTAGAACATAGAGCAGTACAGCACAGTAGGCCCTTTGGCTCATGTTGTGCTGACTTTTTAACCTGCTCCGATATCAATCTAACCCTTCCCTCCCACATAGCCCTCCATTTTTTCTACTATCCAATTGCCTTTCTAAGAGTCTCTTTAAATGCCCCTAATGTATCTGGCTCTACCACCACTCCTGGCAGGCTGTTCCGCACACTTACCACTCCCTGTGTTACAAACTTCCCTCTGGCATTCACCTCATACTTTCAGTTGCAGTTTGGACTCTCATCAATCCCTGGCTAAAGCAAACAAGCCTTTGCCCAACCTGTCCACGCCAACCAAGATACCCACTGGCCCAATTTGCCCAAGATGCCCACCCAGGCTAGTCCCATTTGCCTAACGACCCACACTCAATAATCCAGAAACAGCTTCTTCCCCACAGTACCAGGTTTCTGAATGATCAGTGAACCAGTGAGTACTACATCACTACACAACACACACAAAATGCTGGAGGAACTCAACAGAACAGGCTGCATCCGTGGAGAATAGACAGTCAGTGTTTTGGGCCGAGACCTTTTATCAGCATCTCATTATTCCCATTTTTGTACTATTTATTTAGTTTGAAACTTATAGTATTTGCAACTGGGACACAACAAATTTCACATCATATAAGATGATGATAATAAACCTGATTCTGGCCCATATCCTTCAAAACCTTTCCTATCTATGTATGTGTCCCAGTGTCTTTTAAATGGTGTCAATGTGCCCACCTCTGTCACTTCCTCTGGCAGCTCATTCCATATACCTACCATCCTCTAGGTGAAGAGTTTTCCCTTTACATCTCATTGTAGGCCCAGTGGCCTGAACTGCACTGTACTCTTCCATTTATTGGGAGCTGGGACTGGGCATGGGAGACACAGGAGTTTAAAACAGATCAGTCTCAGGACTTGCTGGTCATTTTCAACTTATCAGGACCCCAATGGAGGCACATTTGTAAATTGTTAATTGACAATAGATTGGCTGATTAGCTAATTGACAGCGGGCAATAAAATATTAGGGTCAGGTGGGTTAGCCATCTTGGAAACAGGGAGATTGAGCAGGTGCTGGAAATTCAGAGCAACGCATGTAGAATGCTGGAGGAACTCAACAAACAGGCAGCGTCTGTGGAGAGGAATGAACAGTTGACGTTTTGGACTGAGACCCTTCATCATGATTGAAAGGGATGGGGGGAAAAAGCCAGAATAGGAAGCTGAGGGGAGGGGAAGGAATACAAACTAGCAGGTCACGTTTAAAACTAATTTTAAAGTCAAGCTATTTGAAAAGTGAACATTTATCCATGATTAACACTTCCATAGAAGTATTTAGGTATGCTGCAGGTGAGGGGGGATGAGGTGGGAAGCCGGGAGGTGATAGATGGATGAGGTAAAGAGCTGAAGAAGGAATGTGATAGGAGGGGAGAAGGGGCACTGGAGGGAGGTGATGGGCAAGTGAGAAGGGAAGGGGTAAGAGTGATTATTGCAACAGTGAGCTTGTGTTAGAGAGGAGAACTGAGGGTTTGGTGCGGAGAGGTGGAGTTTGTAGCCCGGGTGTGCCAGTGAGAATAACTTTTTAAGAGAAGACACAGGCAAGGTTCTATTTTTGTTGTCTGTAACTCATTAGTCCCTGAGATTCAGATTTATTTAACACATGTGCATGTTAACATTCGGTGCAACGTGTTAACAACCTGAGGATGTGCTAGAGGAAACTCACACGTATTGCCGCACATTCTGGTGCAAATAGCATGCCCTATGAGCTTAAAAGATGAAACAACTGGTTCTGAGCCGTGACCTGGAAAGAGAATGCAACTCGGTGCCATCTTGACCCTGAAACTGAATTGAATCGGTGTAGGTTGGGTGTTAGTCAGTGCACAGAATGCTCCTCCTGCAATATGTGGGAAGTCAGGGAACCTCACAATCTCCCTGATGACTGCATAGAACAGTGCAGCACGGTACAGACCCTCTGCCCTATGTTGTACTGAGCGTTTAATCTAATCTGAGATCAATCTAACCCTTCCCTCCCCCACAGCCCTCTATTTTTCTATCACTCAATGCTTATCTAAGATATCCCCAATGTATCTGCGTCTACCACCACCCTTAACAGCATGTTCCACGCACTCACTTCCCGCGATGCTGCTGGTATCAATTTGTATCGATCTCTGCCGTTAGATTCATCAGCTACATGGAGAGGGGGAGCCTGCTATATGGGCAACAGCTCGCTCTCCACATCGTACTGCCTTGGCTCGCCTACTGAGATAGGATACAAACATCCATGGTTAACCCCAACCAATGGGAGTCACCAGAGTTGACCTAACCTGATCTTTCAGGAGATATAGCTGGGTGCACTGACCATCCGTGGGAAGTCCAGCTCCTGATACACCAGAACGAAGAGCTGGAGCTGGATGTGCTCAGGGCCACCTGGGAAGCTGGGGACTACAGAGATGAGTCTCCAGATGTGGTCATACCTAACGATCAGGCTTCAGGTAGATGGGTGATTCCGGGAGTGAAGGGGTTAACCTATGAGGTGTGTTTGGCGGCTTTGGGCCTGTACTCACTGGATCTTAGAAGAATATGGGGGATCTCATTGAAACCTACTGGGTGTTGAAAGGACTAGATTGGGTGGATGTGGAGAGGATGTTTCCTGTGGTGGGGGATATCCAGAACTACAGGACACAGCCACAAAATTGAGGGGTGATCCTTTAGAACAGAGGTAAGGAGGAATTTTTTTTGAGCCAGAGAGTAGTAAATCTGTGGAATGCTCTGCCACAGACTGCGGTGAAGACCGTGGGTATATTTAAGGCGGAAGTTGATCATTTCCTGATTGGTCAGGGCATCAAAGGATATGGTGAGAAGGAAGGTGTGTGGGGTTGAGTGGGATCCAGAATCAGCCATGATGGAATGGCAGAGCAGACTCGATGGGCTGAATGGCCTAATTCTGTCCCTATGTCTTATGGTCTTATGGGTGCCCACTAGGAGAAGGAGGGCAATCAGTGTGGGATTCCTCTATGGCTAGTCCACTCAGTAGCAGGTCTAGCTCTTTGGATATTGCTGGGGGGCGGGTATTGGGGTTTATTAGGGCACAGGTCAGTGGCACCGTCGCCCACTCTGAGGTTCAACAGGGAAAGGTAAAGTCTACTGGAACGATAGTGACAGGCGACTCAGTGGCTGCCGAAGTGGACGGCTGATTCTGTGGAAAGAGATGCCAGATGCCCGGCTGCCAGGGTTGAGGATGCCACAGAATGGCTGCAGAACATTCTCAAGGGGAAAGGGGAGCAGCCAGGGGGGCATGGTGCACGTTGGCACCAATGGCACAGAAACGGAGAGTGAGTTAGGACAGAAGCTGAAGAGCAGGACCTCAAAGTACTGCTCTCTGGATTACTCCCAGTGCCATGTGTTCGTTACGGCAGAAATAGAAAGACAGACCGTATGACTGAGTGGCTGAGGAATGGTATAGGGGACAGGGTTTAAGGTTCTTGTATCATTGAGGCTGGGCTGACCTGGGTTCATTAAACCACATAAAACTTCAGTATCTATTTAACTCATTGTAATTTATTGTAATTATTGTGAACTGCTGCTGCAGAAAACGAATTTTACAATATATGTCAGTAAGAATAAACCTGATTCAGATCATACACTACAAAAAGAGGCCCTTTGGCCCATCATGTCCACACTGACCAGCATACGAATCTCCTTGCCTGTCTTGGCAATGTAACAGAACAGAGGGACCGAGGAGAACATGTGCACAGTTCACTGTGTTACGTACCCCGTAACTGGGTTGCCAAACCAGCAGAAATGGATCACTCAGCTGGAGTCTGGATTACTAGAACTAAGAAAGTTTTATTAAAGAAACAAGCAACACAGTACTCTAATCAAAAGGATAATAAATGCAACAGTTCAGCAATGATAAACACACATGTACACAGAATTAAGATAACAGGATCAATCAAGCTCTATCGTCGTCTAGGGGTAAATGACCAGTTTCAAAGTGACGCAAAGTTCAGTTCAATTGAGTTCAGTTCAGTTCACAGTAATCACTGCCGTGGGAGATGGACAGTGGGGGGAAGGAGAGAGAGAGCAAAAATGAATGAATATTCAAACGGCTTCCACACAGACCTTCGATATTCTTCACAGTCAGCTTTCGGGCGAGCCCTTTGTGATGTCTTCTGAGGTCACCGACTGTGACCCCCCCCCCCCCCCCCCCGTTTCCAGATACGATCATTTCTCTGCGGTGAAACCTGGCACCCAGGCAAAAGCGGACACACACCAGGTTCCCGCCGATCGTACCTTTCCACCCTGTGCGTCTATGGCTTGGTCCCACGACCAGCCCTCCAAAACCTCCCACCGACTTGTGGGAGATGCACCGCTTCCAGGGTCTCGTTACCTCGGGGTGTCGTGTGTGTCTTGCCTTAGCGAACCTGTCCCTTTTTATCCCCCTGCTGGGGTATCGCCTGTCCATCACTTCAAACAGTTCAGGGTTCAAAGGGGGGGCCGATCTTGACAGCTCTCCTTCCGTCCCTTAATTAACATCTCCAAATGCTGCTCCATTGATTTCCTTATCTCTCTTTCTCCTGAAGACAGGTGGCAGACCAACTGCTGATCCCACTGGTGCCAGCACAGGACAGTTAACATCTTAATCTATGTGTACTCTCGTCACAACTGGCGGTGGCATCACAGGCAGACTGGGCGGTGAAAAAGACTGGCCCCCATCAGCCGGGCAGTGAGTATCGGAGATGAGGCGTTACGTTGCAGCTGAAATAGACCATAAGACTTAGGAGCAGAATAAGGGCATTTGGCCTATGAGTATGCTCATTCCACCATGGCTGATTTATTATCCCTCTCAAACCGTTTCTCCCGCTTTCTCCCCATAACCTTTTACACCCTTACATATTAACCAGAGTTCTAAATATACCCAGTGACTTGGTCTCCACAGCCATCTATGGCAATGAATTCCACAGATTCACCACCCCTGGCTAAAGAAATTCCTCCTCCTCTCTGTCCTAAAGGGATGTCCCTCTATTCTGAGGCTGTGCCTTCTGGTCCTAGACACCCCCACTGCAGGAAACATCCCCTCCACATCCACTCTATCTCAGTCTTTCAATATTTGGCAGATTTCAATGAGGCCCCTCCCAACCCCATTCTTCTAAACTCCAGCAAGTACAGGCCCAGAGCCATTAAACACTCCTCATTCCAGAATAATTCTCGTGGAGCTCCTCTGGACTCTCTCTAATGCCAGCACATCCTTTCTTAGATAAGGGCTCCAAAGTTACTCATGACACTCCCAAGTGTAATCTGACCAATGCTTTATAAAGCCTCAGCATTGCATCCTTGCTTTTATATTCTCAGCCTCTTAATTGAATGCTAACATTGCATTTGCCTTCCTTACCATTGACTCAACCTATAAGTTATTCTTTAGGGAATCCTGCAAGAAGACTCACAAGTGTCTTTGCACCTCTGATTTTTGAATTTTCGCCCCATTTAGAAAATAGTCTCTGCCTTTATTCCTTCTTTCAAAGTGCATGACCACACACTTCCCTACACTGTCATTGAAGCTAGATGGGAGCACTGCGTACAGTTTTACCAAGCTGTTGTAGAGAAGATGTGTTTAAACTGGAAAGAGTGCAGAAACTTAAGAGACCTGAGGGGCAGCTTTTCCATGCAGAGGGTGGTGAGTGTATGGAATGAGCTGCCAGAGGGAGTGGTTGAGGCAGGTACAATAGCATCATTTAAGAAGGACTTGGAAGGATATGGATTGAATCCAGGAAGCTGGGAGCAGTTTGGTTGGCATAGATTGGTGAGCAGTTTGGTGGACACTGTGGTTGGCATAGATTGGTTGGGCTGAAGGAGCCTGTATCTGTGCTGTATTCCTCTGTGACTTTTACCCTAAAACAGGAGGGTAATGGCTCTATTCCCGAGATGTCAGCATCAGCCATGTTATTCGATTTTTGATACAATCATAAGGGTGTATATAGGGTGAATGTGCACAGCCTTTTCCCCAGGGTTAGGCAAAAGAACTGGAGGGTGGAAGTTTAAATTGAGAGGGGAGAGATTTAATAGAATTCCGAGAGGCAACTTTTTCACCCAGAAGATGGTCGGTGTATGGATTCAGCTGCCAGAGGAAGTGGTAGAGGTGGGAATGAAAACAACAAAAGACACTTGGATAGGTATATGGATGAGAGGTTTAGAGTGGTCTGGGCAAATGGAACAAGCTGAGATGGGCATCTTGGTATGCACGGACAAGTTGAGCTGAAAGCTCTGTTCCGTGCTGTAGGATTCAGATTATCAGGCACATCACAACATCCAGTAAAACACGTCGTTGGTGCTAATAACCTACAAGGGTGTGCTGGGGAAGTCCACAAGTGTCACCACACATTCTGGTGCCAACATAACATGCTCATGATGTTCAGCAGAACAACACAAGCAGCAACAACAACAACAACAACAAAACACACACACACCCTTTCACATATGTCCACCCACCCACAAAAGACAGGCCTCCATCCCCAGGGCTAGCTGGTTGCCTCTGGGCTTCCAGTCCTTGGCCCAGACTCTCAGATTTGTAGATGTCAGGCCTCCAGATCCGGCCCAGACCTGCAGGCATCAGGCTTCTACCTCCAGACTCGCTGAATTCTGGACTTGACCTTTGGCTTTGTCCACTGGACTTTGCCAGTCTCTGGGTATCAATCCAAGGACACTCTGATCATCGGTTCGATCTTTGGGCCCCAAACCCAGGGATAGCCTATACAGGTTTGATCTTCAGGATTTGACCTCTGGGCTCTCATTGACCTCTGACCCCAGGGACTTTACGCCCATACTAGGAACAGGAGCAGGTAACTTGGCTGCTCGCTCCTCAGGAAGATCAAACCTGATGACCTTGCCCTCACAGCACTAACTTTTCTCCATCTGGTTTATCAAGAACTCAAGAGAATTCAGCTCCCTTTCGAGGAGGAGCTTCCCCAGAGTCACTTAAAACCACTGAGACAGAACACAATCACCTCATCTGTTAAGTAAGCTCTCCATCACCTTCTCAAGGGCAACTAGGAATGCTGGCTCAGCCGGTGAAGTTCACATCCATTAAATATAAAGAATGCTCCAAGTTTGCAGATGACATACATTTGGTGGGAGCCCTAAGACACAAGAGCAGAATAAGGCTATTTGGTCCACTGCATCTGCTCCACCATTCAATCATGGCTGATTTTTTTAAACTCCATTCTCCTGCCTTATCTCTGAATGCTTAACCCCTTACCAATAAAGGACATATCAGTCTCTGCCTTAAATACAAGGGTCTTTCCTCCAAGGGACCCCGTGGCAACAAGTTCTGTACATTTACTACACTCTGGCTGAAGAAACTCCCCCTCAACTCTGTTCTAAAGGGACATCCCTTTATTCTGAGGTTTCAGATGCTCCCACTATTAGAAACACCCTCTCCATGTGAACTCTGCCGTTCAAGTTGATAGAGTGCCAAAGAAAGCATGTATGGTGTGTTGGCCTTCCTTAGTCGGGCAATTGAGTTCAAGGGCTGCGAGGTCATGTATAAAATTCTGGTTAGACCACACTGGAGTATTGTGTTCATTTCTGGTTGCCTCATTACAGGAAGGATGTGTGTTATGTTTTGTAACTTCAAAACTATAAACTAATTCAAAGAAAAACATGGGAGTCTGAAAATACAGGTGTAACTTTGACTTTACTTTAACATATGCAATTAACATACTTTTGCATATAGCCTGTAATTAATTATTTAAACAAGCAAGAATGCTTAATCAAACAATATATATGTACATGATTATTTGAATATTATTGAAATATTAAATACACAACAATGTGGAAGCTTTAGAGAGGGTGCAGAGAGATTTACCAGGATACTGTCTGGATTAGAGAGCATGTTTCATGAGGATAGGTTGAGTGAGCTAGGGCTTTTCCCTTTAGAGCAAAGGAGGATGAGAGGTGATTTGACAGAAATGTACAAGATAAAAAGAGGCATAGAACGAATGAATAGCCAGCACCTTCTCCCCAGGGCAGCAATGGCCAATACCAGAGAATATCTGTTTACAATGAGTAAGGGATGTTTAAGCGAATCAGAATCAGGTTTAATATCACTGACACATGTCGTGAAATTTGATGTTTTGTGGCAGCAGTACAGTGCAGGATGTTAAAACCCCTAAAAATTACAATAATTGCTGTAACTGAAATGAACAGTATAAAAAGAGAGCAAAAACTAATGGGTGGTGTTCATGGTTGGTTGATTGTCTGTTCAGAAATCTGATGGCAGAGGGAGCAGAAACTGTTCCTGAAACACCGGGTGTGTATCTTCAGTCTCCCAGATGGTCGTAATGAGAAGAGGGCATGTCCTGGATAGTGAGGGTCCTTAATGATGGATGCTGTCTTTCTGAGGCATCGCCTTTCGAAGATGTCCTTAATGCTGGGGAGGCTGTTGCCCGTGATGGATCTGGCTGAGTTTGGAACCCTCTGCAGCTTTATATGATCCTGTGCAGTGGCCCCCTCCTTACCCAGCTTGTGATGCAACCAGTTAGAATTCTTCCCACGGTACAGCTGTAGAGATTTATGAGAGTCTTTGGTGACATACCAATTCCGCTCGGACTCCTAATGAAACATAGCTGCTCACGTGCCTTCCTCGTAGTTGTGCCAATATGTTGGTCTCAGGGTAGATCTTCAGGGATGTTGACACTCAGGAACGTGAAACTGCTCACTCCTTTGACTGCCCTGGAGACGTCAGAAGCTGTTATATGTTACACAGAGGGCTGGATGCCTGGATCGCACTACTGGGGGGAGGTGGTAGAGACAAGTGAACTGGGGACTTTTAAAACACTTACACAGGCACATGGCTATAAAAAACGCAGGGTTGTGGGCTGTGTAGGAGGGGAGGGTTAGGCTGATGGTGGAAAAGATTTATATGGGTCGCTCAACGTTGTGAGCTGAAGGGCTAGTTCTATGTTCTATTCAGCCACTTCAGTAACTGGAATATTTCAATGAGACACCCTGCCCACCTTCCGCCATCCTTCTGAACGCCATCGAGTACAAGCATCAACGTCATAGGCCAAACCTTTCACTCCTGAGATCTGTCCTGTAAACTTCATCCAGACTGTCTCCAAGGCAAGATATAGAGTCTCAAATTGCCCTCATTCTGGGAAGGAGTGAGGAGCACGGGTTGTGGGGAGCGGGAGATGGTACTAAGATAAGGACTTAGAACGGTACAGCACAGCACAGAAACACACCCTTCAGCTCACAATGCTGCGCCAAACCAACTAGTAATCAAATAGCCAACTAAACTAATCCATTCTGCAAACACAGTGCCATATGGCTTCTTAACCACCAGGTGTGGTTCAAGCTGACAGGAAGGCGACAGTAACTCAAATAACCACACATTACAACAGTGGTGTGCAGGAGACCAGATCTGAATGCACAACATGTCGAACCTTGAGATGGACGGGGTACAACAGCAGAAGACGATGAACAGGGGATTCCTAACAAAGTGGCCACTGAGTGCACACAAAAACAGTGACTAACACAAACTAAACTAAATTCAAATGTTCCCATCTCTATCCAGAATAGTGTTTATTCCCTAAGGTCCCCTCCGGAACACCTCATTGGTACCCCTGGCAATTGCATGTTTCCTTTCCACTGTTACTCAGGCATGGATTTACCCCCAAAACATCACCAGGCACAGACATACCCCCAGAACATCAGCAGGCACGGAGATACCCCCAGAACATCACCAGGCACGGAGATACCCCCAGAACATCACCAGGTATGGATATACCCCCAGAACATCACCAGGCACGGAGATACCCCCAGAACATCAGCAGGCACGGAGATACCCCCAGAACATCACCAGGCACGGACATACCCCCAGAACATCACCAGGCACGGACATACCCCCAGAACATCACCAGGTATGGATATACCCCCAGAACATCACCAGGCATGGAGATACCCCCAGAACATCAGCAGGCACGGAGATACCCCCAGAACATCACCAGGTATGGATATACCCCCAGAACATCACCAGGCACGGAGATACCCCCAGAACATCACCAGGCACGGACATACCCCCAGAACATCACCAGGCACGGACATACCCCCAGAACATCACCAGGTATGGATATACCCCAAGAACATCACCAGGCATGGACATACCCCCAGAACATCACAGACAAATCACGACTAACACGGACTAACTAACAGATTCCTGTCCTCATCGCGGGCCATTTAATTCCTGTGGTGCCCAATGGTCCTGAAACACAACAGCATTATGCATGGATGCCATGTGCTCTTTATCCATATCTACCCAGGCACGGGCATACCCCCCGAATATCACCAGGCAGTCAGTCTGAGTGGAAACCTCGTCTCCGGGAGAGAAGTTCCAACCATGCAGGAAAGCTCTGACTGGGAGAAACCCCTCCCACCGCCAGCCAAGCAAAGTCTTGGTACCTGTTGGTGAGAGGTGGCATTTTTTTTTAAATGAAGAAAATAAACTTCATTCTTGATACAGAATGAAATGCAAGTCGCAAACAGCAAGGGCCGATATCTTCTATCAGGATTTCATAAGAAGTTCATCAATCATTGCAGTCAGCTGCATGTTAACCCCTCAGTCCCCGCAGGTATAGAACTGGCTGGTCTCCACTTTGGGAGTCTGTGCAAAATTGATGAGTGTGGTAATTGATAAAAATCTTTACGGGTATTATAAGCTTTTTTTTTGCAACAAATGTTGCTTCTAGGAAAATATGCAAACATCCTGTCTCATTTACATAGAACCACAGAGTGAGGCTCCCTCTACACTGTCCTACAAACTGATCTTTTTGTATTTGCATTGTTTGTCTTCTATTGCACATCTGTCGTTTGTCCATTCTTGTATGTAGTTCTTCATTGATTCATAGAACATAGAAAACCTACATCACAATACAGGCCCTTTGGTCCACAATGCTGTGTCAAACATGACATTACTTTAGAAATTACCTAGGGTTACCCATAGCCCTCTATCTTTCTGAGCTCCATGTACCTGTCCAGGAGTCTCTTAAAAGACCCTATCGTATCCGCTTCCACCACCGTCGCTGGCAGCCCATTCCACGCACCCACCACTCTCTGAGTGAAAAACTTCCCCCTAACATCTCCTCTGTACCTACTCCCCAGCACCTTAAACCTGTGTCCTCTCGTGCTAGCCATTTCAGCCCTGGGGAAAAGCCTCTGACTATCCACACGATCAATACAATTCTATTGTATTTCCTTGTTCGACTTCGAATGCCTGCAAGAGAATGAATCCCTGGACAGTAAATAGTAACATATTTATACTTTGCTTATGTATTTACTTTGAACTTAAAACTATTTCACAGCCCTGAAGTTAGACACAGAGTAAAGCTCTCTCTGCACTAGGGGTTCAGGACCCCTCAGTTAATGGTAAGGCTCCATGGCATAAAAAGGTGAGGAAACCCTGCTCTGCACTGTAAGAAATTTGATATGTCCTCATTGGCCTACACTAACTTCTACAGAGGCTCCTTAGAAAACATCCTGTCCAGGTGCACCATGGCTACTGCTCTGCCCGTGACCGCAAGAATTGTGAACACAGCTCAGCACATCACAGAAACCAGCCTTCTCTCCGCGGACTCTGTCTACGCTTCTCGCCGCCTTGGTAAAGCAGCCAGTATAATCAAAGACCTCACCTACACGAGAAGTTCTTTCTTCCTCCCTCTTTCATTGGGCAGAGATATAAAAGCAGAAAGCAAGTACAACCAGGCACAAGAATAGCTCCTACCCCAATGTTGTCAGACTCTTGAAAGGACCTATTCTGTGCTAGAAGATAAACTCTTGATAAACCAATTTATTATTGTCACATGTATGAAGTACAGAGAAAACTTACCTTGTGTACTGTTCATAGAGACCAATTCATTACAACAGTATATTGAGGTAGTACAAAGGAAATCAATAACAGAATGCAGAATTAAGTGTCACAGTTAAAGAGAAAGTACTGTGCAGGCAGACAATAAGGTGCAAGGTGACAACAATGAGGTAGATTGTGAGGTCAGGAGTTTATTTTATCTTAATTGGGAAACATTCAATAGTCTGGCTAAAGAAATCCCTTCCCATCTCTGTTCTAAAAGGATGTCCTTCTATTCTGAGGCTGTGTCCTCTACTATTGGAATCATCCCCTCCACATCCACTCTATCTCGGCCTTTCAATATTTGGTTGGTTTCTATAAGATCTCCCCTCATTCTTCTAAACTCCAGCGAGTACAGATCCAGAGCCATCAAATGTCCACATATATGAGGAATTCTGCAGATGCTGGAAATTCAAGCAACACACATCAAAGTTGCTGGTGAACGCAGCAGGTCAGGCAGCATCTCTAGGAAGGGGTACAGTCAATGTTTCAGGCCGAGACCCTTCGTCAGGACTAACTGAAGAAACATTACAACATTTTGAGGTTTATATTTGTCTGGCACTGAAACCACTGATAATTTACACTGATCACAATCCATTAGTGTTTTCGGTCACAATGAAGGATTAAAAAAAAGCTTACTAAATTGGAGCCTGGTTTTACAGGAATTTGATATTAAGATAAAACATATAAAAGGAATGGACAATGGGATTGCTGATTGTCTGTCAAGGTGTTAAAACTTAAAGTTCTCTGTATTAGCCGAATAGCTGATGACTACCTGTATATTAGTGTGTATCCTATAATGTGCATTCATGCCCATAATTTTTACCCTGGTAAAAATCCTTTAAAAGGTGGGCTGTCATGGTGTGACGCCAAGCAGAGCTACCGGACGGATGATGCTGAGAGAGATAACGGAAGACAATGGAGAAACATTCAAAATGCTAATAAGAGAGAAGAGAGAGATTAACGAGAAAGAAACACAATTCAGATATTGACAGACCGTTTGCCTTGAACCTGAACTGTTTGAAGTTTGATGGACAGGTGATACCCCAGCAGGGGGATAAAAAGAGCAGGTTTGCTAAGGCACGACACGCCACAAAACCCTGGAAAGAGCAGTGTGCCCCCACAAGTTGGTGGGAGTCTGGAGGACCAGTTTGCGGGAACCGATCAGAGGCTCACAGGGTGTAAAGGTACGATCGGTGGGAACCTGGGTGTGTGTCCGCCCTTGCCTGGGTGCCGGGTTCACCGTGGCAAATGTCCACATACGTTAACCCTTTCATTCCTGGGTTTATTTTTGTGAACCTCCTCTGGACTCACTCCAACGCCAGCACACCTTTTCTGAGATAAGGGGCACAAAGTTATTCATGATACTCCAAGTGCGGTCTGACGAATGCCTTATAAAGCCTCAACTTTACATCATTGCTTTTATATTCTAGTCGTCTTGAAATGAATGCGAACATCACATTTGTCTTCCTCACCACTGATTCAACCTACATATTAACCATTAGGGAAACCTGCATGAGGACTGCCAAGTCCCTTGGCACATCTGATATATGAATTATCCCCCCTTTTAGAAAATAATCTATGCCTTTATTCCTTTACCAAAGTGCATGTCCATACACTTCCCTTCACTATATTCCATCTGCCACTTCTTTGCCCATTCTCCTAATATGTCTGAGTCCTTCTGCAAACTCCATCCTTCCTTACAATTATTCTCATGAATCTCCTGTGGACACTCTCCAATGCTGTCATATCCTTATTAGAGACTGGCCCAAAACTGCTCACAATGCTCCAACTGTGAATCAGAATCGGATTTGATATCACTGACACATGCAATGAAATTTGTGGTGATATTAAAACTGCTTCTGACTCTGATGTCAGATCCTGCCTTCTGGTGCCTATAATATTCATTAGGTGCCTGTCTCTGATATCGTCCCTATACTTCCCTCCAATCTTAAAACTATGCCCATTGTATTAGTCATTTGCGCTCTGGGAAGAAGTCTCTGACTCTCCACTATATTTCTGCCTCCTATCTCTATCAAGCCACCTCTCATCCTCCTTCACTCCAAAGAGAAAAGCCCTAGCTCACTCAACCTGTCCTTATAAGACATACTGGTTAGGAGGTTAATTAGTCATTGATTAGGTTAGGGTTAAATAGATGGGCTGCTGGGTGATGTGGCATGTTGCTGCATCTTTGAGGGATCTATGAATGATAGTATGTTTTGGAAATTGCATTCCTAATTGGCCCCACCCAGTCGAGTTGGTGAATTAAACTGGTAAATTGGTTTATTTTTGTCACATGTACTGAGCTACAGTGTTTTTCATGCTATCAAATCATCACCTCGGCACATCGAGGAAGAGCAATAACAGAATGCAGAACATGACACAGCAGAGATCGTCCATTTCCCTCCATAGATGGCCGCCTGACCCACTAAGTTCCTCCAGCGTTGTGTGCGTGCAGAATAAGGTGTTACAGTTACAGAGTAAGTGCAGTACAGGCAGACAATAAGTCACAAGACTGCTGGTGAGGGAGATACGGGAGGTGACAAGTCTATCTTATACAAGATGTCCATTAAATAGTCAAGGTATCATAGAGCAATACAGCACGGATAGAGGTCCTTTCGCCCAAAAAGCCCATGCTGACCATGGGGCCCACCTAGCTAGTCCCAATCACAATGTTTAAAAGGACTTGGACAGGTACGTAGATTGGAAAGGTTTGGAGGGAAGTGGGCCGAACATGGCTAGCTCGGGGACTAGCTCACGAAGGCGTTGTGTTTGGCTTGGGCCAGTTGGGCTGAAGGACCTGTTTCAAAGCTGTGCAACACTGTTGACTCTTTGATGGTGAGTTACAGAGCGGAAAAGGACAGACACCTGCCCTTCAGCCCACCAAGTCTGTGTCGACCTCTAACTACTCGCTTACACTAATCCCATTTTCTCTTGTAAGACCAGAAGACTTAGAAGCGGAGTTAGGCCATTCAGCCCATCGAGTCTGCTCCACCATTCTGTCATGGCTGATTTATTTTCCCTCTCAACCCCATTCTCCTGCCTTCTCCCCGCAACTTTTGACTGTCTGACTAGTCAAGAACCCTATCATCTTCCACTTTTAATATACTCTATAACTTGGCCTCCACAGCCCAATGAATTGCACAGATTCACTACCCTCTGGCAAAAAAAATCCCCCTTGCCTCTGTTCTAAACGTACGTCCTTGTATTCTAAGGCTGTGCTTTCTGGTCCTAGATGCACCCACAACAGGAAACATCCTCCTCATATCTACGTTCTCTAGACCTTTCAATATCATATCAGGTTTAATGTCACCGGCATGTGTCATGAAATCTGTTAACTTACTGGCAGCCGTACAATGCAATACATGATAATATAGAAAAAAATAAGTAAATCGATTATAATAAGTGTGCATATGTATATTAAATAGCTACATTACAAACAGTGCAATAACAGAAATAATATTAAAAAAGTGAGGTAGTGTTCATGGGTTCAATGTGCATTTAGGTATCAGATGGCAGGAGAGGATAAAGCTGTTCCTGAATCAATCAAAAGTCAGACTAGTCAGACAGTCAAAAGTTGCGGGGAGAAGGCAGGAGAATGGGGTTGAGAGGGAAAATAAACAGTGTGTGCCTTCAGGCTCTTGCACCTCCTTCTTGATGGTAACAATGAGAAGAGGGCATGTCCTGGGTGATTGGGGTCCTTAATAATGGTCATTGCTTTTCTGAGGCACCACTCCTTGAAAATGTCTTGGATAGTACGGAGGCTAGTACTCAAGATGGAGCTGACTAATTTACAACTTTCTGTAGCTTCTTTTGATCCTGTGCAGAAGCATCCTTCCACCCTATACTAGACAGTGATACCTCAGAGATCTTGACGCACAGGAACTTGAAACTGTTCACTCTCTCCGCTTCTGATCCCTCTATGAGGATTGGTATGTGTTCCTTCATCTTACCCTTCCTTCCTTCATCTTACCCTTCCTGAAGTCCACAATCAGCTCTTTCGTCTTACTGACGTTGAGTGCCAGGTTGTTGCTGTGGCACCACTCCACAGTTGGTATATCTCACTCCTGTACGCCCTCTCGTCACCACCTGAGATTCTACCAACAATGGTTGTATCGTCAGCAAATTTATAGATGGTATTTGAACTATGCCTAGCCACACAGTCATGGGTATAGAGAGAGTTGAGCTCTGGGCTAAGCACACACCCCTGAGGTGCGCCAGTGCTGATTGTCAGCGAGAAGGATATGTTATCACGAATCCACACAGATTGTGGTCTTCTGGTTAGAAAGTTGAGGATCCAATTGCAGAGGGAGATACAGAGGCCCAGGTTCTGTAACTTATCAATCAGGACCATGGGAATGATGGTGTTAAATGCTGAGCTATAGTCGATGAACAGCATCCTGACATAGGTGTTTGTATTGTCCAGGCAGTAGTTGATTCTAGCCATGAACAATTTCTCAAAGTATTTCATTACCGTAGATGTGAGTGCTGCTGGGTGATCGTCATTAAGGCAGCTCACACTACTCTTCTTGGGCACTGGTATAATTATTGCCCTTTTGAAGCAGGTGGGAACTTCCGACCATAGCAGTGAGAGATTGAAAATATCCTTGAATGCTCCCACCAGTTGGTTGGCACAAGTGTTCAGAGCCTCAGCAGGTACCCCATCGGGGCTTACTGCCTTGTCAGGGCTCACCTTGTGAGAGGCAGCCTGACATCAGCCTCGGAGACAGAGATCGCAGGGTCATTGGGTGCAGCAGAACCCAATGACATCCCCACTCATTCTTTAAACTCCAGCAAGTACAGGCCCAGAGCTATCAAATGCTCCTCACATGTTAATCCTTTAATTCCCAGAATCATTCTCAAGAACCTCCTCTGAACTCTCTCCATTGTCCTCATATGTCTTCTTAGAAAATGGGCCCAAAACTGATCATAATTCTATGAGGGGTCTGGCCAGTGCCTTATAAAGCCTCAGCATTACATCCTTGCTCTTATATTCTAGTCCCCTTGAAATGAATGCTAACATTGAATTTGCCTTCCTTATCACTGACTCAACCTGCAAGATAATCTTCACGGAATCTTGCACAAGGACTCCCAATTTACTTTGTGTCTCTGATTTTTGAATTTTCTCCCTGTTTAGAAAATAGTCTACACCTTCATTCCTTCTACCAAAGTGCATGACCATACACTTCTCTACAATATATTCCATTTCCAATTTCTTTGCTCATTCTCCTGTCTCTCTAAGTCCTTCTGCAGACTTCTTGCTTCCTCAACACTACCTGCTACTACACTTAATTCTGTAACATCCACAAACTTGGCTACAAGGCTATCAATTCAGTCATCTAAACATATAATGCAAGACAGAAACGGATTTCAACACCGACGGCTATGCACACTACTAGTCACCAGCAGCCAACCAGAAAAGGCCCCCTTTATTCCCATTCTTTGCTTCCTGCTGGTGAGCCAATCTGCTATCCTTGCTGGTAATTTTCCTGTAATACCATGAGCACTTAGCTTGTTAAGCATACTCACGTGTGCATCTTGTCAAAGGCCTTCTGAAAATCCAAGTAAACACCATCCCGACTGTCTATCCTGCCTGTTAACTCCTCAGAATTCTAACAGATTTGTCAGGCAAGATTTACTCTCAAGGAAACCATGCTGACTTCAGTCTATTTTATCATGTGCCTCCAACCTTAACCTTAATTAAGGACTCCAACATCTTCTCTACCACTGAAGTCAGGTTAACTGGCCTATAACTTTCTTTCTTTTGCTTCCCTCTCTTCTTAACGGGTGGAGTGGCATTTGCAATTTTCTAGTCCTCCTTCTTGAGAAATCATTACCAGTTCCTCCCCAATCACTCAGCTACCTCTTGCAGAACCCTGGGGTGTAGTCTATCTGGTCCAGGTTACTTATCTACCTTCAGACTTTTCAATTTTCCAAACATCTTCTCCCTAGTAATAGTAACTGCACTCACTTCTGCCCCCTGACACTCTCAAACTTTCAGCTTACTGCTAGAATCTTCCGTAGTGAAGACCGACACAAATTACTTAGTAAGTTTGTCCGTCATTTCTTTGTCCCCATTAATACCTCTCCAGCATCTTTTTCCAGCAGTCCAATATCCATGCTTGCTTCTCTTTTACTGTTTATATACTTGTTAAAACGTTTGGTATCCTCTTTTGATATTCTAGCTTACCTTTTCTCTCCGTGTGGCCTTTTTAGTGGCCTTCTGTTGATTCTTAAAAGCTTCTCAATTCCTGAGTAGACCGAGGTCCTTTGGAGTATGCGAACCTCTCTTTCACACGTTCTACCAGTCTGTTGTCGCAGGTACAATCTTCTATGTGGTGATGCCAACAGGCTCAATAAACTGATTAGAAAGGCTGGCTCTGTTATAGGAGTCAAACTGGACACGCTGGAGGCTGTGGTGGAACAAAGGACCCTACAGAAAGTCCTGGCAGTTCTGGACAATGTTTCTCACCCTCTACATGCCATCTTGGCTAAACAGAGGAGCACTTTTAGTAATAGGCTAAGACAACTGCACTGCTCCAAAGAGCGCTATGTGAGGTCATTCTTATCCTCGGCCATTAGGCTCCATAATGAGTCAACTTATAACTGGGAAGTGATGTTTGAGGTAACATGTTTTTTATTCTTTCTTACTTCTCTTCTAATATTTGTATACCTGTGCACTTGTAATGCTACTGTGACACTGTCATTTCCTTTGGGAGCAATAAAGTATCTATCTAACTTCCCTCTAATTTTTTCAATATGATATGCCCTCTCTTTTGCTTTTATGAGGTCTTTGAATTCCCTTGTCAGCCACAGTTGCCTCAAACTCCCTTAAGAACTCATCTTTGGGATGTATCTCTCCTGTTACTCCAAATTGCCTCCGAAAGTCCACCCTTTGCTGTTCTGTCATCATCTGTGCTAGTGTCCCCTTCCAATCAATTTTGGCCAGCTCCTTTCATTCCCTTACTCTGTTATTCCCTTACTCCATTTTAACACTGATACATTGGACTTTATCTTCTCCCTCCCAAACTGCACGGTGAATTCTATTGTATTATGATCACTGCCTCCTAAGGATTCCTTTACTTTAAGTTCCCTAATCAAATATGGTTCATTGCACGACACCCAATGCAGAATTGTTTTTCTCCTAGTGACCTAACCACAAGCTGCTCTAAAAAGCATTTTTTGTAGACATTCTACAAATAACCCTAGCACCAACCTGCTATTCCCAATCTACCCGCATATTGAAATTCCCTGTGACTATTGTAACATTGCCCTTTTTACATTCCTTCTCTATCTCTCATTGTAATTTGTATCCCACATCTTATTTCAGGGTGCTACTTGGAGGCCTGTATTTAACTCCCATCAGGGCCTTCTTACCCTTAAAGTTTCTTAGCTCTACCTACAACGATTCTACATCTTCCAATCCTTTTTAAGGATTTTATTTCATTTTTAACCAACAGAGCCACCCCACCCTCTGTGTCTACCTGCCCATCCTTTCGATACATGGTGTGTACTTGGTTGTTAGGCTCCCAACTATGATCTTCTTTCAGCCTTGACTCAGTGATGCCAACAACATCGTACCTGCTAATCTCTAACTGTGCCTCAAAATCGTATTCCATGAAATATGTGCAATGAAACACCTTTGTTCCTGACTTCATCACCCCTTCCGTCTTTGCCCACATGTTCGACTTCGACTCATCCTACTAGCTGCAGCTTTGCCCTGCCGTTTGCCTGTCCTTCCTCAAAGTCTCACCACACACTACATCTGCTTGTGAATTAACTCCTCAGCCCGGTCCTTCTCGATACATCTCCCTGCCAAATAATCCCTCCCATGTCCTCAGATATTGGTCAGCATGAACAAGTTGGGCCGAAGGGGTGGTTTCCATTGTCATACGGCTCTGAGTGTCTTTACAAGATCACAGAGTGCTATTGGGTAGTGTGGGCCTGGAGCTTTGTATACAGACTTGATAAGAATAGTTGACTTGATGAGGATACTCCATCAATGAGTCACATGACGGTTTCACAAGAACTGCGATTTTTTTTAAACACAGTCAGCATGTTAAATACTTCCCATGGTCGGGGCATCAGAAACCAGAGGGCAAAAGTTGAAAGTGAGAGGAGGGAGTTTTGAAGAGATCTGAGGGAGAAGTTTCTTTACACAGAGAATGACTGATATCTGGAACATAGTGAAATCAGATAACAATCTCCAAAATCAAGAGACCTTTAGACAGGCAAGGCATAGAGTCATAGAGCACTCTGACACAGAAAAAGTCCATTTGGTCCATCTAGTCCATACCAAACTGTTATTCTGCCTAGTCCCATTGTTTCACACCTGGACGATAGCCCTCCGTCCCCCTCCTATTCATGTACAGCTCTTACCCAAACTTCTCTTAAACATTGCAATTGAACCCACATCCACTACTTCTGCTGATAGCTCGTTCCACATTTGTATCACCCTCTGAATGAAGGGATTCCCCATCAAGAACCTGTTAAATACTTCACCTTTCGCCTTTAAGTCATGACCTCTATTTCTAGACCCATTCAAACTTGTGTTCAGTTCTGGCTGCCCGATTATAAGAAGGATGTGGAAGGTTTCGAGAGGGTGGAGAGGAGATTCGCCAGGATGCTGCATGGATTAGAGAGCATGTCTTGAGAGGAAAGATTGAGCAAGTTAGGCCTTTTCTCTTTGGAGTGAAGTGGGATGAGAAGTGACTTGTTAGAGGTGTATATGATTATGAGGGTATCCACTTAACGGGAGTGGGGGAATGTTTAGGGGAAATGTCAGAAGTAGTTCTTTTTTACACAGAGAGTGGTGGGTGCATGGAACAAACTGACGAGCGGGGGTAGGGGGACAGTGGTGGTAGTGGCTGATACAAAAGGGGCATTTCAGAGACTCTTAACCAGGCACATAGAAGGTTATGGGATGTGTAGGTGGGAAGGGTTTGATTGATCATGGTGTTGGTTTGTCTAGGACGGCACAACATCAAGCGCTGAAGGGCTCATAATTGTGTTGCAATTTTTTATGTGTCTTATGCAAATGTCTTTGAAATGTGAGAATCAAAGTGGACGGCTACGTGTGGAGCCAAAAGAGATGGGGGAGATTTTGAACAATTTCTTTTCTTTGGTATTCACTAAGGAGAAGGATATTGAATTGTGTAAGGTAAAGGAAACAAGTAGGGTACTTATGGAAAGAATGACAATTATAGAAGAGGAAGTACTGGCACTTTTAAGGAATATAAAAGTGGATAAGTCTCCGGGTCCAGACAAGACATTCCCTAGGACCTTGAGGGAAGTTAGTGTGGAAATAGCAGGGGCTCTGACAGAAATATTTCAAATGTCATTAGAAACGGGGATGGTGCCAGAGGATTGGCATATTGCTCACATGGTTCCATTGTTTAAAAAAGGTCTCTAAGAGTAAACCTGGTAATTATCGGCCTGTGAGTTTGACGTCAGTGGTGGGTAAATTGATGGAAAGTATTCTCAGAGATGGTATATATAATTATCTGGATAGACAGGGTCTGATTAGGAACAGTCAACATGGATTTGTGCGTGGAAGGTCATGTTTGACAAATTTTATTGATTTTTTTGATGAGAGGTTACTAAGAAAGTTGACGAGGGTAAAATGGTGGATGTTGTCTATATGGACTTCAGTAAGGCCTTTGACAAGGTTCCACATGGAAGATTAGTTAGGAAGATTCAATCGTTAGGCATTAGTATGGAAGTAGTAAAAGGATTCAGCAGTGGCTAGATGGGAGACGCCAGACAGTAGTGGTGGATAACTGTGTGTCAGATTGGAGAACGGTGTGTAGCGGTGTGCCTCAGGGATCCGTACTGGGTCCAATGTTGTTTGTAAAATATATTAATGATCTGGATGATGGGGTGGTAAATTGGATTAGTAAGTATGCAGATGATACTAAGATAGGTGGTGTTGTGGATAATGAGGTAGGTTTTCAAAACTTGCAGAGAGATTTAGGACAGTTAGAAGAGTGGGCTGAAAGATGGCAGATGGAGTTTAATGCAGAAAAATGTGAGGTGCTACATTTTGGTAGAACTAATCAAAATAGGACATACATGGTAAATGGTAGGGCATTGAAGAATGCAGTAGAACAGAGGGATCTAGGAATAATGGTGCATAATTCCCTGAAGATGGAATCTCATGTGGATAGGGTGGTGAAGAAAGCTTTTGGTTTGCTGGCCTTTATTAATCAGAGCATTGAGTATAGGAGTTGGGATGTAATGTTGAATTTGTATAAGGCATTGGTAAGGCAAAATCTGGAGTATTGTGTACAGTTCTGGTCACCGAATTATGGGAAAGATGTCAATAAAATTGAGAGCGTACAGAGGAGGTTTACTAAAATGTTGCCTGGGTTTCATCTCCTAAGTTACAGAGAAAGGTTGAACAAGTTAGGTCTTTATTCTTTGGAGCGTAGAAGGTTGAGGGGGGACTTGATAGAGGTGTTTAAAATTGAGGGGGGTAGATAGAGTTGACGTGGTTAGACTTTTTCCATTGAGGATGGCGAAGATTCAAACAAGAGGACATGGGTTGAGAGTTAGAGGACAAAAGTTTATGGGTAACATGAGGGGGAACTTCTTTACTCAGAGAGTGGTAGCTGTGTGGAATGAGCTTCCAGCAGAAGTGGTTGAGACAGGTTCTATGTTGTTGTTTAAAGTTAAATTGGATAGATATACGGACAGGAAAGGAATGGAGGGTTATGGGCTGAGTGCAGGTCAGTGGGACTAGGATAGGGTAAGAATTTGGCACGGACTAGAAGGGCCAAGATGGCCTGTTTCTTTGCTGTAATTGTTATATGGTTATATGTTTATATGTTCTTATTGTACTCATCTCAACCACTTCCTCCTGCAGCTCGTTCCATACACCCATTGCCCTCTCCTTGAAGAAATTACCCTTAGGCCTCTTTTTAATTTTTCCCCTTTCACCCTGAATCTATGCCTTCTAGTTTTGGTTCATTTTGCCTGGGGAAATTCTGTGTGTATTTACTTGATCTATGCCCCTCATGACTGTAAACACCTCCATAAGGTCACCCCTCTGAACTTCCAACACTCAGTGATCAGTGGGGAGGCTTTTGGCTTTGGCTCAACAGGTGTGGGCGATCCAAGTATTTGATAACCTCTTCCTTGCTCATTCCGTATCTGTTACAGCAGTGAGAGTGGCTCCAAGGGCAGTGTTTTGTCCTGTGTGTGGAATGTGGGAATTCTGCAAGGTCTCCAGCCACCTGGATAACCTCATCTGCACCAGATGCACCGAGCTGCTGTCCTCAGAGACCGTGTTAAAGAACTGGAGCTGCAACTCACTGATCTTCCGCTCATACGGGAGACTGAGGAGGTGATAGGTAGGAATTACAGGGAGGCAGCCACCCCTAAGTTGCAAGAGGCAGGTGACTGGGTGACTATCTGGAGAGGGAACAGAAATAGGCAGCCAGAACAGAGTACCCCTACGGCCAGTCCCCTCAATAATAAATATATTTTGGATACTGTTGGGGGGAGATGACCTACTGTGGGCGGGGGTCAGCAACCTACCAGGGGGAGCTGCAGGTGCTGTGGCTGAGAGATGAAGGGGCCAGAGGAAGAATGCTGTAGTGGTAGGAGATTGCATAGTTTGAGGAGCAAAGAGCTCCTTCTGCAGTTGTACAGGACCCTGGTGAGACCACACCTGGAGTATTGTGTACAGTTTTTGTCTCCAAATTTGAGGAAGGATATTCTTGCTACTGAGGGAGTGCAGCAGGGGTTCACGAGGTTAATTCCCGGGATGGCGGGACTGTCATATGTTGAAAGATTGGAGCGACTGGGCTTGCATACTCTGGAATTCAGAAGGATGAGAGGGGATCTGATTGAAACATGTAAGATTATTAAGGGATTGGACACGCTAGAGGCAGGAAACATGTTCCCGATGTAGGAGGAGTCCAGAACCAGAGGCCACAATTTGAGAATAAGGGGTAGGCCATTTAGAATGGAGTTGGGGAAAATTTTTTTCACCCAGAGAGTTGTGGATCTGTAGAATGCTCTGCTTCAGAAGGCAGTGGAGACCAACTCTCTGGATGCTTTCAAGAAAGAGTTAGATAGAGCTCTTAATGATATCGGAGTCAAGGGATATGGGGAGAAGGCGGGAAGTGGATACTGATTGTGGATGATCAGCCATGATCACAGTGAATGGCGGTGCTGGCTCGAAGGGCCGAATGGCCTACTGTTGTACCTATTGTCTATTGTTTATTGAGTAGATAGGAGAGCCTGTGGACACAATAGAGAGACCCGGATGATATGCTGCCTCCCAGGTGCCAGGCTCTGGGACTCCTCAGTGCATGTCCATGGCATTCTAAAGGGGGAGAGTGAGAAGCCAGACATCTTGGGACATATTGGGACCAATGACTTAGCAAGGAAAAGAGAGGAGGTCCTAAAGAGGGAATTTGGAGAGCTGAAAAGCAGGACCTCCAGGGTAAAAATCTCCGGGTTGCCTGCCTATGCGACACACCAGTGAGGACAAGAATAGGATGACTTGGCTGGCGAAAACGTGGCTGAAGAACTGGTACAAGGGGGAAGGGTTTCAGATTTCTGTATCATTGGGATCTCTTCTGAGGAAGGAATGATGTGTACAAAAGGGACCGGTTACATCTGAGTCCGAGCAGGTCCAATGTCCTTGCAGGGAGGGTTGCTGGAGCCGTTGGGGGAGGTTTAAACCAATTTGACAGGGGGATGGGAACTGGAGTGATGGGGTAGTTGGTTTACAAGCAGAGGTAAACAGGAGGGACAGGCAGAGGCGAGGGCAAAATTGTAGTGGGAGGGATGGGTTGTGGTGTAAAAGAGGGACAAAACTGAAAAGGGTGACAAATCCAGGAGTGAAGGTGTGAAATATGAACGCATGCAGAATATGAAATAAGGTGGATGATCTTGTAACGCAGTTAGTATGACGTTGTGGGTATCACGGAGTCATGGCTGAAAGATGATTGTAATTCAGAGCTTAATATCCAAGGGTACACAATCTATTGAGAGGACAGGCTGGCGGGTAGAGAAGAAGGAGTAGCTATGCTAGTAAAATATGAAATCAAATCTTTAGAAAAGGTGACATAGGATTGGAACTTGTAGAATCCTTGTGGGTAGAGTAAAGAAACAGTAAGGCAAGAAGACCCTGATGAGAGTCATCTGCAGGCCTCCAAACAGTAGCCAGGATATAGTCTACAAATTACAGTGGGAGATAGAAAAAGCATGTCAAAAAGGCAATGTTATGTTATTTATGGCGGTGGGGGGGGGGAGGGATTTCAATATGCAGATAGATTGGGAAAATCAAGTTGATGCTCAATCCCAAGGGAGGGAATTTATGGAATGCCTCCAATACGACTTGTGGTTGAGCCCACTACGGGATCAGTAATTCTGGATTGGGTGTGGAGTAATGAACTGAATTTGATTAGAGTGGTTAAGGTAATAGAATTCTTAGGAAATAGTGATCATAATATGATAGAATTTACCCTGCAATTTGAGAGGGAGAAACTAAAGTCAGATCTATCAGTGCTATGGTGGAGAGGCACGAGAGAAGGGATTGAAAGGTAACACTAGCAGGGATGATGGCGGAGCAGGAACGGCTGGAGTTTCTGGGAGCATTCGGAAGGCCCAGGATAGATACACCCCAAAGAAGAGGAAGTATTCTAAAGCAGGATGATGCAACTGTGGCCGACAAGGGAAGTCAAGGCCAGCATAAAAGCAAAAGAACAAAACATTAGTGGGAAGTTTGAGGATTGGGAAATCTTTTAAAACCAACAAAAGGCAACTGAAAAAACCATGGGGGGAGGGGGACGATTAAATTTGAAGGTAAGCCAGCGATAATATCAAAAATGATGGCAAACGTTTTTTCAGATATATAAAGACTAGGAGAGAGGCAAGGGTAGATATTGGACCATTGGAAAATGATGCTGGAGAGATAGTAATGGAGGATGAGGAAATGACAGGTGAAGTGAATAAGCATTCTGCATCAGTCTTCACTATAAAAGACACTGTAGTATACTACAAGTTAGAGAGCGTCGGGGCAAAAGTGAGAGCAGTTGCTGTTACGATGGAAGGTGCTTGGGAACTGAAAGGTCTGAAGGTCTGAAGTCACCAGAGGGTCTCCACACCAGGGTTCTGAAGGAGGTGGCTGAAGAGATTGTGAACACATCCGTAATGATCTTTCAAGAATTACTAGATTCTGGAATGGTTCCAGAAGATTGGAAAATTGCAAATGCCGTTCCACTCTTCAAGGAGGCAGAAGGAAAGGCCATTTAGCCAGAACTCAGTGGTTAGAACGATGTTGGAGTTGACTGTTAAGGATGTGATTTGGGGGTACTTGGAGGTACATGGCAAAATAAGTCAAAGTCAGCATGGTTTCCTTAAGGGAAAATCTTTTCTGACAAATTTGTTGGAATTTTTTGAAGAAATATCAAGCAGCATAGACAAAGGAGAATTGGTGAATTTTGTGTACTTGGATTTTCAGAAGGCATTTGACAAGGTGCCACACATGAGACTGCTAAACAAGATAAGAGCCACTGGTATTACAGGAAAGAGACTAGCATGGATAGACCATTGACTGATTAACAGGACGCAAAGAGTGGGAATAAATAGATCCTTTTTGGTGGCTAGTGGTATACCACAGGGATGTGTCTTGGACTGCTTCTTTTTACGGTGTATGTCAATAATTTGGATGATGAAATTGATGGTTTTATAGCCAAGTTTGTGAATGATACAGAAGCTTGTGGAGGGGCAGGTCACGTTGCAGAAGCAGAGAGGCAGCAGAAAGACTTAAGCAGATTAGGAGGATGGGCCAAGAAGTGGCAGATGGAATTCAGTGTCAGGAAGTGGATGGTCATGCACTTTGGTAGAAGGAATAAAAGTGCAGATTATTTTCTAAGTGGGAAGAAAATTCAAAAATCCGAGGTGCAAAAGGATTCAGGAGTTCTTGTGCAGGATTTCCTAAAGGTTAATTTGCAGGTTGAATCAGCAGTGAGGGGGGTGAATGCAATGCTAACATTCATTTCAAAAGGACTAGAATATAAAAGTAAGGATGTAATGTTGAGGCTGTATAAGGCACTGGTGAGGCCTCACTTGGAGTATTGTGAGTGGTTTTGGGCCCTTATTTAAGAAAAGGTGTGCTGACATTTGCGAAGGTTCAGGGGAGATTTGCAAGAGTGATTCCAGGAATGAAAGGGTTATCATATGAGCAGTGATCGAAGGCTCTGGGCCTGTACTCACTGGAATTTAGAAGAATGAGGGGAATCTCATTGAATCCCATCAAATATTGAAGAGCCCAGATGAAATGGATGTGGAGAGGACTCTTCCTTTGGTGAGAGAGTCTTGGACCAGATGGCACAACCTCAAAATATCTCGAGTAATGATGAGTTTGAGTACAGAGAGGAAATTAATAACCTGGTGGCATGTCGCGAAGACAATAATCTATCCCTCAACGTCAGCAAGACGAAGGAATTGGTTGTTGACTTCAGAAGGAGTAGCGGACCGCACGACCCAATTTACATCGGAGGTGCGCAAGTGGAACAGGTCAAAAGCTTTAAGTTCCTCGGGGTCGATATCACAAATGACCTGACTTAGTCCAACCAAGCAGAGTTCACTGCCAAGAAGGCCCACCAGCGCCTTTACTTCCTGAGGAAACTAAAGAAATTTGGCCTGTCCCCTAAACCCTCACTAATTTTTATAGATGCACCGTAGAAAGCATTCTTCTAGGGTGCACCACAACCTGGTATGGAAGTTGTCCTGTCCAAGACTGGAAGAAGCTGCAGAAGATCGTGAACACGGCGCAGCACATCACACAAACCAATCTTCCATCCTTGGACTCACTTTACATCGCACGCTGTCGGAGCAGTGCTGCCAGGATAATCAAGGACAGGACCCACCCAGCCAACACACTTTTCATCCCTCTTCCCTCCAGGAGAAGGCTCAGGAGCTTGAAGACTCATACGGCCAGATTTGGGAACAGCTTCTTTCCAACTGTAATAAGACTGCTGAATGGACCTTGACCCGGATCTGGGCCGTACCCTCCAAATATCCGGACCTGCCTCTTGGTTTTTTTGCACTACCTTACTTTACATTTTCTATTTTCTACTTATGATTTATAATTTAAATTTTTAATATTTAATATTTGTACTCCAGGGAGCAGGAAGCGCAGAATCAAATATCGCTGTGATGATTGTATGTTCTAGTATCAATTGTTTGGTGACAATAAAGTACAATGTATAAATAGAGGGATTTCCATTTAGAACAGAGATGAGCAGGAATTTCTTTAACCAGAGGGTTATGAATCTATGGAATTTGTTACCACAAGAGGCTGTGGAGGCCAGGTCATCGGGTGTATTTAAGGTGGAGGTTGATAGATTGTTGATTAGTCAGGGTGTGCCGAGTGTTTCTGCCGAGAGTGCTTGCGTGAGATTTTCGCTATGGTGGACAGTGCAGCAATGATTGCAGAGAAGTATTTCTACTTAATATAGGCTGTATATTTATCATATCATTCCTGCTTTTACTATATGCTACTGGTATTTTAGGTTTTATGTGTTATTTGGCATGATTTGGTAGGTTATTTTTTGGGTCTGCGTACACTCACAAATTTTTCCCATATAAATACATGGAATTATGATGTAGTGGCCATTACAGAGACTTGGCTGGCACCAGGGCAGGAATGGATTCTCAATATTCCTGGATTTCAGTGCTTTAAAAGGGATAGAGAGGGCGGAAAAAGGGGAGGAGGGGTGGCATTACTGGTCAGGGATACTATTACAGCTACAGAAAGTGGGGGGGTAATGTAGCAGGATCCTCTTTTGAGTCAGTATGGGTGGAAGTCAGGAACAGGAAGGGAGCAGTTACTCTACTGAGGGTATTCTATAGACCCCCTGGTAGCAGCAGAGATACAGAGGAGCAGATTGGGAGGCAGATTTTGAAAAGGTGCAAAAATAACGGGGTAGTTATCATGGGTGACTTTAACTTCCCTAATATTGATTGGCACCTGATTAGTTCCAAGGGTTTAGATGGGGCAGAATTTGTTAAGTGTGCCCAGGATGGATTCCTGTCACAGTATATGGACAGGCTGACCAGGGGGAATGCCGTACTAGATCTAGTACTAGGTAATGAACCGGGTCAGGTCACAGATCTCTCAATGGGTGAGCATCTGGGGGACAGTGACCACTGCTCCCTGGCCTTTATAATTATCATGGAAAAGGATAGAATCAAAGAGGACAGGAAAATTTTTAATTGGGGAAAGGCAAATTATGAGGCTATAAGGCTAGAACTTGCAGGTGTGAATTGGGATGATGTTTTTGCAGGGAAATGTACTATGGACATGTGGTCGATGTTTAGAGATTTCTTGTGGGATGTAAGGGATAAATTTGTCCCGGTGAGGAAGATAAAGAATGGTAGGGTGAAGGAACCATGGGTGACAAGTGAGGTGGAAAATCTAGTCAGGTGGAAGAAGGCAGCATACATGAGGTTTAGGAAGCAAGGATCAGATGGGTCTATTGAGGAATATAGGGAAGCAAGAAAGGAGCTTAAGAAGGGGCTGAGAAGAGCAAGAAGGGGGCATGAGAAGGCCTTGGCGAGTAGGGTAAAGGAAAACCCCAAGGCATTCTTCAATTATGTGAAGGAAAAAAGGATGACAGGAGTGAAGGTAGGACCGATTAGAGATAAAGGTGGGAAGATGTGCCTGGAGGCTGTGGAAGTGAGCGAGGTCCTCAATGAATACTTCTCTTCGGTATTCACCAATAAGGGGGAACTTGATGATGGTGAGGACAATATGAGCGAGGTTGATGTTCTGGAGCATGCTGATATTAAGGGAGAGGAGGTGTTGGAGTTATTAAAATACATTAGGACAGATAAGTCCCCAGGGTCTGATGGAATATTCCCCAGGCTGCACCACGAGGCGAGAGAAGAGATTGCTGAGCCTCTGGCTAGGATCTTTATGTCCTCGTCCATGGGAATGGTACCGGAGGATTGGAGGGAGGCAAATGTTGTTCCCTTGTTCAAAAAAGGTAGTAGGGATAGTCCGGGTAATTATAGACTAGTGAGCCTTACGTCTGTGGTGGGAAAGCTGTTGAAAAAGATTCTTAGAGATAGGATCTATAGGCATTTAGAGAATCATGGTCTGATTAGGGACAGTCAGCATGGCTTTGTGAAGGGCAGATCGTGTCTAACAGCCTGATAGAGTTCTTTGAGGAGGTGACCAGGCATATAGATGAGGGTAGTGTAGTGGATGTGATCTATATGGATTTTAGTAAGGCATTTGACAAGGTTCCACACAGTAAGCTTATTCAGAAAGTTAGAAGCCATGGGATCCAGGGAAGTTTGGCCAGGTGGATTCAGAATTGGCTTGCTTGCAGAAGGCAGAGGGTGGTGGTGGAGGGAGTACATTCAGATTGGAGGATTGTGACTAGTGGTGTCCCACAAGGATCTGATCTGGGACCTCTACTTTTCGTGATTTTTATTAACGACCTGGATGTGGGGGTAGAAGGGTGGGTTGGCAAGTTTGCAGACAACACAAAGGTTGGTGGTGTTGTAGATAGTGTAGAGGATTGTCAAAGATTGCAGAGAGACATTGATAGGGTGCGGAAGTGGGCTGAGAAGTGGCAGATGGAGTTCAACCTGGAGAAGAAGGCCCACCAGCGCTTTTACTTCCTGAGGAAACTAAAGAAATTTGGCCTGTCCCCTAAACCCTCACTAATTTTTATAGATGCACCGTAGAAAGTATTCTTCTAGGGTGCACCACAACCTGGTATGGAAGTTGTCCTGTCCAAGACTGGAAGAAGCTGCAGAAGATCGTGAACACGGTGCAGCACATCACACAAACCAATCTTCTGTCCTTGGACTCACTTTACATCGCACACTGTTCGAGCAATGCTGCCAGGATAATCAAGGACATGACCCACCCAGCCACCTTCCCCTTCCCAGTCTCCCATGTTTTCCTCAACTGTCTGATTCTCCTTGACCTCCTCTGTGCTTTATGACTATTAGCTTCCCAGTCCCACCCACAATCATATTGAAAGGTGTGAAGCAGACGCTATCTCTGCAAAGGTCGCTTGCAGTGTGTCAGATGTTCCCTTCGATCTCCAGATAGGGCTCCCTTCCTTCCTTTTGTATGAGCTTTACTTCAGAAGGTAACATCACGGTTTTATTTTTAGCCTGTGCCCTTCCTGAGGGTGAGTGCTGCCCAGGCTATTGCCCTGAACTTTCCAGTGGCAGAATGTTTGTTCTGTATACAATCTGGTCTCTTGACACATAGAGAAAACTACTTCACCTCCCCATTTTCAGGGTCAGACACAGAATGAAGCTCCCTCTACATCAGGTGTTCCCAACCCTTTTGATGTCACGGACCCCTACGATTAACTGAGGGGTCCGAGGGCCCTAGGTTGGGAAACCCTGGTCTACACTGTTCCATCACACACTCGCAGAGTTAGATCCCCCTCAGCTTCCCCTTAGGTCTTTCACCTTTCATTCTTTAACCTACGACCTCTAGTTCTGGTCTCACCCGATCTCAGAGGAAAAAGCCTGCTTGCATTTACCCTATCTACACCCCTCATAATTTTCTATACCTCTATCAAATCTCCCCTCATTCTCCTACCCTGTATGAAATAAGGTCCTAACCTATTCAACCTTTCCCGGTTTGACGAAAGAAAAGGCTTTTTTGGCCTGTTGTGTCAGGCTGGCAGCAGAGACCAGCCCTAGGTATACCTCTGTAACTGTGTTTTTTCATGGGTCCTGTGGTTCCACTCTGTTGACTGTAGTTAATTGTGGCTTCTTGGCAGTTGACTTTGAGGACGTGACTGAACTCTGTGTAAATGTGCAGACGGAAATAGTTTCTAGTGTAGATGGTTGGAAAGAAATATCTTTTGAGGTTTCCTGCTTCACTATGCCAAAGTGTAAGCTACATCAGCATGCGCGACTCCATGTACTCGTCAGTCCTTACTCCGAGTGAGTTGGACATAGAACAGTAGAGCACAGGAAAAGCCTCTTTGGCTCACCACATCTCTGCTGACCAGATGCCAAATTAAATGAATTTCTTCTGCCTGTACAGGATCCCTATCTCTCCATTCCCTGCCTCAACATTTCATAAATACCACAATCGTATCCACTCGCACCAATCCCTCAAGCACCCCGACTCTGTGTAAGAAAAAAGAAACTTGCTTCATGAATCTCCTTTAAACACTTCCCCTTCACATTTAACTTAACCCATTTCTAGGTGACACTTTTCACCCTGTTGAAAAGATTCAGACTGTCTGTACTACCTGTGCCCCTCATAATTTTATAAACCTCTTTCTAATCAAATCTGGGTCTGAGAATCAAAAAATCACTAGCACGTGTCATAGAATTTGTTGTTTTGGGCAGCAGAACAGTGTGATACATAAAAAATTGCTATTAATTACAATAAGGATAAATATAACAACTAATGCAAAAAGAGAATAAATGTTCATGGTCCATTCAGAAATCTGATTCAAAGAATATTTGGCAAGTATAAAGTACGTATGCAATATTTATATATAGGCATCCGTAAGTCTCATGAGACCATGGATTTGCGCCTTGGAAGGTTTCCAGGGTGCAGGCCTGGGCAAGGTTGTATGGAAGACCAGCAGTTGCCCATGCTGCAAGTCTCCCCTCTCCACACCACTGATGTTGTCCAAGGGAAGGGCATTAGGACCCATACAGCTTGGCACCGGTGTCATCGCAGAGCAATGTGTGGTTAAGTGCCTTGCTCAAGGACACAACACGCTGCCTCAGCTGAGGCTTGAAGTAGCGACCTTCAAATCACTAGACGAACGCCTTAACCACTTGGCCACGTGCCAACACGTATGCAATATACAACCTGAGATTCATCTTCCTCTCAGACAACCACAAAACAAAGAAAACCCATGGAACCTGCTCAAAGAAAAACATCAAACCACCCCCCACACAGTGCGAAAAAAAAAGAAATCGTGCAAATGGCAACAAAAAAGAGCGATAAACACAGAATATAAAACACAAAATCAAAAGAGTCCAGGCATATTCAGTTCAGCTCAGTTAGATTTCTGCAGGAGGCTCCGATCAAAATCACTCAAAATAGCAACAAATAAGGACCTGTTCCTAAAACATTGAGTGTGTGTCTTCAGGATCCTGTACCGACTCCCTGATGCAAGCAATAAGAAGATGACATGTCTTGAAAGATGAGGCCTTTTGAAGATGTGCTTTATTTATATGTTTTAATTTACAGTGATTTTATATCTTGCACAGTCCTGCTGTCACAAACATAGGTATGTCAGTGCTTAGTAACCCTGACTGACTCTGATTCTGTGGCGTATGGCAGTCGGAGCCAGAATCAGATAGGGGAGGAGGGTTGGGGGGTGAACTACGTGTATGTGGTGGAACCAGGAGAGTTGGGGGTTGGGTGAAGGGCTGTGGTAGGAATGTTACCTGGGTTCAATTCCCACCACTGCCTGTGAGGAGTTTGTACATTCACCTTGTGGCCGCGTGGGTTGCCTCCGGGTGCTCCGGTTTCCTCCCACATCTGAAGACGCACGGGTTAAGGTTAGTAAGTTCTGGGCATGCTATGTTGGCATCAGATGCATGGCAACACCTGCGGGATTGCCCCCAGCACAATTCTCGGACTGTGTTAGTCATTTATGCAAATGCACATCTCACTGGTGAATCTTTGGATTTCAATAGTTCAACAGTTCCCTTTAATATCAGAGAATGTATACAACATAATCCTGAAGTTCTTGTTCTTCACAAACACCCACAAAAACAGAATGCCCCAAGGAATGAGTGACAGTAAAAACTGTAGAACCCCAAAACCCTCCCTACTTCCTTCCACGCACAAGCAGCGGCAAAGCGACAACCCTAACCCTCCCCCACTTACTTCAGCAAAAAAAATCACACCCTCCAACCACTGAGCAAGTGTTAGCAAAGAAAGACCAAGATCTGCAGTGCAACAGAAGTGAATTTTTGTAAGAATTACTCCTTGTAACAATGATCAGGGAGGCACAGAGAGATCTGTATTTACCGACAAGTACCTTTATTGCTTAAACATGTTAAGTACATGAATTCATACACTAAATACCTTGAGTGCACACCCACTAAGTGTCCCTGACTCTCCTGAAGAGTCAAAGAATAGTACAGGTATTACCTGGGCTAAGGAGTTTACGCTGACCAGGCGTTCCTCGTAGTCCCAATTCACTCACGTGTTCCACACAGGGTCAGTCATGCTTGTATCTGCAATGGTTATTCTTCGGAGTTACCGCTGCCAGCACATATGAGGCATCCACTTTTATATCTGTTCCTTATCAATTCAAGTATCACATTTCAGTGTTATTGGCCACAGGTCATGTGTCTGTCCTTTAAACACCTTGTCATTGGCTCTGCTCCAAGCCAGCATCCATTTATTGCCCTCCTCCCATCAAGTGACAGGAATATAATCTATGGCTCTTTGTTCTCAATTTATAGCTCTTTGCTCTCAATCAGCAATAAGCTTGAATCACTCCAGGCAGGCATCAACCCCAACATTCACAAACCTGCATGTTATAGCCAACTAAAGAATATCTCACAAATAACTTCTAATTTGGAACTGGTCTTCAGTCCAGCAGATTACCTGGAGCATCATTGTGTCTTCTTTAAAACATTAATCAAGCCAAGCACTTCAAGCTCACAAAATGTGTCTTCACAAAATGGCGGCGTCCAACCCCAAGCGCACAACAAGAACAAAGACAATTGGTCTGTCTGGTTCCACTGTCCTCGATTCATTCCAATTCACTGATGTGCAGACTGCCGTTCTTTCTGGCCAACAGAATCATTCACCCAACAATTCAACCCACCACAGGTTCTTCCTCTTCCTAATAAAGGGCCAGAGAGGTGTTCCCTTTCACAGTGAGAGGGAAGACGAACAAACACAAACAACTCACTGATTTATGGTGTTAAAGTCTGCCATGTTGCCTTTTTCTTCCCCCCCCCCGAGTTCTCTGACTTGAGAATTGACAACGAGCTCTCCCCCACCAACGAGAGAAAGAGAGAGACTGCGCGATTCATCACCTACGGAGCCCCCGACAGCTGATCTGCTGTTTCCAGTGCTTTGTTTTCTCCCGCAACGCTTCAGTTGGCATCAGCGGTATAGAATTGGCTCATCCTCTGGGCTACAAAGCCTTGGAACCTCGAAGGTGCGCTCGTCTTCTAGGATGCATCCTTGGGATAAATGGCTGGCCGGTGAGTGTCAGGAGTAGGTCCCATTGCTGCAAACAACTGAAGTTTGAGTGTAGCTCTAGGACAGGGTCTTCAAGAACTCCATCCACCTTAAAAGAGAAAAGGAGAGATGTTAAAGGTAGAAATTAAGCTGTTTTTGTAAATGAGCTTGAAGGAGTCACTGTCGAGCTCCATTGTAGCTCCGCCCACCCAAGTTCAAGTTTGTGGACGTCAACATCTGGGAAGATCTATCCTGCGTCCAACATACTGATGCAGTCACAAAGAAAGCACGCCAGTAGCTCTACTTATCAGGAGTTTGGGGGAGATTTGTTACTCTCGTGAGTTCTACTAATGTACGGAGAGCATTCTAACTGGATGCATCACAACCTTGTATGAAGGTGCCAGTACACAGGATCACAAGAGGCCGCAGGGGTTTGTAGATTTAGCCAGCTCCATCACGAGCACAAAGCCTCCCCACCACTGAGGATATCTTCAAGAAGTGATTCCTCTTTTGCACCATTTATTAATTTATTGATTGATTGATTGTAACTTATAGTAATTTTTATGTCTTGCTCTGTACTGCTGCCGCAGAGAAAAAAAATTATGTTGTTTGTCAGTGATGATAAACCTGATTCTGAATAAATTTACGACAATCACAGATAAGTTTCTGGATATTTGAAGAATCAGAAAATTGAGTTAGTGAAGCAAAATGTTACATAAGCACACACAAGGAAGGCACACTAGCACCTTTACTTTCTTAAGAGATTAAGGAGAATTGGCTTGTCACCAAACTCTCTGACAAACTTCTATAGATGTACTGGTGAAAGTTTCCTCACTGATACTGCATCAAGTTCTGATTTGATGAGATACATTTAAGACACAGTTAGATTTTTTCGCACAGCAGGGGAATTAATTAAGGGTTATGGGGAAAAGGCAGGTAGGTGGAGTTGAGTCTACGGCCAGATTAGGCGTGATCTTATTGAATGATTGTTAAAGCAAATGATGCATTTACTGCATGTTTCAATGTACACGTGATAAATAAACTGGAAACTTGAATCTTGGCAGAGCAGACTTGACAGGCCAGACGGCCTACTCCTGCTCTATTATGTTCTTACGTGGCAATTGCATGAGCCAGGATCTTCCCAGCTACCAACAGGAGAGAAATGCTTGTGTAATCCTCAACCACTTAATTACCAACATGTCAGAAAAGAATGTTCCTGAAACACAGTGTGATTTTCATCCGGGTTGCGGCATCGTCGACATGATCTTCGCTGTCAGCCAGGTTCAAGTAAAAATCCGAAGAGCTGCACCTGGATATCAGCTTTGTAGATCTAACTACGGTAGACAGAGAGGTTCTCTGGACAGTCCTGTCAAACTGGGATGCCCATGCAAATTCGTCAACCTCATCCGCCTTTTTCATGACAGGTCCTCTCGAGCAGTGACATCGCAGAGCGCTTCAATATTTTGAACAGAGTGAAGCAAGTGTGTATGCTGGCCCCTGTGTTGTTCAACCTGTTCTTTACATATGTGCTGAACCACACAGACAAAGACCTCAAATGTATGTCTCCCTGAAGTACAGACCTGATGGATCACTCTTCAACCTGCATTGTCTGATAGCTAGAACAGAGACAGTCAAGAATCTCATCCTTGAAGCCCTCTACCCCGGTGACTATACTCTGACGGCTCACACTGGCTCCGATCTTCAGCTAACTGTCAACAAACTTGCCAAAGCCTCTTGTCTCTTTGGTCTTACCGTCAGCCTAAGCAAGACTGAAGTCCTATTTCAACCTGCTCCTAGGTCAGTTGCAATTGGGGGAACAAGACTGAGAAGAGTGGAAGAATTCAAGTATCTCAGCAGTGCCATTTGTAGTGATGGCTCACTGGACAGAGAAATCAGTGCCAGGATTTGCAAGGCCAGGCAGAGCCTTGGCCGACTGCCATCGCATGTGTTGAACCAGTACAACATCTGGCTGTCCACAAAACTAAAGGTGTACAAAGCCGTTATCTTCAGTAGTCTCCCGTATGGATGTGAAACCTGGACCGTATTAGATTAGATTCAACTTTATTGTCATTGTGCCGAGTACAGATACAAAGCTAATGAAATGCAGTTAGCATCTAACCAGAAATGCAAAGAATAGTGTTATTTACAAAATAACTCCAAATAAAAAGTAAGTGCTACAGCACACAAAAATAAAAGTACTGAGACAGTCCAATATGGGTGCAATACTGCTTAGTGCTGTGATGTGAGGTTCAGCAGGGTCACAGCCTCAGGGAAGAAGCTCTTCCTGTGCCTGCTGGTGTGGGAGCAGAGGCTCCTGTAGCACCTACCGGATGGGAGGAGAGTAAAAAGTCCATGGTTAGGGTGAGATGCGTCCTTGATAATGCTTTTCACCCTGCCCAGGCAGCGTTTATGATAGATGTTCTCAATGGTGGGCAATTGGGTGCCGATAATCCGGTGGGCAGTTTTCACCACACGCTGGAGTGCTTTGCAGTCCAATACGGGACAATTGCCATACCACACTGAGATACAGTTGGTGAGTATGCTCTCAATGGTACAGCGGTAAAAGTCCGTCAGTATCCTGGGACAGAGGTGAGCTTTCTTGATGCTCCACAGGAAATAAAGGTGCTGTTGTGCCTTTTTGATCAGGATGGAGGAGTTCAGGGACCTGGTGAGATCCTCGGAAATGTGGACACCAAGGAATTTGAAGCTTGATACACGCTCCACTACAGCTCCGTTGATGTAGATGGGGACATGAGTGTGGCTCCTAGCATGCCTGAAGTCCACAATGATCTCCTTGGTCTTCTGCGTGTTAAGAGCCAGGTTGTTGTCAGCACACCACATGGCCAGGTGCTGGACCTCGTCCCTATAGGCCGTCTCGTCATCCCCTCTGATCAGGCCAACCACCATGGTGTCGTCTGTGAACTTGATTATGGAGTTAGAACCGTGTACAGGAACGCAGTCATAGGTGAAAGGGGAGTACAGAAGAGGGCTCAGCACACAGCCTTGAGGCATGCCGATGTTCACAGTGAGAGTGGAGGAGGAGAGGTTGTCTAACTTAACTGATTGGGGTCTGTTGGTCAGAAAGTCCAAGGTCCAATTGCAGAGGAATGAGCTGATACCAAGCTGGCGAAGTTTGGTGATCAGCTTGGAGGGGATCACAGTACTGAATGCTGAACTAAATTCAATGAACAGCATTCTGACGTAAGAGTTGGGGCTGTCCAGGTGGGTCAGGGCGGAGTGAAGTGCTGTGGAGATAGCGTCCTCTGTTGACCTGTTGGTGCGATAGGCAAATTGATGGGGGTCCAGGGTAGTGGGTAGACAGGATTTCAGATGTGATAGAACCAGTCTCTCAAAGCACTTTGCAATGATGGGGGTGAGTGCAACTGGATGGAAGTCATTCAGGCCCGTGGCAGTGGAATGCTTCGGCACTGGCACGATGGTGGCGATCTTGAAGCTTGTGGGGACAACTGCCTGGGCCAGGGACAGATTAAAAATATCCGTGAAGACCCTGGCCAACTGCCCTGCACAGACTCTGAGCACACGGCCAGGTATTCCATCTGGACCAGCTGCCTTCCGTACATTCACCCTGCTCAGAGTGGCATAAACATCGGAGGTGGAAAGTGAGAGAGGCAGTTCAGCAGGTGGGAGATCCGCTTTGAGGGTGACCTCCTTGTTCTCTCGGTCAAAGTGAGCGTAGAAGTAATTGAGCTCATCAGGGAGGGAAGCAGAGCTGGAAGGGGGCACAGTACTAGGTGGTTTGAAGTCAGTAATGACCTGTATGCCATGCCATATGCGCTGGGGATCCGAGGAATTGAAATGCTCCTCGATTCTCTGTTGTATATGTGTTTAGCCAGAGAGATTCCCTTCCTCAGGTTGGCCCTGGCTGAGCTGTAAGCCTCCCAGTCTCCAGACCTGAAGGCTGAATCTCTGGATTTGAGCAGGAGGCGAACTTCTCTGTTCATCCGTGGTTTCTGATTGGGGAAAACTTTTATTTGTTTTAGTGATGTCACTCTATATACACACTTATTGATGTGCTCAAGGACAGAGTTGGTGTATAAATCAATGTTAATCTGAGAGTCTGTGGTGGCATGGGCAGCAAACGCGCTCCAGTCTGTGTGCTGGAATTGGTGCTGAAGAGCAGAGTCAGCACCCTCCAGCCAGATCTTAATAGTCTTCATTGTGGGTTTCACACATTTAATGACCGGGCTATACTTGGGAAGCAAAAACAATGAAAGATGGTCGGACTGTCCCAGGTGAGGGAGGGTAGTGGCTTTGTAAGCGTCAGCCACATTTGTGTAGACATGACCTAAGGTTTTATACCCCTTGTGGTGCATGATGCATTCTGGTAAAATCTTGGAAGCACAGTACGTAGGTTACAATGATTAAAGTCCCCAGCGACAATAAAGGCTCTGTCTGGATGCAACATCTGCAGCTTGCTAATAGCAGCACTGAGGTCTTTCATGGCTACTTTAGCATTAGCATCCGGTGGAACATAAACTCCGACAGCAATGATGCATGAAAATTTTTGTGGTTGATAAAAAGATCTGCCCTTAATAATCAGGTATTCTAGATCAGCAGAGCAGTAAGTGTCAGCAACGGTAGAGTTAGTACACCATGATCGATTCACGTAGATGCGTAAACCACCTCCCCTACTTTTACTGTATACAGAAGACACCACAAAATGCTGGAGGGGTTCCATGCATAGTCTGAGGTCGATCCTTGGCATCCATTGGGAAGACTGAGTCACAAACCTTGACAGGGCAGGGACCACACGTGTTGAGGTGGTGATTGTAAAAGCACAGCTTCGGTGGGCAGAGCATGTCAAACATAGTCATAGTCATACTTTATTGATCCCGGGGGAAATTGGTTTTCGTTACAGTTGCACAATAAATAATAAATAGTAATAAAACCATAAATAGTAATATGTAAATTATGCCAGGAAATAAGTCCAGGACCAGCCTATTGGCTCAGGGTGTCTGACCCTCCAAGGGAAAAGTTGTAAAGTTTGATGGCCACAGGCAGGAATGACTTCCTATGACGCTCTGTGTTGCATCTTGGTGGAATGAGTTCCTGGCTGAATGTACTCCTGTGCCCGACCAGTACATTATGTAGTGGATAGGAGACATTGTCCAAGATGGCATGCAACTTGGACAGCATCCTCTTTTCAGACACCACCGTCAGAGAGTCCAGTTCCATCCCCACAACATCACTGGCCTTACGAGTGAGTTTGTTGATCCTGTTGGGGTCTGTTACCCTCAGCCTGCTGCCCCAGCACACAACAGCAATCATGATAGCACTGGCCACCACAGACTCGTAGAACATCCTCAGCATCGTCCGGCAGATGTTAAAGGACCTCAGTCTCCTCAGGAAATAGAGAAGGCTCTGACCCTTGAAGGATGAAGGGTCATGAAGGATGCCCGAATCCCCAAGCAGGTGAGCTTTCACTGAGCAAGGGGAATTGAGGCAGGCCCCATAAGAGTTCCAAAGACTAGGTTTATACCAAAGTGGTTGGAACAGAGTGTGCAAGACTGGAGTGGCTGGTGAGCCTTGGTTAGAATCACTCACAACATGGAGGACAGGCACTGAGCAGTACTGATCGCTGCCCGACAACGAGGGAAAGCAATAGTAGCAGCTCCACTCCCAGATCCAGCACAGTTTTTACGTCCTTATCGTGGACGTCTATGTCACTCACAACTTGGACTCGGCAGCCACCTAAAAAAACTCAACAGTACTGCACAGACCTAACTGTCATCACGGGATACAATGGTCAACCAATCAACCTATATGGCAATCGAAATGTACAGGAATGTAAGAAGCTGCAAAGCGTAGAGGATTCTGCTCTTCATGAAAGCAAGCTCCACCATCAACGATCCCCACCATCCGGGCCATGACACCTTCTCACAGATACCATCAGACAGGAGGTACAGAAGCCTGAAGTCCCACACCACCAAGTTCAGGAACACCTACTCTCTTCAACTGTTTAGTTCTTGAAACCGACTGGCAAAACCCTAATCCCTAATTCAGTATAGAAAAATTATGACCATTTGACACTACAATATACATTTTTCTGTTCTATTTGTGTTCTTCTTGTACAATTTTGTACAATTTATGCTTTTTCTTGTGAATGGTACACTTTAAGAACTGCGTTCCTGTCACACTGGACACTCACCCTCACCCTAATGCTTACCAACACAGCCACTTTCCGACAGATGCCAGAGCACCTGTCGTGCACACACCTAGAGAACAAGGACATTTGCGTCCGGATGTTGTTTCTGGATTTCAGCTCAGCATTCAACACTATTGTCCTGCAGACCTTGGCTAACAAACGCCTACTCCTCAGTGTAAATACCCCACCGTGCAACAGGGTGTTGGAATTCCTGATGGACAGACCTTGGATAGTCAGGATGCATAATTGTGCCTCCCTCACCCTCATCCTCAGCACGGGTACCCCCCAGGGCTGTGTGCTGAGCCCACTGCTGTACAGATGTCTGCATGGCCAAGCACCCGAATAATCACACTGCCAACTTCGCTGGTGGCACAGCAGTGGTGGGGCTCATCACCAATGACGATATTACAGCCTGCAGTGAGGAGGGAGGTGGAAGAGCTCGAGGCCTGGTGGCAGGCAAATACCCTCTTTGTCAGTGTCAACAAGACAAAGGTTATTGACTTCAGGAGAAGTCATACTGCCCTTTATATCAGTGGCATAGTAATGGAAACTGTGAAGTTTCAAACTCCTGGGAGTTCACAATCTCCCACAGCCTCTCATGGTTCCAGAACACATCCCACACAGTCAAGAAAGCTCTGCCTTCTGAGGAGAGAGAAGAGTGATGGACTATGCACATCTCTACTTCACGTCATTCTCCAGTTGCACAGTAGAAAACACCCACTTTTTCTGTGGAAAATTGTGGTAAACGATCACTGCAAACAATGGAGAGGCGAGGCTGACTCGAGGGCCGAGGCGCTTGGGTGCGATGCAACGTCGGAGCGAGGTTGAGGCATGCGTGAGAAGTGGTCAGAGCAGGGTCGAGTCAGAGTTGGGGGTGTGTGAAGCAGAGAGAAGTCGGCGTGCTGGAGTTTTGGAACCCGTCTACCTAAACCGAGAGCAAGGTTGGATCGATGTAAGCACTGGGCCAATTTGGAAGGGGCGGGCACGGGCCGGACAGTGGTGGCGAGGTCAGGGTGCAGAGTGTAACGAAGCGACAGGCCCAGGGAACAAACCGGTGTTTGGAAGATTTAATCGCCAGGCCAGATGGATTAAAAAGTCGAGTGTCGGGACTGGCGGAGAGGGTCGGGCCGGTTCTGCTCGTTGCTCTGTGACGTTTACCCCACTCTCCGTGGCGCTGTGGCTGAGGCTGTGAGCCTGCTCCGGGCTTTCTGTCTTCGAGCTCCGTGACGGTTTGCTCCAAGGTGTGATGAACTGAGCCTGAGGCTGTGGTGCCGCTCTGGGCTTCGAGTCCACCGGGACCCAATCCGCGCGGCGTTGTCGGAACTGCCCAACGCATCACCAGAACCGGCCTACCCACTGTCAAGGCCATACATACAGAAAGGTGCGGGAAAAAGGCCAGTAACTTCATGAAGGATCCCACCTCCCCGGTCATGGACTGTTTGTCCCACCCCATCAGGGTATGAGGCACCCTCACTAGGACCGCCAGACTCAAAAAACATACAACTTTTCCCGAGCAGAAAGGCTGATCAACACCTTCATCCACTAACCCAGTCCACCACACCCCCAACCACCACGACTTTATTATTTCCTGTCAGTCACCTATTGTATAGACACTCCTGTGCCTAGTGTCACTTTATAGACGTACAATCAATCTATGTATACCCCCTATCTTATATATTTACTGTATATTTATTTTGTTATTATTATTGTGTTATTTACCTTATTGTGTTTTTTTGCGCTGCGTCAAATCAGGAGTAACAATTACTTTGTTCTCCTTTATACTTGGGTACAGGAAATGACATTAAGCAATCTTGAATCTCATGCTCTGTACCTGCGATGCTGCTACGAGTAAGTTTTTCATTGCACCAATGCATCAACGTATTTGTGCAAATGACAATAAGTTCAAGTTTGACGATTTTACAGAATGGTGGAGCAAGCTCAAAGGGGCCCGATGGTTTCCCTCCTGCTCTGATTACAGGCCATCCCCAGGTTATAAAACACCAGTGACTACATTCCGTCAGGAGATTGAGGAGATTTGGCATGTCCCTCAAACTTGCGAGCAAATTTCTACAGAAGGACCGTGGAGAGCATTCCGTCACCGTCTGATATGGAGGCTCCACTGCAAGGGATCAGAAAAAACTGTGGAGAGTTGTTAACTCAGACAGCTCCATCTTGCCACTAACTTCCCCACCATCAAGGACATCTCAAAAAGTGATGCCTCAAAAAGACATCACCAATCATTAAGGACCCTCACTATCCAGGACATGCCCTCAACATAGAACATAGAAATTTACGGCACGTTACAGGCCCTTCGGCTCACAGTGTTGTGCCGACCATGTAACCTACTCTAGAAGCTGCCTAGAATTTCCCTACCGCATAGCCCTCTATTTTTCTAAGCCTATCTAAGAGTTTCTTAAAAGACCTTATTGTATCTGCCCCTATCACCTTCACTGGCAGTGCGTTCCACGCACCCACCACTCTCTGCGTGAAAAACTTACCTCTGACATCCCCCTTGTATCTACTTCCAAGCACCTTAAAACTGTGTCCTCTTGTGGTAGCCATTTCAGCCCTGGGGAAAAGCCTCTGACTATCCACACAATCAGTACCTCTCATCATCTTATACATCTCTAACAGGTCACCTCTCATCCTCCATCGCTCCAAGGAAAAAAGGCCACGTTCACTCAACCTATTCTCATAAGGCATGCTCCCTAATCCAGGCAACATCCTTGTAAATCTCCTTTGCACTCTCTCTATAGCATCCACATATTTCCTGTAGTGAGGTGACCAGAACTGGACACAAGTGGGGTCTGACCAAGCTCTTGTATAGCTGTAACATTACCTCATGGCTCTTGAACTCAATCCCACAGCTGATGGAAGCCAACACACCATACGCATTCTTAACAACACTGTCAACCTGCGCAGCAGCTTTGAGTGTCCTATGGGCACGGAGCCCAAGATCTTACTGATCCTCCACACTGCCCAGAGTCTTACCATTAATATTATATTCTGCCTTAAAATTTGCCTACTGAAATGAACAACTGCACACTTCTCTGGGTTGAACTCCATTTGCCACTTCTCAGTCTAGTTTTGTATCCTATCAGTGTCCCGCTGTAACCTCTGACAGCCCTCCACACTATCCACAACACCCCCAACCTTTGGGTCATCAGCAAACTTACTAACCCACCCTTCCACTTCCTCATCCGGGTCATTTATAAAAATCACAAAGGGGAGGGGTCCCAGAACAGATCCCTGCAGAACACCACTGGTCACCATCCTCCGTGCAGAATATGACCCATCCACAACCACCCTTTGCCTTCTGTGGACAAGTCAATTCTGGATCCAGAAAGCAAGATCTCCTTGGATCCCGTGCCTCTCATTACTATCATCAGGGAGGAGGCACAGGAGCCTGAAGACCGACACTCAAGGTTTTAGGAACAGCTTCTTCCCCTCAACCATCAGATTTCTGAATGGACAACGAATCCATGAGACTACCTCACTAATTTTGCTTTCTTTTTGCTTTCCTTCTATTTATTACAGTAATGTATAGTATTATTGTGTAACGTACTGCACTGCTGCTGCAAAACAACTCATTTCACAATGTAAGTCAGTGATTCTGATCCACAGACGCCTCCACACACACTTGAATTCCCATAACATTATTAAATTCAAAAGTCTGATGTACGGATATACCCATGTCTGTTGCTGCACAAGGGCGGAATTAGATTCTTGCCTGTTTCCACTTTTAGTAATTGTTTTTTCTTATCTCTAGGTGCTTTTAATGCCATTGAGTAAAGTACTATAGAAGGGAAGGTCACATCCTTCCTGTAGTCTGATGCCCAGAATTGCACACAGCTCGCTAGCTGGGTCCTGGCCAATGTTTATAAAGTTGGAGCATAACCTCTCTATTCTTGTACTCAGTGACCTGACTAACAAAGGCTATTATTAATTATTCACGGCATGGGCATCAATTTCACCAACTTCTGGTAATTTCTAACACCCCCCCCCCCCATCTTATTTCTCATTCCTCATTGTGGCTTCCCTCTTAACCTTTCTCCTCATCTGCCTATCAGCTCCCCCAATGCTTCCCTTCCGCTCTCCCGTGGTTTTCTCTCCTCCTATCCGACTGCTACTTCTTCAGCCCTTTACCTGTTCCACCTGTCACCTCCCAGCTTTTTCCTTTATCCCCACCCACCTTCTCCCCTCACCTGGCTTCACCAATCACCTGCCAGCTTGTACTCCTTCCCCACCCTTCCACTGTTCTATTCTGGCGTAGCGGCGTGTTGCACACAGCGCTAGAATAACCACACTGAGTCGGTGAGTTAGAGTTGCGATGAAAAAGATTTATTCAGACTCTAAAGCCTTCCCGTTCCCGCCCGGGGAGGGCGGGACTGCTGTGGGGAATGCATATTCCCAGGCCCTTTCCACGCGTGGGTTTATCCCCCTGCTGGTGAAGACGGCCTGGCGCCGGCCCTCTGCCTGCGCAAGCTGTTTCGTGAGCCGGTTCGTGTGTGCTAGAAAGTGGGTCACCACATAACTCCCCCCCAGAACCGGCGATTCCTCCCTCAATGTCCACAGTCTGGATCGGCCTCTGTTTGGGAGGTCTGCCCCCGCGCCGCAGTGCCTGAACCTGGACCGGCTGCACCAAGTCCACATGGGCCGGTTTGAGTCGGTCCACCGTGAAAACCTCCTCTCCCCCCAGTGTCCAGCACGAACGTGGACCTGTTGTTCCTGATCACCTTAAACGGCCCCTCGTAGGGCCGCTGTAGCGGTGCCCGGTGTCCGCCCCTTCATACGAATACAAACTTACAGTTCTGCAGGTCTTTGGGTACGCAGGTCGGGCTCTGTCCGTGCTGTGAAGTGGGGATGGGGTCCAGGTTACCGAGCCTCTCATGTAGTCTGTCCAGGACTGCTGCGGATTCTTCCTCTTGCCCCTTTGGGGCTGGTATGAACTCTCCTGGGACTACCAGGGGTGCGCCATACACCAACTCGGCCGACAAGGTGTGCAGATCCTCTTTGGGCGCCATGCGGATTCCGAGCAGGACCCAGGGAAGTTCGTCCACCCAGTTAGGCCCCTCCAGGCGGGCCATAACAGCCGACTTCAGGTGACGGTGGAAACGCTCCACTAGTCCGTTCGACTGTGGGTGGTAGGCAGTTGTGCGGTGTAGCTGTGATCCTAAAAGGCTGGCCATAGCCGACCACAGGCTGGAGGTGAACTGGACGCCCCTGTCAGAGGTAATGTGGGCCGGTACCCCGAAGCGGGCTACACAGGTTGCGATCAGTGCTCAGGCGTAGGATTCGGAGGTGGTGTCGGTGAGCGGGACTGCCTCTGGCCATCTGGTGAACCGGTCTATCATAGTTAGGAGGTACCGCACTCCTCGTGACACTGGCAGGGGCCCCACGATATCCACATGGATGTGGTCGAACATCCGGCGGGTGGGTTCGAACTGCTGCGGCGGAGCCTTGGTATGCCGCTGCACCTTGGCCGTTTGGCACAGCATGCACGTTTTGGCCCATTCACTGGCCTGTTTACGAAGTCCATGCCACACGAACCTGTTGGAGACCAGCCAGCTGGTTGTCTTGATGGAGGGGTGCGCTAAGTTGTGAATGGAGTCCAAAACCCGCTGGCGCCAGGCTGCTGGGACGACGGGGCGGGGTTGGCCGGTAGCGAGGTCACATAGTAGGGTCCTCTCACCTGGGCCTACGGGGAGGTCTTGGAGCTGCAAACCGGAGACTGCAGTCCTGTAACTGGGGATCTTATCATCTGCCTGCTGTGCCTCTGCCAGCGCTGCATAGTCCACCCCCTGGGACAGGGCCTGTATGGTCGGTCTGGAAAGTGCGTCCGCCACGACGTTGTCCTTTCCCGAGACATGCCGGATGTCTGTCGTGTACTCGAAGATGTAGGACAGATGTCGCTGCTGGCAGGACGACCAGGGGTCAGACACCTTAGTGAAAGCAAAGGTAAGCGGTTTGTGGTCTGTGAACGCGGTGAAGGGCCTACCTTCTAAGAAGTACCTGAAATGCCGGATTGCCAGGTGTAGTGCCAATAGCTCCCGGTCGAAAGCACTGTATTTGTGTTTGGGTGGTCGTAGGTGTTTGCTGAAGAACGCCAGGGGTTGCCAGCGACCCTCGATGAGTTGTTCCAGCACTCCACCGACTGCTGTGTTGGATGCATCCACCGTGAGGGCAGTAGGAACGTCTGTTCTGGGGTGCACTAGCATCGTGGCGTTTGCCAAGGCCTCTTTGGTTTAAACGAAAGCGGTTGCGGCCTCTTTGTTCCAGGTAATGTCCTTGCCCTTACCCGACATTAGAGTGAACAGGGGTCGCATGGTTCGGGCTGCTGAGGGGAGGAAACGGTGATAGAAATTCACCATACCCACGAATTCCTGCAGGCCTTTGATTGTGTTGGGTCGAGGGAAGTTGCGGACCGCGTCTACCTTGGCGGGCAGCGGGGTTGCCCCGTCTATAGTAATCCTGTGGCCCAGGAAGTCGATGGTGTCGAGTCCGAGCTGGCATTTGGCTGGGTTGATTGTAAGGCCGAATTCGCTCAGGCGGGAGTAGAGCTGGCGGAGGTGGGACAGATGCTCCTGCCCACTACTGCTGGCTATGAGGATGTCGTCCAAATAGATGAATGCAAAGTCCAGGTCGCATCCCACGGCGTCCATTAGCTGCTGGAACGTCTGTGCGGCATTCTTTATACTGAACGGCATTCGGAGGAATTCGAAAAGTCCGAATGGGGTGATGAGTGCGGTTTTGGGGATGTCGTCCGGATGTACCGGGATTTGATGGTATCCCCGGACGAGGTCTACCTTGGAAAAGATCCTTGCGCCGTGTAGGTTTGCTGCGAAGTCTTGAATGTGTGGCACAGGGTAGCGGTATGGCGTTGTAGCCTCGTTCAGTCTGCAGTAGTCACCGCATGGTCTCCAGCCCCCCCCCCCCCGTTGCCTTGGGCACCATGTGCAGGGGGGAGGCCCATGGGCTGTCGGACCGTCGTATGATCCCCAATTCCTCCATCTTCTTGAACTCCTCCTTCGCCAGTCGGAGCTTGTCTGGGGGAAGCCTTCGAGCACGGGCGTGGAGGGGTGGTCCCTGGGTCGGGATGTGGTGCTGTACTCCGTGTCTGGGCATGGCTGCCGTGAACTGCGGTGTCAGTACTGATGGGAAATCCGCCAGGACCCTGGTGAATTCATCGTCGGACAGCGTGATGGAGTCCAGATGTGGGGCTGGCAACTTTGCTTCACCCAGGGAGAACGTTTGAAAAGTCTTGGCGTGGACTAATCGCTTCCCTTGCAGGTTGACCAGCAGGCTGTGGGATCGCAGAAAATCCACCCCAGGAGTGGTTGGGCCACGGCGGCCAGTGTGAAGTCCCACGTGAACCGGTTGGAGCTGAACTGTAGCCGCACCGTGCGGGTGCCATAGGTTCGTATTGTGTTGCCATTTGCGGCCCTCAGGGTGGGTCCCGGTTCTCTGTTGCGGGTGTCGTAACTCATTGGAGGTAAGACGCTGATCTCCGCTCCGGTGTCGACCAAAAAGCGGTGTCCCGACTGCTTGTCCCAGACTGTCCTGATGGCCAGCCGCCGTAGCCATCAGCGGCGGCTGGCCCTGGCGTTTCCCGGGAACTTGCAGGGTGGTCTGCAGCGGCGGGCCTCTGTACCCCACTGCTGGTGGTAGAAACACCATTGTTCGTTGGGCTCCTCACTCCCGTCGCCGCGTTTTGTAGGCTCTGCTGCCGGGCCTGGTCTGGTCTGTCGCTGGGCACGTAGCTTGGTGATCTGTGCGACGGATGCCCCTCTCTCTTTCCTGGCATTTCACAGCACATCTGCTCGGGCCGCCACCTCCCGGGGGTTGCTGAAATCTGCGTCGGACAGCAGCAGGCATATGTCCTTGGGCAGTTGCTCTAGGAATGCCTGCTCAAACATGAGGCAGGGTTTGTGTCCTTCAGCCAGGGCCAGCATCTCATTCATTAATGCTGACGGCAGCCTGTCTCCCAAACCATCCAGGTGCATTAAGCAGCGTGCTCGTTTGCGCCATGAGAGTCCGAAAGTCCTTATGAGCAGGGCTTTGAATGCTGTGTATTTGCCGTCCTCCGGGGACGACTGTATAAACTCCTCAACTTGTGCAGCTGTCTCCTGGTCGAGTGAGCTCAGCACGTAGTAGTAGCGAGTGGACTCCGAGGTTATCTGCCGAATGCAGAATTGTGCTTCTGCTTGTTCGAACCACAGAAGGGCTCTCAGCGGCCAATAGCTTGGCAGTTTTAACGAAACTGCGTGAACAGATGCGGTGTCAGTCATCTCTGGTCCAAATATCACTTGGGCCGTCGGGGTCACCAATTGTAGCGGTGTGCTACACATAGTCAGTGAGTTAGAGTTGCAATGAAAGAGGTTTATTCAGACTTCGCGGCCTGCTTTAAATCCTTCCCGTTCCCGCCCTCCCTGGGGCAGGACTGCTGTGGGGAATGCATATTCCCAGACCCTTTCCGCACGCGGGGTTTTCCCCCTGCTAGTGAAGATGGTCAGGCGCCCTTTTTGGGGCCGGCCTCCCTTCCTGCGCGCACTGTTGTGAGCCGGTTCGTGTGTGCTAGAAAGTGGGTCGCCACACTGGCTTCTTCCCCTTTCCTTTCCAATTCTGATGAAGGATTTCGGCTCGAAGCATTGACTGCCGATTCCCCCTCCATAGGTGATACCTGACTGTTGAGTTCCTCCAGCATTTTGTGTGTTGCTCTGTATTTCTATCATCTGCAGAATCTCTTGTGTTTAAGGACATTATACCTTATGCTTTCCTAACCATGTTATTTACCTCTGCTGCTACCTCTAATGATCTTCGAACTTCCACACTGACGACCCTCTGTTCCTCTTGGGAAAGAGAAAGGGATTGGGACTAATTGGATAGTCCCACGAGGAACAGGCAAAGATTTGATGGGCTGAATGGCTTCTTTCTATAGGAATCACCCACCTTAACACTAAGTTGCTCCAGCAACAGCAATTATTATTGTTGACCACATCCGATCCAGAACAGGCCATTGGCCCAGTTCTCCAACCTGAGGCTTATGCTCCCTGTAACCTTGCTTCCACCATCTTATCCTGTCAATACATCCTCTGTTCCTTGCTCCAAGAGGTGTTGGTTATACTTTCTGTCATCTCCTTGAGGCAGGAGAGCTTGATTTCCTCATTATATCCTAGATGAAATTTATTCTCTTTTTGGAGAGTTGCCATCTACTCAGAGTGACACAGTAGCACAGTGCAAACAAGAAAATCTGCAGACACTGGAAATCCAAGCAGCACACAAAATATGCTGGAGGAACTCATCAGGCCAGGCAGCATCTATGGAAAAAAGTAAACAGTCGACGTTTCGGGCCGAGACCCTTCACCTTCTCTTCTTATCTGCCCATCACCTCCGTCTGGTGCTCCTCTCCCTTCCCTTTCTTCCAAGGATTTCTGCCCTCTCCTATCAGATTCCCCCTTTTCCAGCCCTTTAGCTCTTCCACCAATCAACTTCCCAGCTTTTTACTTCACCTGCTCCTCCTCTTCAGTTTCACCTATCACCTGCCACCTTGTACCCCTCCCTCCCCTCGCCCCCACCTTCTTATTCTGACTTCCCTCCTTCCTGTCCAGTCCTGATGAGGGGTCTCGGCCCGAAACGTCGACTGTTTACTCTTTTCCATAGATGCTGCCTGGCCTGCTGAGTTCCTCCAGCACTTTGTCGTGATGGTATAGCGGTTAGCACAATCGCTTTACAGTGACAGTGATCAGTGATCAGTGATCGGGGTTAAGTTACCACCGCTGCCTGTAGAGAGTCTGTATATTCACTCCAGGATCATGTGGGTTTCCGAAGATGTATTGCTTAGGGTTGGTAAGTTGAGCGCACACTACATTGGCACCACTTGTGGGCTGCCTCCAGTACATTTATATTTTTATGATGTAAATGTCCCATTTCACTGTATATTTTGATGTCTATGTGACAAATGAAGCTAATCTTAAATCTTATTGCATGTCAGTTGGTGGGACAGGTGAACCAGGATGTCCCACTTGCAGGGCAACAACTCAACACTTTGAAAGATGTCATTAAGATGGAAGAATACAAAGATTTACAAAGAATGTTGCCAGGGCACAATGTCCTAGGTTAAGGGAAAATCACACTGATGAGGACTTTACTCCTTGGAGGGTAGGAGGCTGAGAGGTGATCTGAGAAGTGTATAAAATCACGAGGGACGTAGAGAGAGTGAATACTCACAATCTTTTTCCCAGGAAAGAGAACTAAATATTATACAGCAGAGGTTTAAGGTGAGAAGGGGAACATATGAAAGGGACACTAGGGGTTACTTCTCCACATGGTAGGTGGTGCTTATATTGAACAGGCTGCCAGAGGAAGTGATTGAGGCAGGTAATATTAATAACATTAAAAAGGTTGTACGTACATACATGGTTAGAAGATACATATAATAGAATAGCACTCTACAGGCCATTCAGCCCACAGTGTTGTGCTGACCTTTTAACCTACTGCAGGATCAATCTAACCTTTTCCTGCCACATAGCCCTCCGTTTTTCTTCTACCCATGTGTCTCTCGCTTGAATGTCCCTAATGTATCTGCCTCCACCACCACCCCTGGCAGTGCATTCCTCACACCCACAACTCTCTGTGTAAAAATACCTACTTCTAACATACCCCCACCTAGACTTTCCTCCAATCACCTTAAATATTTTTTACTGCCCTGGGAAAATGTCTCTGGCTGCCCAGTCTATTGATGCTTCTTATCATCTTGCATACCTCTATCAAGTCACCTCTCAGCCTCCTTTGCTCCAAAGGGAAAAGCCGTAGCTCACTCAACCCATCCTCATGTTTTATCCTCTCTAATCCAGGCAGCATCCTGGTAAATCTGCCCTGCACCCTCTCTAAAGATTCCACATCCTTCGTGTAATGAGGCAACCAGAACTGAACTCCATACTATATAGGTTGGCACAACATTGTGGGCTGGAGGGCCGATACTGTTCTATGTTCTGTTTTATGTTCTATGTATTTTTTCTATGTTGTACTTCACGTGTCCAAGTCTTGCTGTGTTTGGCTAAGGATTTCTTCATTATCACAAAAGGCTGTTGTTGACCAAATCAAAGGTGGTGATGAAACGGCATATAGGAAGGAGATTGAAAATCTGGTTGAGTAGAGCCTTAACTCAATGCCGGCAAAACCAAAGAGCTGATTGTTGACGACAGGAGGAAGAAGCTGGTGATCTATGAGTCAGTCCTCATTAGGGGATCGGAAGTGGAGAGGGTCAGTAACTTTAAATTCCTTGGTGTTATCATTTTCAGAGGCTCTGTCCTGGGATAAACACACAAGTGCCATCACAAAGAAGGCAACGGCAGCACCTCTACTTTCTTAGAAGTTTGTGCTGAACTGGCATGTCATCTAACACTTTGACAAACTTCTCTAGATTCACAGTGGAAAGTATCCTGGAACCATAGAAAACAGGCCATTCAGCCCTTTTAGTCTGTGCCGAAACTTTATTCTGCTGTCTCATTGACCTGCACCCAGGCCATAACCCTCCAGACCTTTCCCATCCATGTATCTATCCAATTTATTCTTAAGAATGAGCCCGCATTTACCACATCAGATGGCAGCTCGTTCCACACTTCCACCACTCTGAGTGAAGAAGTTCCCCTTAATGTTCCCCCTAAACCTTTCCCCTTTCACCCTAAAGCCATGTCCTCTTGTATTTATCTCTCCTAATCTAAGTAGAAAGAGCCTATTCACATTTACTCTGTCTATACACCTCATAATTTTGTAGACCTCTATCAAATCTCCCCTCATTCTTCTTCGCTCCAAGGAATGAAGTCCTAACCTGTTCAATCTTTCCCTGTAACTCAACTCCTAAAGACCCAGCAACATCCTAGTAAATCTTCTCTGCACTCTTTCAATCTTACTGATATCCTTCCTATAGTTAGGTGACCAGAACTGCACACAATACTCCAAATTTGGCCTCACCAATGTCTTATACAGCCTCACCATAGCATCTCAACTCCTATACTCAATACTTTGATTAATGAATGCCAGGATGCCAAAAGCCTTCTTTACAACCCTGTCTACCTGTGACGCCACTTTCAGGGAATTATGTATCTGAACTCCCAGATCTCTTTGTTCCTCACACTCCTCAGTGCCCTATCATTTACTGTGTATGTCCTACCTTGATTTGTCCTTCCAAAATGCAACACCTCACACTTGTCTGCATTAAATTCCATCTGCCATTTTCTGGCCCATTTTTCCAGTTGATCCAGATCCCTCTACAAGCTTTGAAAGCCTTCCTCGCTGTCCACAACACCTCCAATCTTAGTGTCATCAGCAAACTTGCTGATACAATTTACCACATTATCATCTAGATCATTGATACAGATAACAAACAATAATGGTCTCACACAGATCCCTGAGGCACACCACTAGTCACAGGCCTCCAGTCTGATAAGCAATCATCCACTACCACTCTCTGTCTTCTCCCACACAGCCGATTTCGAATCCAGTTTACAACCTTTCCATGGATACCTAGTGTCTGAACCTTCCGAACTAACCTCCCATGTGGGACCTTGTCAAAGGCCTTACTAAAGTCCATGTTGACAACATCCACAGCCTTTCCTTCATCTACTTTCTTGGTAAACTCCTTGAAAAGCTCTACAAGATTTGTTAAACATGATCTACCACACACAAAGCCATGCTGACTATCCTTAATCAGCCCTTGGCTGTCCAAATACTTGTATATCCGATCTCTCAGAACACCTTCCAGTACTTTTCCTACTACTGATGTCAGGCTCACCAGCCTGTAATTACCTGGTTTACTTTTGGAGCCTTTTTTAAACAACGGAACAACATGAGCTACCCTCCAATCCTCCGGCACCACACCTGTGGCTAAGGACATTTTAAATATTTCTACCAGGCCCCTGCAATTTCTACACTAGTCTCTCTCAAGGTCCGAGGAAATATCATGTCAGGCCCAGGGGATTTATCTACCTTTATTCACTGTAAGGCAGCAAGCACTTCCTCCTCTTTAATCTCTGTATGTTCCATGACACTACTGCTTGTTTCCCTTCCTTCCATATATACTGTGCCAGTTTCCTGAGTAAATACCAATGCGAAAAAACTGTTTAAGATCTCCCCCCCCCCTTGTGAGGCTCCACACATAGATGACCACTCTGATCTACTAGGGGACCAATTTTGTCCCTTACTATCCTTTTATTCTTAATATACTTGTAGAAACCCTTCGGGTTTACCTTCACATTATCTGCCAAAGCAACCTCATGTCTTCTTTTTGCCTTTCTGATTTCCTTCTTTAGTATTTTCTTACATTTTCTATACTCTTCAAGTACCTCATTTGTTCCTTGTTGCCTATACCTGCTATACACCTCTCTCTTTTTCTTAACCAGATCACCAATATCCCTTGAAAACCAAGGTTCCCTATGTCTGTTAACTTCGCCTTTAATCCTGGCAGGAACATGCAAACTCTGCACTCTCAAAATTTCGCCTTTGAAGGCCTTCCACTTACTGAACCTATCCTTGCCAGAAAACAACTTATCCCAATCCACTCTTCCTAGATCCTTTCTCATTTCCACAAAATTGGCCTTTCACCAATTTAGAATCTCAACTCGAGGACCAGACCTATCCTTATCCATAATTAACTTGAAACTAATGACATTATGGTCACTGGACCCAAAATGTTCGCCTACACATACTTCTGTCACCTGACCTGTCTGGTTCCATAATAGGAGATCAAGTATTGCATCCTCTCTCGTTGGTACCTCTATATATTGATTTAGAAAACATTCCTGAACACATTTGACAAACTCCAAGTCATCTAGCCCTTTCACAGTGTGGGAGTTCCGGTCAATATGTGGAAAGTTAAAATCCCCTACTATTACAACTTTCTGTTTCTTACATCAGTCTGCTATCTCTCTACAGATTTGCTCCTCCAATTCTCTCTGACTATTGGGCGGTCTATAATACAAACCTATTAGTGTGGTCGCACCTTTCTCATTCCTCAGCTCCACCCATATGGCATCTGTAGGCGAGCCCTCCGGGCTGTCCTGTCTACACACAGCTGTGATATTTTCCCTGACTAGTAATGCCACTCTTCCCCCTTTCATCTCCCCACCTCTATCACGTCTGAAACAACGGAACCCCGGAACATTAAGCTGCCAGTCCTGCCCCTCCTGCAACCAAGTCTCACTAATAGCAATAATGTCACAATCCCACGTGCCAATCCATGCCCTAATCTCATCTGCCTTACCTACAATACTCCTTGCATTGAAATAGATGCACCTGAGAACATTTCTATCACGTACAAACCTTTGATTTCTGTCTATACATGCAGTCCTCGCATGACCTTTATCCTCCTCCACCTCACTATCTGCTCTAACACTCTGGCTCCCCTCCCCCTGCAAATCTAGTTTAAACCCCCCTGAGCAGAACTAGCAAACAAGGATGCTAGTCCCCCTCCAGTCCAGGTGCAAACCATCCTGTTGGAACAGGTCCCACCTTCCCTGGAACACAGGAAATCCTGACTGGTTGCATCACAGCCTAGTATGGAAACACCAATGCCCAGGAATGGAAACGCCTACAAAAAGTGGTGGCTACAGCCCAGTCCATCACAGGCAAAGATCTCCCCACCAGTGAGCACATCTACAAGGAGCGCTGCCAGAAGAAAGCAGCATCCATCATCAAAGGTCCCCCACCATCCAGGCCCTGCTCTCTTTTTACTACTACCATTGGGAAGGAGGTACAAGAGCCTTAGGTCCCACACCACCAGGTTCAGCAACAGTTATTAATCTTCAACCATAAGGCTCCTGAACCAGAGGGGATAACCTCACCCAATTCAACACTGAACTGAATCCACATTCGTTCAAAGAATCTGCACCTCATGTTTTCAGTATTATTTATTTGTTTAATTATTTTTTATTCTTACTTTTTATTTGCACAGTTTGTCTTCTTTTGCGCATTGTTTCTCAGTCTTTGTGTGTAGTTTTTCACTGATTTTATTGTATTTGGTTCTACTGTGAATGCCTGCAAAGAAATGAAAATCAGGGTAGTATACGGTGACATATTTGTACTTCAATAATAAATTGACTTGGAACTTTGATGGAGCATAGTCATAGTCATACTTTATTGATCCCGGGGGAAATTGGTTTTCATTACAGTTGCACCATAAATAATGAATAGTAATAGGACCATAAATAGTTAAATAGTAATACGTAAATTATGCCAGTAAATTATGAAATAAGTCCAGGACCAGCCTATTGGCTCAGGGTGTCTGACCCTCCAAGGGAGGAGTTGTAAAGTTTGATGGCCACAGGCAGGAATGACTTCCTATGACGCTCTGTGTTGCATCTCGGTGGAATGAGTCTCTGACTGAATGTACTCCTGTGCCCACCCAGTACATTATGTAGTGGATGGGAGACATTGACCAAGATGGCATGCAACTTAGACAGCATCCTCTTTTCAGACACCACCGTGAGAGAGCAGCCAAAGATCTTACAGAATAGAGGGGCTGAATGGTCTATCTCTTCTGTTTATGCCCTTATGTGAAGCCCTTCATTGCAAAGTATAACAAGTAGCATCGAGGGAAATCTGATGAGCAACAAAAGCTCATTTTCATACTAGTTATGGTTCTGGAAGTCACTTTGTCTAGTGGAAGATTGTAACAGGAAGGCTAGATGTGAATGCAACACGTGGATTTAAGTGTACTCCTGTGGATGCACCTCTTGTGAAAACAAAAGGGAGCTCTGTAAGTCAAAGTCATACAACTCCGAAATGGCAACGGTGCAATGCATTTAAAAGAAGTTGCCAATCTTAAAAGTTTCAAACTTCAATCAATATTGAGAAGTGAGACGAGAAGGTTTGAAGGATTGTCAGTTGCCCGATTTAATGTGGGTGTTAACCTCAGCTCTCAAATGAGGCCAAATGTCAGGGCTTCTCAGTCACTTTTTGTTTCCATGATTCTGGTACTATTGAAGTGGAAAATAATGTTTCAAACGACCCAAGGTTGGAAATGCTCAAAATTTAACTGCTCAGTCAACACTTCCACTGGGGGAGCTTGGGATCATTGTAACGTTGAAGCAGGTTCGTGGCATTGGTGAGTGAGACAGAAAATATTGAATGCAAATAAGTATAATAATCATTTATCTATAAACAGTAAAAACAATTGCCAAATATTTAAATCCCCCCCAGGTTAAAAGACCTACAAAAACAAACACTTAGTTAAAAGTGCATGCAGAGCATACCCTGACACAGTGGTGTCAAGAAAACAACCTCTCCCTCAATGTCGCAAAAACAAAGGAGCTGGTTGTGGATTACAGTAGGAACGGAGACAGGCTAATCCCTATAGACATCAATGGATCTGGGGTTGAGAGGGTGAACAGCTTTAAATTCCTCAGCATAAACATCACCGAGGATCTCACATGGTCTCTACATCCTGGCTGTGTGGTGAAAAAGGCACCTCAGATGGTTGAAGAAGTTTGGTATGGGCCCCCAGATCCTAAGAACTTTCTACAGGACCACAATTGAGAGCATCCTGACTGGCTGCATCACTGCCTGGTATGGGAACTGTACCTCCCTTAATCGCAGGACTCTGCAGAGAGTGGTGCGGACGGCCCAGCGCATCTGTAGTTGTGAACTTTCCACTATTCAGGACATTTACAAAGACAGGTGTGTAAAAGGGATCATTGGGGACCTGAGTCACCCCAACCACAAACTGTTCCAGCTGCTACCATCCGGGAAACAGTACTGCAGCATAAAAGCCAGAACCAACAGGCCCTGGGTCAGCTTCTTCCACAAGGCCATCAGACTGATTAACTCATGCTGACACAACTGCATTTCCATGTTATATTGACTATCCTGTTGTACACACCATTTATTATAAATCACTATAAATTACACATTGTACATTTAGGCAGAGACATAACATAAAGATTTTTACTCCTCATGTATATGAAGGATGCAAGTAATAAAGTCAATTCAATTCAATACCTTCCCAGTGGTTCTGGGGTCAAAGGGAAAAGAGAGAATCTCTCACAGGTGCTGTACTTTATATACGATGTGTCTGAAACTGGACACTAGGTGCTGTGGCACACAAATCAACCAGTGGTAAGAGCCGCTGCAGTTTTTAAACTGACCAATCACGATCGACACAACAGAAGTGCCTTTTGACCAGCAAAATAAGCCACACACCCACAGGACAATCATTTATGTGTATTTTAGTTTAACAAGCTAATAACACTTGTTAATGTGCACTGGGAAAAGTAAGCTAATCTATGTTACAGTACTGACTGCAATGAATGGCATGCCACAGGGATCAGTACTGGGTCCACTGATGTCTATGTTAATAATTTTGATAATAATGTGGTAAACTGGATGAACAAATTTGCAGATAACACCAAGACAGCAAGAAAGCTGGCTATTGACTTCAGGAGAAGGAAACCGAAAGTCCATGAGCCAGTCTTCATCGGAGGATCGGAGGTGGAGAGGGTCAGTAACTTTAGATTCCTTGGTGCTATTATTTCAGAGGGTCTGTCCCAGCATGAAAGTGCAATAATGAAGAAAGCACGGCAGTGCCTCTAGTTCCTTAGGAGTTTGCTAAGGTTCGGCATGACACCTAAAACTTTGACAAGCTTCTATAGATGTGTAGTAGAGAGTATATTGACTGGCTGCATCACAGCCTGGTATGGAATCGCCAATGCCCTTGAACGGAAAATCCTACAAAAAGTAGTGGATAAAGCCCAGTCTGTCACGGGTAAAAAAAAGTCCTTCCCATCATTGAACACATCTACATGAAACATTGTTGCAAGAAAGCAGCATCCGTCATCAGGGAACCCTATCATCCCGGACACGCTCTCTTCTTGCTGCTGCCCTCTGGAAGAAAGTACAGGAGCCTCAAGTCTCACACGACCAGGTTCAGGAGCAGCTATTACCCCTCAACCATCAGGCACTTGAACCAAAGGGGAAAACTTCACACAACTTCACTTGTCCCATCATTAAAATGTTCCTACAACCTACGGACTCGTTTTCAAGGACTCTTCATTTCATGTTCTTAATAATTATTGCTTATTTATTTATTATTATTATTTATTTATTTTTTCTATTTGCACGGTTTGTTGTCCTTTGCACACTGCTGGCAAGTTGGTGTGGTCTTTAACTAATTCTATTATGGCTATTATTCTGTTATGGATTTATTGAGTTTGCCCACAAAAAATTAATCTTCAGGTTGTATCTGGTGACATATATGTACTTTGATAATGAATTTACTTCAAACCTTGAAGATTATGTAATATAATAGTGTAGCACTATTACAATGACAGGGATACATTCTCCTCAAAACCGCATGATTTGCCGCAAATAAAGGTGAAGTTTGCCGAATGATCTGGACCAGCTGGAAAAATGGGCTGAAAGATGGCAGATGGGAGTTAACACAGACAATTGTGAGCTGTTGCAATTTTGTAAGACAAACTAGGGTAGGACTTACAAATGAGTGGTAGGGCACCGAGGAGAGCGGTAGAACAGAGGGATATGGGAATACAGATCCATAGTTCCTCGAAAGTGGCATCACAGATGGATAGGGTCATAAAGAGAACTAATTAGGCTTCATAAATCAGGGCATTGTGTATTGGAGTGGAGGAGTTTTGTTGAAGTTGTATAAGACATTGTTGATGCTGAATCTGGACTATTATCTGTGGTTCTGGTCACTTATCTACAGGAAAGACATCAATAAAATTGAAAGATTGCAGAGAAAATTTACAAGAATGTTGCTGAGACTTGAGTTATAGGGAAAGGCTGAATAGATTAGGACTTTATTCTCTGGAGTTTAGGAGAATGAGGGGAGATTTGATAGAGATATACAAAATTATGAGGGGTACAGATAAGGTAAATGCAAGCAGGCTTTTCTCACTGAGGTTGGGTGAGACTAGAACTAGAGGTTATGGGTTGAGGATGAAAGGTGAAATATTAAAAGAGAAGCTGAGGGGGAAATTCTTCACACAGAGGGTGTTGCAAGTGTGGAATGACCTGCCAGTGGAGGTGGTGGATGCAGGTTCGATTTCAACACTTCAGCGACGTTTTGACATGTACATGGATGGGAAGGTATAGAGGGCTGTGGTCTGGATCTAGGTAGATGAGACTAGGCAGAAAACCAGCCTGGCATGGACTAGATGGGCCAAAGGGCCTGTTTCTATGCTGTTGTGCTATATGACTTTCTGACTCTAAAAGCGCCAGAACTTGCACTTTACAGGAACAAATGATTCTGGGCTCTCCAGGGTTCTTAGGTCCACCTGCAGTCCTATGACAGGCAAGTGATGAGTTGATCTATTTGGATCGATGTACTGCAGCAACATCACCCGTACCCCAGGATGCTGTTATGCTGGGGGGCGGGGGGGGGGGACAGAGTCGCTTTCATCCTGCAATCGTAATAGTCACTAAGGTCCAAACTAATGATACAGCAGATGCTAGTAAGCTGAAGCAAAGAAAAAGAATTCTAGGAAAACACTCAGCTGGTCAGGCAGCATCTGTGGAGAGAAACATAGTCAACATTACCGGTCTGGGATAGAGAGAAACCAAACGCACAAGGGATTCTGCAAATGTTGGAAATAGTAACACATACAAAATGCTGGAGGAACTCAGCAGGACAGGCAGCACCTATCGTGAGGAATAACCAATGTTTCAGGCGAATCCCTTCACCGGGAATGGAAAGGGTGGGGGAAGAAGTCAGAATAGTGGAGGGGGAAGGAGTACAGCTGACAGGAGATAGGTAAGACCAGGTGAGGGGGAAGGAGTGTGTGTGGAGGAGGAGGGGATGAGGTAAGAAGCTGGGAGGTGATAGGTGGAAAAGGTGAAGAAGAAGGAATCTGATAGGAGGGGACAGTGGGTCCATGGGAGAATGGCAAGGAGCAGGGAAACCAGAGGGAGGTGATGGGCAGGTCACCTCATTCCCCCACTCCTGATGGAGGGTCTCGGCCAAAAGCGTTGACTGTTTATTCCCCTCCCTAGATACTGCCTGACTTGCTGAGTTCCTCCAGCATTTTGTGTGTTGCTAGAGAGATAGCAAGATCACTTTCAGTAAGCAGACAGTGGGGAAGAGTAAACAAGTACAGCAAAGGGAATATCTCTGATAGAGTGATACCAGATGACTGAATGTGGCAAACATAAAGCAGTTAGAATTAAATTCATCTTCATTTTAGATTAAATATATATTGTTTTGGTCAATCTATCCCACTGCTTGAAAGGCTGAGATAGAGTAGACATGGAGAGGCTGTTTTCTATTCTGAGGGAGCCCAGGATCAGAGGGCACAGCCTCAGAATACAAGGACATCACTTTAGATCAGAGAACAAGAGGAATTTCATTAGCTAGAGGCCTGACCTCCCAGTCAAGGTGTGCTGAGCTGCCATGTCCATCGATCACGGGACTTTGACCTTTAGGCCTCAACCCCAGGACTCAGGTTTAGTTGCTCTTTCAGGTTCGTGGGGACAGTGCGAGGCATTAGGGGTTAGCATAGTGGGGTGACATAACACTTTACAGCACCAACTATCACCAGCTACCGGGGTTCAATCCTCGCTACTGTCTGTAAAGAGTTTGTATATTTTCCCTGTTAATCTGTGGGTTTCCTCGAGGTGCTCCAGTTTCCTCCCACATTCCAAAAACACGTGGTTAGGGTTAGTGAGTTGTGTGCTTACCAGAAGCATGGCAACACTTGCAGGCTGCCCCCAGCTCATTCTTGAACTGTGTTGGTCGTTGACACAAACAATGCATTTTCACTGTACTGTATCTTTTGATGTACTTGTGACCAATAAAGTGAATACTTATCTTTTAATCTTTAAGTTAGGGTTTAGGGACAGGGATGAGGGAAAATCAGAGGTCAGGGACAGTAGATGAAGAGACAGGGGCAGGAGCCAGAGGTTGAAGTCCAGGCTGGAGTGCTCTGCAGTCAAAGGTCAAAGATCCTGGACGTGGGATTGTTGGGTGCTGAGGAGACCAATGAGTTCCAGGTTGGCGAGGCCCAGACTGCAGGTCTGTTTGGGCTGGGGACCCCACCCCTGGGCTATAATGGTCAGAGTTCGGAAGCCAAGGCCCAAACGTCAAACCAGTGATCAGTGCATCCTGAGGTCAATACCCAGAGGTCAGCAAAGTCTTGAGGGCAAAACCAAGTGTTGGATTCCAGAGGTAGAAAATCCGAAGTTTGAAGCCCCTGGGTGAGCTTGTCCGGGGGTCAGAGGCCTGATGTCTGTGATTCTGAGCCAGGGACTGGAGGCCTGGAGGCAGCCTGTCCTGGGCTGGAGGACTGTGTGGGTGTGTGAGTGGGAAGAGGGTTGTTGTTGTTGTCCTGTTTTGTTTTGTTGCTGCTTATGCTGTTGTGCTAACATGCTATGTTGGCACCAGAATGTGTGGCAACACTTTCAGGCGGTCTCCAGCACATTCTTGCAAAAACGCCATCCCCTTTTCGCAATTCCTCCGTCTCCGCCGCATCTGCTCTCAGGATGAGGCTTTTCATTGTAGGACGAGGGAGATGTCTTCATTTTTTAAAGAAAGGGGCTTCCCTTCCTCCACTATCAACTCTGCTCTTAAACGCATCTCCCCCATTTCACGTACATCTGCTCTCACTCCATCCTCCCGCCACCCCACTAGGAATAGGGTTCCCCTGGTCCTCACCTACCACCCCACCAGCCTCCGGGTCCAACATATTATTCTCCGTAACTTCCGCCACCTCCAACGGGATCCCACCACTAAGCACATCTTTCCCTCCCCCCCCCCGCATTCCGCAGGGATCGCTCCCTACACAACTCCCTTGTCCATTCGTCTCCCCCCATCCCTCCCCACTGATCTCCCTCCTGGCACTTATCCGTGTAAGCGGAACAAGTGCTACACATGCCCTTACACTTCCTCCCTTACCACCATTCAGGGCCCCAAACAGTCCTTCCAGGTGAGGCAACACTTCACCTGTGAGTCGGCTGGGGTGATATACTGCGTCCGGTGCTCCTGATGTGGCCTTTTATATATTGGCAAGACCCGACGCAGACTGGGAGACCGCTTTGCTAAACATCTATGCTCTGTCCGCCACAGAAAGCAGGATCTCCCAGTGGCCACACATTTTAATTCCACATCCCATTCCCATTCTGACATGTCTATCCACGTCCTCCTCTACTGTAAAGATGAAGCCACACTCAGGTTGGAGGAACAACACCTTATATTCTGTCTGGGTAGCCTCCAACCTGATGGCATGAACATCGACTTCTCTAACTTCCACTAATGCCCCACCTCCCCCTCGTACCCCATCTGTTACTTATTTTTATGCACACATTCTTTCTCTCACTCTCCTTTTTCTCCCTCTGTCCCTCTGAATATACCTCTTGCCCATCCTCTGGGTCCCCCCCCCCTGTCTTTCTTCCCGGACCTCCTGTCCCATGATCCTCTCGTATCCCCTTTGCCAATCACCTGTCCAGCTCTTGGCTCCATCCCTCCCCCTCCTGTCTTCTCCTATCATTTTGGATCTCCCCCTCCCCCTCCAACTTTCAAATCCCTTACTCACTCTTCCTTCAGTTAGTCCTGACGAAGGGTCTTGGCCTGAAACGTCGACTGCATCTCTTCCTAGAGATGCTGCCTGGCCTGCTGCGTTCACCAGCAACTTTGATGTGTGTTACATTCTTGGGTATGTTGGTTGTTAATGCAAATGACACAGTAGTCCTTGGAATGAAAGCCCAATTGTCTCTCTGGTGGGCGCGTGAGAAAAGAAACGGCTTTGCAGGCAGATATGAGTTCAAAGCTGATGGCCCAGTCACTGTGTCCTGAAGGGTGGTGGCTCCAGCATGTAACGTCAAGGGGCTGAGGAACACATGTTCTTTGGGCCACATAGATTTAACTGGCACGCTGATGTATTTCACGTTAAGCCAGTTGTGGTTACACAGTACTTCAGCAGGTACACCGCAGTCTTGCACCTCCAGTGACCTACTTTTAACCTTGACCTCCTATGTGTAGGTTGCACATTTTCAACAAGACTACACTGGCTTTCTTTCCCCCACATCCTGGGGGGGGGGATCTGGGGGAGGGTTGGTTCATGAGAATGTTGGGAGAATGAAATGGGCTAGATGGAGGGTTGTGTAAATGGGTGGTTGGTGGCTACCATGGCAACAGTGGGCTGAAGGGCCTGTTTCTGTATAGTGTGACACCAATCCACTCATCAACGTTACTGGGAAAGTTTTTTTTACACAGCAGACCTCCTGGAGACCACTGCTGGTGTTAGGTGGGAGTGGAGACAGGTTTGATTATAGACTGCGGATGCTTCAAAAAGATGACCTCCATCAGTAAGGACCCTCACCACCCGGGACATATCCTCTTCTCATTACTACCATTAGGGAGAAGGTACAGGAGCCTGAAGATTTACACTCAACAATTTAGGAACGGCTTTATCCCCTCTGCTCTTAGATTTCTGAACAGCCCAAGAATGTATGAGCACTACCTCATGATATTTTGCTCTCTTATGCACTATTTTATATATATATATATATACATACATACACATTTGTTATGTAACTTATAGTATATTTTATATATTGCACTGTACTGCTGCCACAAAACAACACATTTCATGACACATGCCTGTGATTTTGATCTTGACTCTGAAGAGATTGAACATAGAGCACAGTACAGGAACAGGCCCTTTGGTCAATGATGTGCTGATCTAATGGCACCCAATCCCCTCTGCCTGTACATGGTCCACGTCCCCTCCAATTTCTGCAAATTCTTGTGTCTGTCTAGGAACCTCTTTAAAAGCCTCTATCATATTCTATACTTTCCTCCAATTACCTTAGAATTCTGCCACCCCCCCCCCCCCCCCCGTATTAGACATTTATATTCTCTGGCTGTCCACTCTATCTATGCCTCTTATCTTGTACATGTCTATCAAGTCGCCTCTCATCTTCCTTTGCTTGAAAGAGAGAAGCCCAAGCTCACTCAACCTATCCTCATAAGACATTGTCTCTAATCCAGGCAGCAACCTCGTGAATCTCCTCTGAACCTTCTCTAAAACAGTCACATCCTTCCTATAATAAAGGAACCAGAACTGCGCACAGATTGTGTTGGTTGTTAATGCAAATGATGTATTTCACTGTATGTTTTGGTGAGCATGTGATAAATAAATGAACCCGAAATATTCATCCGCATAAGGCCTTTGAAAATGTATGATAATTTGGTTATCAAGGATAGACCCAATGGAAGGGAGTACTGGACATTAACTGACCACCTCATGGGTGACAATGTACAATACAAAAACCCCAGAGACTATACAGAAGACAATAGAAGAAATGTATTGTGAGGGATATCGATGACTTCCCTCATTAATCAGGGGATTAAATTCAGGAGCTGCTAGATCATATCTGCAGCTCTATAAAACCCTGGTTAGACCACACTTGGAGTATTGTGTTCAGCTTGGTTGCCTGATTATAGGAAGGATGTGGAGGCTTTAGAGAGGGAGCAGAGGAGATTTATCATGATGCTGCCTGGATTAGAGAGCATGACTTATGAAGGTAGGTTGAGCGAGCTAGGACTTTTCTTTTTGGAGTGAAGGAGGGTGAGATGTGACTTGGTAGAGGTGTACAAGATGATATGCAGCATAGGTATATTGGACAGCCGGAGAGTTTTCCTCAGGGTGGCAATGGTTAATAGCAGAGGAGGTCCTTTTAAGGTGAGTGTAGGAATGTTTATGGGGGATGTCAGAGGTATTTTTTTTACACAGATCGTGCTAACTGCCTGGAATGTACTGCTGGAGGCAGTGGTAGAGGCCGATACAATTTAAGAATCTCTTTGAGAGACAAGTGGCCCAAAGAAAAAAATGGAGGGTTATGGGCTGTGCAGGAGGGAGGGTTAAATGATCTTGGAATAGATTAAAAGATTGGCACAACATTATAGGCTGAATGGCCTGTATTGTTCTAAGTACTAATGAAAGATCAGGGATTGCTTGGGATGGAACCACAAGTTGTGGAGTAACTCCTGTGCAGAAAAGGCCTGCTGGTCTGGGTGTTTGGACAGTCACAGATTATCTTGGTAACGTGAATCATTCTTAAAGTGTGTGGGGACGAAGAGCTTGGTAAAGTTCAAAAATGTGAAGGAAATTGAATTAAAAGACAGGAGGAAAAGTTGTTATAAGCTGATACCCCTATTGAAACCTCACTGCAAAATTCTGTGATAAATAAGAGTCCGAAAATGATGTGCAAAGTTGTGAAAAGATTAGTTACTGAAGAAAACCAAATGCGCGAGTCAGTGTCTAAGACTGGCTGTGAAGCACCTCCTGTCAGTATCATTGACTGCAGATAATAGTCACTTAACCCTCTGCAACTTTATCTTTAGTGAGGGAAGTGTTTATTTCTATGTCTACCTGAGCATGGGCCAAGGTGTTTTGAAGGGAGAACAGGAAATAGTTTAAGTGCCCAGCAGATCAGGCAGCATCTGTGGAGAAGGAAACCATTAAAGCTTGAGGTTGAAAACTCTTTGGGAAACTTGGGACGTTGTGTTCATTTCTGGTCATCTCGTTTTGGGAAGAATGTGGAAGCTTTAGAGAGGGGGCGGAGGAGATTTACCAGGATGCTGCCTGGAGTAGAGAGTATGTCTTATGAGGATAGTTGAGCGAACATGGGCTTTTCTTTTGGAGCACAGGAGGATGAGAGGTGAGATGATAAGAAGCATAGATCGAGTTGATAGTCAGAGCGTTGTTCTCAGGACAGAAATGGCTAATATGAGGGGGCATAATCTTAAGGTGATTGGAGGAAAGTAAAGTTGGGGGGGGGTGATGTCAGAAGGGAGTTCTTTAGACAGAGAGTGCTGAATGCACGGAACACCCTGTCGGGTGGTGGGACATGAGGAGCAGTTACGAAGCTCGTAGATAGACACATGGATGATAGGAAACTGAGGACTGTATAGGAGGGAAGGGTTAGATTAATCTTAGAGTAGGTTGAAAGGTTGGCACATCATGAGCCAAAGGGTCTTTACTATACTGCTCCATGAAATTACTTGAAATGTAACCTCTGTTTCTCTTCCCACAGAGAACCTGATGAGCGGCTCTACAATTTTCTGTTTGTTTCAGATTTCCAGCATCTGCAGTTTTTAATTCTCTATTTGCTGAAGTAAATTAGTTTATCATTGTCACATGTACTGAGGTACAGTGAAAAACTTTGCTTCACATGCCACCCAAACAGATCATTTCACTACACAGTGCACTGAGGTAGTACAAGGGAAAACAATAACAGAATGCAGAATACAGTGTTGCAATTACGGAGAGAGCGCAGTGCAGGTAAACCATAAGGTGCGAGGTCATTGAGGTAGATTGTGAGGTCAAGAGTTCATTTTATCATTAAAAGGCATCCGTTAGTCTTGCGAGACCATGGATCTGCGCCTGGAAAGTCTTCACTCTCCAGGACGCAGGCCTGCAAGGTTGTATGGAAGACCAGCAGTTGCCCATGCTGCAAGTCTCCCCTCTCCACGACACCAATGTTGTCCAAGGGAAGGGCATTAGGACCCATACAGCTTGGCACCAGTGTCGTCGCAGAGCAATGTGTGATTAAGTGCCTTGTTCAAGGACACAATACGTTCCCTCGGCTGGGGCTCAAACTCACGACCTTCAGATCGCTGGTCGAATGCCTTAACCACTTGGCCACGTGCCCACATTTTATCATACTAGGGAAACATTCAATAATCTGATAACAGTGAGGTAGAAGCTGTCCTTGAGCCTAGTGGTATGTGCTTTCAGGCTTTTGTATTTTCTGACTGATGAGAGGTGCGGGGTGGGGGTTCACGGAGAAGAGAGAATGTCCAGGGTGAGTGGAGAATTGAATCCATGGTGTGCAGGGTGAGTGGAGAATTGGATTATGTTGGGTACTTTACCAAGGCAGCAAGGGGTGTAGAGGGAATCCATGGAGGGGAGGCTGGTTTAAGCAGTTTTGAACGTGTTGAGGATGTTTGAATATACTCTATCTGAGTAGCCTCCAACCTGACTTCTTGAACATCAATTTCTATAACCTCTGGTAATTTCTTCCCCTCCTTCCTCAGTCTTTTTCCATTCCCCATTCTGCTGCCCTCTCACACCCCCCCTCTCTTCTCCTCATCGGCCCATCACCACCTCTGGTTCCCCTCTTCCTTCCATTTTTCCCATGGTCCAATCCCTCTCCTATCAGATTCCTCCTTCTTCAAACTTCTACCTTTTCCACCTATCACCTCCCAGCTCCTAACCATCCCCTCTCTCCCCAACACACCCACCCAACTTCCCCCTCACCTGGTCTCACCGATCACCTGCCAACTTGTACTCTTCCCCCTCCTCCCCAACTTCTTATTCTTCCTTCTGCCCATTCCTTTCTGGTCCCAATGAAGGGTCCTGGTCTTGACTGTTAATTCCCCTCCATAGATGCTGCCGGATCTGCTGAGAACCATCCCCCCACCCCCACCCCGCCCCCAGCATTTTGCATGTGTTACTCTGGATTTCCAGCATTTGCAGACTCTCTTGTGTTCATGAATGTGTTGTGAGCATCTGTCCTTAGGATACTGAATATGCACAAAAATCATGCTTTGGCAAACTAATTAAACTGATGATTTCTAATTAATTTAATCCCTCTTCACCACCCATTGACCATATCCCTCCTTTCTCTACATATTCCTGTCCTCTGCCATCTACCTTCTCCACCATTCCTGCCAATGAATTCCAGGTTCCCACCACTCTGTCTTTAAAAAGACTTGCTCCACACACCTCCTTTGAAACTACCCACTGTCACCTTAAGTATTAGCCCTCCAGTATTAGATATTTCAGTCCCGGAAAGAAAAACATGGCTGTCCACTCTACCTATGCCTTGTGTAATTTTGTAACTTCTATCAATCTCCCTTCAGTGAAAACAGCTCCAACTTGTCCAACCTTTCCTTAAGGACTATGTCCTCTGAACCAGACAGTATCCTGTTAAACCTCCTCTGCACCCTCTCCAAAGCCTCCACACACTTCATGTAATGGGATGAGCAGAACGAATGCACCACTCTAATAAAAAAAAGTGAAGAGGCCATTGTGGGATCGGCCGGGGTTGGAATAGGGAGCTGAGGCTTTGCCTCAAGATGCTTTAGCATGAAGAGGTGGAGTAAGTGGCCCACCCAGTAAGAGGTGAGAGTGAGAACAGCTCTTTAAAGCCAGAAAAGCTCTTTCAACCCGGAGAAGTATGAAGTGATTTACTTTGGAAGGTCAAATCTGAAGGCTGAATACAGGGTTCTAGGCAGTGTGGAGGAATAGAGGGATCTTGGGGTCAATGTTCATAGATCCCTCAAAGTTGCTGTGCAAGTTGATAGGATTGCTAAGAATTCATTTTCTGTGTAGACCTTCAATAGCTGGGGATTGAGTTTAAGAGCCATGAGGTAATGTTGCAGCTCTATAAGACCCTGGTTAGACTACACTTGGGGTATGTGCATGGGTCCCAGCTATGCCTTCCTGTTTGTTGGCTACATGGAACAGTCTATATTCCGAGCCTACACTGGTGTCCACCCCCCACTTTTCCTACGCTACATCTACGACTGCATTGGTGCTGCTTCCTGCACCCATGCCAAGCTCGTCGACATCATAACTTTGTCTCCAACTTCCACCCTACCCTCAAATTTACCTGGTCCATTTCTGACACCTCACTCCCCTTTCTAGATTTCTCTGTCTCTATCTCTGTCTATTATAAACCCACTGATTCTCACAGCTACCTAGACTATACCTTTTCTCACCCTGTTACTTGTAAGAATGCCATCCCCTTCTCTCAATTACTCCACCTCCACTGCATCTGCTCTCAGGATGAGGCATTTCATGCTAGAACAAAGGAGATGTCCTCCTTTTTTAAAGAAAGGGGCTTCCTTCCTCCACCATCAATGCTGCCCTCAACTGCATTGCTTCTATTTCGTGCACGTCTGCCCTCACCCTGCAAGGGATAGGGTTCTTCTTGTCCACAGCTACCACTCCACCAGCCTCCGCATCCAGCACATAATTCTCTGTAACTTTCGCCATCTCCAATGGGATCCCACCACCAAACACACCTTTCCCTCCCCCCACCTCCTGCTTTCTGCAGGGATCGCTCCCTAAGCGACTCCCTTGTCCATTTGTACCTCCCCCTCCCCTCTGATCTCCCTCCTGGCACTTATCCTTGCAAGTGGAGCAAGTACTACACCTGCCCCTACACTTCCTCCCTCACTACCATTCAGGCCCCAAACAGTCCTTCCAGGTGAGGTGACACTTCACCTGTGAGTTTGCTGGTGTCATATACTGACATCAGCAAACTTGGGTTCGTTGCTCCCGGTGTAGTCTCTTGTATATTGGTAAGACCCGATGTAGATTGGGAGACTGCCTACGCTCTGTCGGCCAGAAAAAGTGGGATCTCCCATTTTAATTCCACTTCCCGTTCCCATTCCAACATGTCAGTCCATGGCCTCCTCTATTGTCACAATGAGGCCACACTCAGGTTGGAGGAGCAACACCTTGTATTCCGTGTGGGTAGCCTCCAACCTGATGGCATGAACATCGATTTTGCAAACTTCCGGTAATGTCCTTGCCCCTTCACCCTTCACCATTCCCTTTTCCTTCTCTCACCTTATCTCTTTGCCTGTCCATCACCTCCCTCTGGTGCTCCTCCCCCTTTTCTTTCTTCCATGGCCTTCTGTCCTCTGCTATCAGATTCCCCCTTCTCCAGCCCTGTATCTTTTTCACCTATCAACTTCCCAGGTCTTTACTTCACCCTTCCCCACCCCTCCTGGTTTAACCTTTCACCTTGTGTTTCTTCCTCCCCTCCCTCACCTTCTAACTCCTCATCTTATTTTCTCCACTCCTGACGAAGGGCCTCAGTCTGAAACATCGACTGTGCTCTTTTCCGTAGATGCTGCCTGGCCTGCTGAGTTCCTCCAGCATTTTGTGTGTGTTGCTTTGATTTCCAGCATCTGCAGATTTTCCTTTGCTTTGGGTATTGTGTTCAGTTTTTGTCGCCCATAATAGGTACAATGTGGATGCTTTAGAGAGGGTGCAGAGGAGATTTATCAGGAAGCTATCTGGACTAGAGGGCATATCTTATGAAGATAGGCTGAGTGAGCTAGGATGTTTCTCTTTGGAGTGAAGGAGGATGAGAGGTGATTTGATAGAGGTATACAAGATGATAAGAGGCATAGATCGAATGGATAGTCAGATACCTTTTCCAGGGTTGAAATGGTTAACACAAGGGGCAAAATTTTTATGTTGATTGGATGAAGTATGGGGGTTTGTCAGAGGTAAGTTCTTTACACAGAGAGTGGTGGTTGTGTGGAATGCCCTGCCAGGGGTGGTGGTAGAGGCAGATACATTAGGGACAGTTAAGACATTCATGGGTTGAAGTAAAATGGAGGGCTATGTGATAAGGAAGATTGTAGAGTAGGTTAAAAGGTTGGCAGAACATCGTGGCCTGAAAGGCCTGTGTTCTGTGTTCTAAATCAAAGACTTCAGCAAGAAGGAACAGGTAAGGATAGGCAGGAATTTCATTTTGCTCTTCAATCTTTGTCTTTGAATCACTGTATGAAGGATGGTAGTGCATTAGAATACACCTGCAAGATGAGGGAAGTTAGGGAATCTCCCTTTTGACAATATTTGTGATGTACGTACGTAGATGACCCAGGTTGGAGTTTTAGTAAGTTCACAGACTATGGGAAATTGGTGATGTAGCATGCACTATAGATATAGATCAGTTGCAGATATGGGAAGAGAAAGGTCAGATAGAGATTAACTCAGCTAAATGTGAAATGTTGCATCTTGGGAGATCAAATGTAAAGGGACTGACTGTACACTGTTAACAGCAAGACTTTTAACAGTGTTGGTGTGCAGAGAGATATCTGGGTCTCAGGCCACACTTCCATACAAGTGGCTACACAGGTTGATAGGGTGGTGAAGAAGACATACGACATGCTTGCCTTTATTAGTCGAGGAAATAAATTCAAGATTCCGGCTAGACTGCACTTGGAGTATTGCATCCATTTCCTGTGGCCCCAGCACAAAAAGGATGTGAAGGCTTTCGAGAGGGTGTAGAAGAGGTTTGTTAGGAAACTGCATGAATTAGAGGGTTTGGAGACGTTTCCCGGGATACTGCCTGGATTAGAGGGCTTAGAAAAGTTTGTTAGGATACTGTCTGGATTAGAGAGTTTGAAGAGGTTTCCCGGGATACTGCCTGGATTAGAGGGTTTGGAGAGGTTTGTCACAATACTGTCTGGATTAGAGGGTTTGGAGAGGTTTCCCGGGATACTGCCTGGATTAAAGGGTTTGCAGAGGTTTCCTGGGATACTGCCTGGATTAGAGGGTTTGGAGAGGTTTGTCAAGATACTGTCTGGATTAGTGGGTTTGGAGAGGTTTCCTGGGATACTGCCTGGATTAGAGGGTTTGGAGAGGTTTCCCGGGATACTGCCTGGATTAGAGGGTTTGCAGAGGTTTCCTGGGATACTGCCTGGATTAGAGGGTTTGGAGAGGTTTGTCAAGATACTGTCTGGATTAGAGGGTTTGGAGAGGTTTCCTGGGATACTGCCTGGATTAGAGGGTTTGGAAAGGTTTCCCGGGATACTGCCTGGATTAGAGGGGTTGGAGAGGTTTCCCGGGATACTGCCTGGATTAGAGGGTTTACACTGTGAGGAGAGGGTGGACAAACTGGGTTGTTTTCTCTGGAGTGGCGGAGGCTGAGGGAAATTCTGATGGAGGTTTATAAAATGATGAGAGGCATAGGTAGAGTAGAGAGCCAGTATCTTTTTCCCAGGGTTGAAATATCCAATACCAGAGGGCATATATTTAATGGAGAGGGGTTAAGCTTAAAGGCGATGTGCGGGCAGCATTTTTCCATAGAGTGTGCTGGGTGCCTGGGGTGCTGGTGGAGGCAGTTGTGACAGAGGCATTTAAGAGGCTCTTTAATAGGCTCAATGTCCAGAGAATGGAAGGTTATGGGAATTGTGTAGGCAGAAGAGATTAGGGTAGTTGGGCATTTGATTGTTATTTTAATTAGTTCAGCACAACACTGTGGGCTGAAGGCTCTGTTCCTGAGCTACTTCGTTTCGTTTTATGTGGTATAACGTGTTAAGTAATGAAAATCTTGATCTTTATACAACGGAACAGGAAAAAAGCAGAGAACTGCAGCAACACACACAAAAGGCTGGAGAAATATAACAGGTCAGGCAGCGTCTAAGGAGAAGAATAAACAGTTGACGTTTCAGGCCAGGACCCTTCAGCAGGTATGGAAGGGAAGCGGGAAGGATCCCAAAAGAAAAGATGAGCTGAGGGGAAGGCGCACAACCTAGAATATGATAGGTGAGACCAGGTGAGCCAAAGTGAGAGGCTGGGAGGTGATAGGTGGAAAAGTTAAAGGGCTGGAGAAGAAGAAATCTGACAGGAGAGGACAGTGGATCATGGGAGAAAGGGAACCAGAGGAAGATGACAGGCAGGAGGACGGAAGAGAAGAGGAAAGAAGGGAGCCAGAATGGGAAATGGAAAAAGAGAGAAGGGAGAGAGAGGAGAAATTACTGTAAGTTAGAGAAATCGATGTCAGGTTGGAGGCTGCCTGGATGGAATATGAGGTGCGGCTCCTCCAACTTGAGAGTGATCTCATCGTGGCATTGAGGAGGCCACAGGAATTTCATGTCAGCATGGGAATGGGGAGTGGACTTCAAATGGTTGGCCACCGGGAATTCCTGCCTGTCATGGCAGAGAGAAGGAGCTTGATGAAGTGGTCTCCCAATCTATGGAGAGAAGGCTGCACCAGTAGCACTGGATACAGTATATTCACAGGTGACATGTTGCCTCACTTGGAAGGACCGTCTGGGGGCCTGAATGATGGTGACGAAGGAGGTGTAGCTCTTGTTCCACTTGCAGGGTAAGTGCCAGCAGGGAGACCAGTGGAGAAGAACGAGTAGACAATAGAATGACACAGGGAGCGACCCCTGTAGAAACTGGAGATGTACCGTTATATAGAGTTCCATTTTTATGGTGCGTTATATAACAATTGGGCAGTGTACTTGATGAGAAAGTGAGGAGGGGTCGACCACAGTAATGTTCAAAGCATAGTCTATTATTAAGACCATAAGACCATCAGATATAGGAGCGGAATTAGGCCATTTGGCCCATTAAGTCTGCTCCACCATTTCATCATGGCTGATCCATTTTCCCTCTCAGCCCCAATCTCCTGCCTTCACCCTGTATCCCTTCATGCTCTGACCGATCAAGAATCTATCAACCTCTGCCTTAAATATACGTAAAGACACAAACTGACTCATACTGCCAATGAATGAAAATGCAAGCACAGAGATCAAGTCATTTTCCTGTATCAGTCATGGTGGTGACATGAATCAAAAGGCATCAGGAAGAACATTTAAAAATTGTAACATATATTGAAACTACGGTTCCCTGCTGAGAAACAGGAGGCTCACAGAAATGCTTTCAAATATCTTAGAGAATACAGACAAATGAGTTGGTGTGAAAGTGTTTCTGAAAGCCGGCATGAGAAATTAATACCCTTATCTTATAAAGATATCTCTTGAAAGGATATCACAGTTCTCGGTTTCATTTACCGATTGTTCAGAATAAAAAGCCATCTAACCCATATAAGCTGGTCTCTTACTCTGGAGTTATATATTATTTATGCAGACCCTTTGGCCCAACTGCTCCATACAGAGCAAGAGGCCCATCGAAGTTAATCCCATATCTCTCTGACTGTCCCTGTCACACTGCCTTGAAAATATGTTACTGTATCTGCCTCAGCCACTTCCTCTTGCAGCTTGTTCCACATACTGTGATGAGAATACACATAAAATTAAGATGTTTGCTGGCCTGGGTTAGCACCAGTGGCATCAGCAGTTGATCTGCCACCTGTCCTCAGGGGAAGGAGAGATAAAGAACAATGAAGCGGCATCTGGAGATGTGTAATGAAGGGACGGGAGAGAGAGCTGTCTGGAGCGGCTCCCGCTTTGAACCCTGAACTGTTTGAAGTGATGGACAGGTGATATCCCAGCAGGGGGATAAGAAGGGACAGGTTCGCTAAGGCAGGACACACGACACCCAAGGTAACGAGACCCTGGAAGCGGTGCACCTCTCACGAGTCGGTGGGAAGTACCGGACCTTAAACGCACAGGGTGGAAAGGTACGATCAGCGGGAACCCGGTGTGTGTCCACCCTCGCTTGGGTGCCGGGTTCACTGCAGAGGATCGACCGCATCTGGAAGAGGGGTCACAGTCGGTGACCTCAGGTGACATCACCAAGGACCTGCCCGAAAGCTGCTTGTGAGCCATATCGCCGGTCTGTGAGTGGAAGCTGTGTCTGAATGATCAGTCGTTCCCGTTCTCTCTCTCTCTCCCCCCACATCGTCCATCGCCATGGCAACGATTACTGCGAACTGAACTAAACCGAACTGGACTTTTGTGTCACTTTGAAATTGGTCATTTACCCCTAGACAACGATAGAGCTTGATTGATGCTGTTATCTTAATTCTGTGCATATGTGTGGTTATCATTGCTGAACTGTTGCATTTATTATCCTTTCGATTACTGTGTTGCTTGTTTCTTTAATAAAACTTCCTTAGTTCTAGTAATCCAGACTCCAACTGAGTGATCCATTTCTGCTGGTTTGGCAACCCAGTTACGGGGTACGTAACAATACTCACCACCCTCTGTGTGGAAAATGCAATTAGGTACAAATTAGCAGTCTTGAAGAATAAGAGATTGGAAGGTTGATTTTCATATTATTGAATATGTGAACCGAATGCATTGTAAGCATCTGATACTCATTCATTGACCATATTTTTAACGAAAAGAGGGCAGCTATAAGGAATAGTAACTCACAGGTAGCTGAGTAGTGCTCACAGAGTTATGCAGTTCTAAAGCAGGCCATTTGGCCCATCTAAACTAGTCCCATTTGTCCATGTTTTGCCAATGTCCCTCTAAATATTTCCTACCCATGTATATATCTCAAGAACCTTTTAAATGTTGTTAATGCACTTGCCTCAACCACTTCCACTGCAAGCTTATTCCATATACTGGCCACCATCTGTGTGGAAAAGTTGCCTGGCAAGTTGCAATTAACTTTTTTCCCCTCTCACCTTAAACTTCTACCTTCAAGTTCCTGGGGAAAAAAGACTAAGTGCATTCACCCTATGCCTCTCATGGTTTTATGCATCTCTGTTAGATCACCTCTGTCTCCTACATTACAGTACAAGGAATAAAGCCCTGGCATTTCCCCCCTTACCTAGTCTCACCTACCACATTCTAGTGTGTATTCCTTCTCTTCCCCCTTTTTTCCCAGGGCTTGGGGATTGAGAAATGTGTAATATATGAGGGGGCATAACTTTAACATGATTGGAGGAGTGTGTAGGTGGGATGTCCCAGGTAGATTTTCAACAGAGAGTGGTGGGTGGTGAAACGTGCTGCCAGGGTGGTGGTAGGAGCAGATACCTTAGAGACTTCTGAGAGACTCTAAGATAGGCACATGGATGATAGGAGTATGGGGAGCCATGTGGGAGGATTCATTTGATTGTTCTTAGAGAAGGCTAAAGGGTTGGCACAACTTTGTGTGTCTAAAGGCCTGTATTGTGCTTTACTGTTCGATGTTCTATGTAGGATGTTGACAGTTTACGAGAGGACCCTGGAGAGCATTGTAGAACAGAGGGACCTTGGAGTTCACGGTTCTCTGAAAGTGGAGTCACAGCTCAACAGGGCGGTGGAAGTGTCTTTTGGCATATTGGAAAGAGTGCAGAAGAGACTGAGAGGGATAATGCTAGAAGTCAAGGGTCTGAGTAATAGAGCTGCAACATCACCTCATGGCTCTTAAACTCAGTCTCTTGACTGATGAACAACACATCGTGATAGTTGTCCGTCGTATCAGACGATGACAGGAAACCTGTGCAGGAGAGTTTTTGAGGCGGAAAAGCCATTGCACTGGGGCAGTCCCACTCACTTGGCCTGAGCAGTCTGGGTCCAGTGGTATGAGTAGTCATTAAAAACTGGGGTCTTCCTTGGTTGCAGGGGATGACTGTGACTTGCTCTGTGCTTATGCCTTTTGCTCTCCACAGAACCTTTCAGAACCACCTTCCTGTCCGTTGGACCTCATTGTAGAACTCATCCGCCCAGTTTGCTGGTGCTGACTTAGCGTGCCAGGACAGGCATGTCCCTATCTCACCGGCGTATGAGGACCGCCTGTCGAAGTGGTGAACCAGGATGTGGCTGCTGTGGCATGCAGACAACTATTTGAAGCCACAGGTGAGAGCTGAGCATCCAGTGATGTGGGTGGGGAGGGACCAATGTTGAGTGAGCTGCCCCAGCACACCACATGTCTTCTTAATCACCATTGTCAACTCTAGCTTGAGCTGACTTTCCGAAATGCGATCAAATCAAATCAAATTCGTTTAATTATCATTCAACCATTCATCAATGAAACCGTATTCCTCTGGAGCCAAGGTGCAATACACACACAGCACATTCAAAATAGCAAGGTCATATAAAAAGGACATACATACATTGAACTCCATTTGCTATTCTTCAGCTCTGTAGCACATCCAATGGGATGCATTCTCTGGTACATTTATGGTATCTATGAAAATTTGGTGAGGCTCAATGGGGACTTGCCGAAGTTCCTTGGACTGCTGAGGAAGTCAAGGTACTGGTGGTCTTTCTTGGCTGTAGTCTATGTAATTGGAGCAGGACAGGCTATTAATAATATTCACCTTTCAGAACTTGAAGCTCTCAACCTCAGCACCATTGATATAGTCAGCAGTGTGCATTCCAGTTCAGATTCAGATTTATTTATAACATGTACATCAAAACATAGAGATGTGTGGTTTGTGTTCATGACCAACAGACCTTGAGAATGAGCTGGCGCAGCCCGCAAGTGTCGCCACACTTTCTGGCGCTAACATAGCACGTCCACAATGTCCAGCAGAGCAACAACAGCAATATCAAACCAAACATACCAACAGCAAAGCAAGCCCCTTTCCTCCCTCCCACCCATCAGCTCACTCACACACAGACATGCCTCCAATCCCACGACAGGCCACCTTTGGGCTTATGACCTCCAGTCCTTGACCCTGGACTCTCAGACTTGCAGACATTGGGCTCCCAGCTTCTGCCCTTGAGCCGGACTTGGGGATTCACAGACTTCTGGACAAGCTGGCCTCCAGACTCGTTGACTTCCATTTTCGAACTTCAGCTTCGGCCTCTGCACTCACAGACAACCAAATGCTCCTTGCCCACTTTGAACGGTCGTGGTTTGCACATTCCTGAGAATCAGCGAGAATGTTGTCTTTCTTCCCAGAGCTTTAGCCCACACTTGCTCTGGGTTCATTGGACCAGTGTCTGTTGCTTCAGAAACTTACATCCTCTGTACAGTAGGTGGCAGTGTTTCTCCGGTTAAACAGCCCAGTGTGGGAACACAAAATCAAAGTCGAGCTTACTGTCATCTGCACAAGTACACGTATGTACAGGAGCTATGAAAAACTTACAACAGCGTCACAGGCACAGAGCATCAGATAAACAGCATTCACAGGAAAGCATAAGTGATACACAAGTTTTACAAGAAAGAACACTATTAGAACACAAAATAAGCAAAGTCTATTTCGGCATAAAGTAGTCACACTGCACTATAGTGAGGTAGTGATTAGGGTGGTGCCAGTTGGTTCAAGAACCAAATGAATGGTTGAAGGGAAGCAACTGTTCTTGAACCTGGCGCTGTGGCTTTAGGGTTCTGTACAGGTCTAGTGACCATGACAGGGACAGCACCGCTAGGTTTGTATACCACGAGGAATGAAGAAGGCAAGACAGCGGCTATATTTCATTAGGAGTTTGAGGAGATCGGGAACATCACCTAAAACACTTGAAAATTTCTGCAGATGTACCGTGGAGAGCATTCTGACTGGCTGAATCACCGCCTGGTACAGGAGTGCGACTGCACAGGATCGAAGCAAGCCGCGGAAAATTAGTCATCTCCATCATGGGTACTAACCTCCGTAGTATCCAAGACATCTCCAAGGAGTGGTGCCTCAAAAAGGCAGTGTCCATCATTAAGAACCCCCATCAGCCAGAACACGTCCTCTTCTCACTGTTACCATCAGGTAGGAGCTACAGAACCCTGAAGGCACACGCTCAGCGATTCAGGAACAGTTTCTTCCTCTCTGCCATCCGATTCCTAAATGGACATTGAACCCATGAGCTCTTCCTCACTACTTTTTAATTTTATGTTTTTGCACTACTTAGTTAACCATTTGATATGCATATATAAAGGCCTCCGTTAGTCTTGCGAGACCATGGATCTGCGCCTGGAAAATCTTCACTCTCCAGGGCGCAGGCCTGGCAAGGTTGTATGGAAGACCAGCAGTTGCCCACGCTGCAAATCTCCCCTCTCCACGACACCAATGCTTTCCAAGGGAAGGGCATACAGCTTGGCACCAGTGTCGTCACAAAGCAAGGTGTGATTAAGTGCCTTGCTCAAGGACACAACACGTTGCCTCGGCTGGGGCTCGAACTCACGACCTTCAGGTCGCTAGTCCAATGCCTTAACCACTTGACCACATGCTCATACTATGCATATATATGCTTACAGTAATTCACAGTTTTCCCACTATATTATTGTGTATTTCATTGTATTTGTAAAATTAACAAATTTCACAACATATGCCAATGATATTAAACCTGATTCTGACTCTCTGCCCATGGGCAGCTGTGAGAAGATGGCATGGCCCAGCTGGTGGTGAGAACATTATACAAGCTGAACCAGCTTTTGCATGTAGTTCTGTCACCCCACTGCAGGAAGGATGTGGGGGCTTTAGCTAAGGTGCAGAAGAGGTTCACCAGGATGCTACCTGGATTAGAGGGGAGAGATTGGACAGACTTGAGTTGTTTTCACTGGAGGACTGGAGGCTGAAGAGAGACTAAGAGAATTTCATAAACTGAGAGGCAGAAATATGGCACAAATAGAGTCTTTTTCCCAGGGTAGAAATACCAAATACTAGAGGATAGTCATTTAAGGTGAGGGGGGGAAGTTTAAAGCAGATGTGTGAAGCAAGTTTTTTTTACACAGAGAATGGTGACTGCTTGGAATGTGCTGCCAGGGGTGGTGATAGAGGGGAACAAATTTGGTAAATAGGTACCGAGGTACGGTGAAAAACTTTGTTTTGCCAACCATCCCATATAGATCACTTCATTACAAGTTCCTGGGCCCAATACATTAATGCAATCGCAAACAAGACTATACTACATTAGGACTTTGAGGAGATTTGGTATGTCAGCAAAGGTTCTAGCAAATTTCTGCAGCTGTACATGGGGAGCTTTCTGACCGGTGGTATCACAGCCTGGTACAGAGGTATCAACGTGTAGGATTGCAACAGGCTGCTGAGGGCTGTAGTGTCATCCAGCTTCATCATGGGCACAACCCCTCCCACCACCGAGGACAGATTCAAAAGGCAGTGCCTCAAGAAGGTGCAATCGATCACTAAAGACCCTCACCATCTGAGCATGCCCACTTCTTATTGCTACCATCAGGAAGGAGGTACAGGAGGCTGAATACACACACTCAACGATTTGGAAACCATTTCTTCCCCTGCACTGTCAGATTTCTGAATTGTCCATGAACCCACGAACACGACCTTGTTATTCCTTTTCTTTGCACTCTTTATTTTGTAGCTTATATTAATTTGATTGTCTTTGCACGGCATTGCTGCTGTAAAACAACAAGTAACACATTACATGTCATATACAACAGTGATTCTGATTCTGAAATGCGTCTTTATGTGAAGTGTTATTCTTGACAGATCTTAGAGCAGAAAGTGTTGGCGTTAATAGGCAGCTGGTGAATGTGTCATTCTGGAGTAATTAGCTGCAAATTAGCTGTCATGAAGAGTAAGACAGTGGAAGTGTGGTGGAGATGTTACTGTAAAAGTGAAAAGAACACATCATAAGCATTTGATGCCCATTCATTGTTCACAGCTTTAAGGAAAAGAGAGCAAGCAGCTCTGAGCAATAGTAACACACAGACGGAGCTCAGAAACAGGACCTTCAGCTCAACTGGTCCACGCCAGCTACGATTCCTATCTGAGTTAGTTCCAGTTGCCCACATTTGGCCCTTGTCTCTCTAAACCTTTCCTTTCACCTCAGGTGGCACAGTAGTGTAGTGGCTAGAGCATCACTTTACAGCACCAGCTGTGAGGTAGGGGTTTGAGTCCTGTCACTGCGTGTAAGGAGCTTGGACATTCTCCCCGTGCCCATGTAGGTTTCCTCTGGGTGCTCCAGTTTCCTCCCACATTCCAAAGGCGTACGGTTAGGGTTAGTGAGTTGTGGGCATGCTATATTGTGCATGATGACACTTGCGGGCAGCCCCCAGTACATCCTCTCTGATTTGATTTGATTTGATGGAAATTACTCCTTTCATTGTATGTTTCGATGTACGTGACAAATAAAGCTAATCTTCAATCTAATTTTAATCTTAATCTCTTTATCCTTGCATACATCAATGTACTGTAGCTATTAAATATTGTTAATGTACCTGCTTCAACCACTTCTTCTGGCAGCTTGTTCCACACACTGATCACCATCTTGGTGAAAAAACTTCCCCTCAGGTTCCTATTAAATATCTCCCCTCTCTTCTTCAATCTCTCGCTTCTCGATTCCCCAACGCTGGGAAAATGCCTTTGTGCATTCACCCTATCTATGCCCCTCTTGCTTTTATACACCTCTGAGAGATCACTTAATCCAAGGAAAAATGTCCTAACTTGCCCAACCCCTCTCCATAACTCAGTCCCTTGAGCCTCGGCGACATCCTGATAAATCTCCTCTGCACGCTTTTGAATTTATTGACATCTTTCCTATAGATTGGTGACCAGACCTGAACATGATACTTCAAGTGTGTCTCACCAATGTCTTCTACAACTGCAATATAACACATTGACTTCTAATCTCAGTGCCCTGACCAATGAAGCCGACTTGCCAAAAAGCCTTCTACACACCTGTCCAACCTCCTTCTGAAGGCGGAGGCCGCAAACGAGATTCTCGTTCCTTTTCTTTGAAAAACGCCTGGAACCTGGCAGCAGATGGGTCTGGTTGGCCAAGTGTTTCCCAGCCAGCACCCCATCCCCAGAGAATATCGGACAGGCTTGGAAACTGCACCTCTGGCAGGCACAACGCTCTCTGCCTGTGACAGTGGCGGGGGACTCGAGAGTCTGCTGTCTTGCAGATCAATCAATGTCAGATAAATGTGAAGTGGGGTGGGTGGTGGGGGGAAAGCAAGGGACAGCTGGCCATCTCTAACGTGAGGGAAGTGTCCTTCACAGAATTGTCTGCTCTTCGATCAGATGCTCAGATTATGACTTATTTTCCACTTGAAATAAGCACAGAGTAACACAGCAAAGGAGCTGACCTTTCAGTCCAGCTCATTCGTGCTGAACACAGAGCCACCCGACTAGTCCCATATACTTGTTTTTGCCCCATATCACTTTGAACCTATCTTATCCATGTTCCTGTCCCACTATCTTTTAAACGTTGTAATTATACCTACCTATACCACTTCATCTGGCGGCCGATTCCATATATCCACCACTCTCTACGTGAAAATGTTGCTCCTCAAATCCTCCTTAAATCTTCCCCCTCCACCCTAAACCAGCACCCCCTGGTTTTAGACTCCTGTTGTTTGGTTCAGCTCAGCTCATTATAGAAAGGATGTGGAAACTTTAGAGAGAGTACAGAGAAGATGTACCAGGATATTGCCTGGACTACATGGCATGTCTCATGAAGGTTGATTGAGTAAGTTATGTCTTTTTTTCTTTGGAGGGAAGGAGGATGCGAGGTGACCTGATCGAGGTGTACAAGATGATTAAAGGCATAGCTGAAGACTTTCCCAGAGCAGAAATGGCTATACAAAGAGGCATAATTTTAAAATGATTGTAGGAAAGTATAGTGGGGGTGGGATGTCAGAGGTAAATTCTCATTTGACATGGAGATTTGTGGGTGCATGGAATGTGCTGCTAAAGTGGTGGCAGGGACAGATACGTTAGGAACATTCAAGGAACTCTTAAACAGGCACATGGATGGTAGAAAACTGGAGGGTTATGTAGGAGGGAAGGGTTAGATTGATCTTGCAGAAGGTTAAAATGTTGGCACAACATTATGGGCCAAAGAGCCTGCACTGTGCTATGTCCTATATTATAAATACCCTGGGGAAAGACTCCATTCACGTTATCTATGTCCCTCATGATTTTATAAATCTCTACAAGGTCACCACTCAGCCTCCTTCACTCCAAGAAAAACTTTCCCAGGATATCCAGCCTCTCCTTATAACTCATACCCTCCAGTCCTGGTAACATCTTAGTGAATCTTGCCTGCACTCTTTCCAGGTTAATTATACCTTCCTCTAGCTAAGCTGGTGACCAGATGAGAAGAGAAGCCAACTCCAGCGTCAACACAGCACTTCATTAGGTCCCTGAAGGGCAGAGGAAACGCAGTAGACCAAAGACAACTTGGTGCCATACCGTAAAGCCAGAAATGATGACCTGAACCACACCTGCGGCACAATAGAGAAAATGGCCAAGGACAGGCAGAGATGGAGGACATTCATTGCAGCCCTAAATGCCAGTGGCGTAATGGGCAGTAACTAATTATCCACTACGGTAGTGTCACCCACTAACTTACAGATGGAGTTAGAGCAGAATCTGGGCAGACAGTCATGGGTGACAGGGAGTACAGAACACAACCTTGTGGGGCACCAGTGTTGAGGATAATCGTGACAGAGGAGCTGCTGCTTATCCTTACTGATTATAGTCGGTTGGTCAGAAAGTCGAGGATCCAGCTGCAGAGGGAGGTGTTGAGTGCCTGTACCAGGAGTTTGGTGCTACCTTCGCCAGGAAGTATGGTATTGAAAGTGGAGCTGTGGTCAATACAGACTTGTAGGTGTCTTCACTGTCTAGATGGTCCAGAGATAAGCATGTGTCTATGGAGATGGTATCCACTTGTTTTGACATTAGGCTGATTGCAGTGGGTCGAGGTTGTCTGGGAGGCTGGAGTTAATGGGTGCCACGACTAGCCTCTTGAAGCAGTTAATGATGGTGGATGTCAGAACCACTGGGCAGTAGTCATTAAGACACATTATCTCATTTCTGTTGAGCACCAGGATCATAGTGGTGTTCTTAAAGCAGGAGGAAACGATAGGCTGAGGTAGGGTGAGGTTAAAATTACCTGCAAAAACTCCTGCCATCTGATCTGGACAGGACCTAAGGACATGGCCAGGGACACCATCCGGGCCAGGTGCTTTCCATGGGTTCATTTTCTGGATGACATTTCCTAACAGTGACTTGTGGTTTCAGGTGTCCTGGAGACCATCCGGATGGATGGTGACATACCCACTCCCTACTGCTCAAAGCATACATAGAATAGCATGCATAGAGTGGGAAAACATTAGAGAGGGTGCAGGGGAGATTTACCAGGGTGCTGCTTGGATTAGACAGTATGCTTTTTGAGAATAGGTTGAGTGAGCTAGGGGTTTTCTCTTTGGAGCAAAGGAGGATGAGTAGGGGATTTGATGGAGATGTACAAGATAATTGAGTGGACAGCCAGAAACTTTTCCCAGGACGGAAATGGCTAATACAAGGACATATAATTTGTAGGCGAATGGAGGAAAGTATGAGGGAATGTCAGAGGTAGGTTTTTGTTTACACAGAGAGTGGCAAGTGCCTGGTACACACTTTCAGAGTGGTGGTAAAGGTAGAAAATTTAGGGACATTTAAGAGACTCTTAAATAGGAACACGGATGATAGACAATTGGTTATGTGGGAGGGGAGGGTTGGATTAATCTTGGAGTAGCTTAAGAGGTTGACACAATATTGTGGGCTGAAGAGACTGTACAGTGTTTTTACTGCTCTATGTTCTATGTTCTAGATTCACCAGACTCTTGAGAGAAATAATTTCTACATAACCCCTACATAACTGTAGACACTGGGTGCATCAATGCTGACATCTCCTGGCAGCACCCCATTACTGCAGGCAGCATTATGACCGCTCACTCCAGCACAGGTATCCGGAATCAGAATCAGATGTATTGTCACTGACATATGTCGTGAAATTAGTGCCAAAGTGCCCAGTTTCAGTTGCCCCATGGAGCTACTGAGATCTACCCGGACTTCAGTGAAGTGCAGATCGGGGCAGCCACTGGAGCCACTGCCCCTTGGCTCCAATGTCCCTGATTTGATCCCAACCTCCAGCACTGTCTGTGTGGAGTTTGCCCCTGAGTGTGGGTGTTTCCCCTGGGTGTTCCGGTTTCCTCTTGCACTCCGATGACTTTGGTAGGTTAATTACTTTCCCCTGGTGTGGGGTGAGGGGTATGTCGGGGGAGAATAAATGGGATTAGGTTACCATGCCATGCTGTTTTCAATGGTCAGCACTTTTCCAGAGGGATGAATCTTGGAGGATGTTGAATGGCACTGACCTCCCGCTATACCAGTGAGGATGTGATCCTCATGCCCCATATAAAGATGGGGCTGTCGGGAGAGCTGAAAGAAGTTTATAAAATTATGAGCGTACAGACGGGGTAGGCATTCATATCTTTTACCCAGGGCAAAACGTCAAATACTAGGGGACATGCATTTAAGATGACAGGGGGAGAATTGTGGGGCAAATTTTTTTTTATGGATTGCCAGGGAAGGTGCTGGAATCAGATACGATATACTAGGTGTTTAAGATATAAAGATTAAAGATGAGCTTCATTTGTCACATGTACATTGAAACAAACAGTGAAATGTGTTGTTTGGATCAATGAACAATGCAATCCCAGGATGTGCTGGGGGCAGCCTGCAAGTGCAGCATGCTTCCTGCACTAGTATAGCACGTCCACAATTTACCAGCCAGAACCCATCTGCCTTTAGAAGGTGGGAGGACACCCATGTGGTCGCAGGGAGAACATACTAACTTACAGGCAACTGTAGGGTTCAATTCTATTCAATTCCAAGACTTTGAAGAGGCTGCATTTGGAATATTGTGTTGCATTGTGGAGGTTTTCTTGCTTGTTAGAGGAAACATGTCATTAAGCTGAGAAAGGTGCAGAGGAGACTTATGAGGATGTTGCCAGGACTCAAGGGACTGAGTTGTAAGACCATGAGACATAGGAGCAGAATTAGGCTATTCAGCCCATCGAGTTTGCTCCGCCATTCTATCATGACTGATCTCCTTCGGATGCTCCAGTTTCCTCCCAGATTACAAAGACTTACATTTAGGGTTAGCGCATGCTATGTCAGTGCCAGAATACATGTTGAAACTTGCGGGCCGCCCCCAGCACATCCTTGGATGGTGTTGGTCGTTGACCCTTTGACATATTTCCCGGTATGTTGTGATGTAATGTGAGAAATAAAGGTAATCTTTAATATTTATCATTTCATTATACCTCCCCCATATCCAGGAAGTACAATCCAAACCACCAGATAATTCCTCGGCCTGAAAGTTTGCCACCCACGAGATCCCATTAGCCATCTGCCAAGCTCGTTCAAAAACATTTTGGTTTAATCGCTCTTCTGCTCACCACAGATGCAATTGTTCCTTCAGGGCCCTTTTAACCCAATGTGACAGATGTTCAGATGCTCTCCAACAGATGAGTCCTTCATCCTGTTGTTGAGGCTACCTTGGAACTCATTCGCAGAGACGGAAAAGGAGCACGGAGAACAAGGCACACTGTCCCTGATCAGTCGGATCTCTGATGATAGTAGCTGTGATGTTATGTTGCAGTGGTACAAGACGTTGGAAATGCTGCATTTGGAATATTGTGTTCAGTTTTGGTCGCCCAGTTGTAGGAAACACATCATGAAGCTGGAAAGAGTGCGGAGGAGACTTATGAGGATCTTGCAGGACTCAAGGGACAATGAGACATAGGAGCAGAAATTTGCCAACATACCAAATCATCTCAAACTCACGTAGCTCCAGTTGTGCCTTCTTTGTAATTGCATTGATACGTTGGGCCCAGGATAGACCTTGGGATAGATGTTGACAGCCAGGAACCTGAAACTGGTCTCCCTTTCCATTGCTGAAACACCGATAAGGACTGATGTGTGTTCCCCCGACTTACCCTTCCTAAGGTCTACAATCAATCCCCATGTCTTACTGACGCTGAGTTCAAGGTTGTTGTTATGACACCACCTGGCAATCTGTCTCACCGCTGAACACCGCCTCGTCACCATCTGAAATTCTGCCATCAATGGATTTTTAGATGGAGTTTGGGCTGTGCCTAGCCTCACAGTTATGAGTGGAGAGCAGTGGGCTAAGTATGCATTGATGAAGTGCATCCGTGTTGATTGTAAGTGAGAAGGTGTTATTTCCAATCTGCATTGACTGTGGTCTCCCAATGAGGAAATCAAGGATCCAGTTGCAAAGGGAGATATACAGGCCCAAGTTTGAAGCTTATTGATTAGCATCTTATCAACATTCTCCCCTCTTGCATCTACGTCCCTACTCTCTTTCCCTCTGCCACCTTTTTCACCAGCTCTAAAATAAATCACGGCTCTTCTACATTAAAGACATATCTTGGTCAAAGGCTGCACGAGCCAAATGGATGAGATTAGATTAGGGTAAGTAAGTAAGTGACACTCTTATTCCAGAGGCAGCACTGTCTATAAGTCTTACCCAGACCTGTAACACACAGTGTATCAACTCTGGTCTAAAACTGGCGAACCCATCAGCAGAATGTAAAATGCTTCTTGTTTACTCAAGCAGATGTCTGAATTGATTAAGTTAAGTGCTACCAATTACTCCCATGTCTTACTTATGTTGCTTCAATGGAAAAGCACTTAATAAAAGTCCTGACAGGATAATAATATCACCTCCAGTACGTGGAGACTTCTATTGTTTGCAGTGTTCGAGGATCATCTATAGAACCTGGGCTTCCTGACATCATGACCTGCATTTTATCCCAAAGTAATTCAATTGCAGAACAAGATGATTGATGTTGTCTGGAAAAGCGTGGTTTCATGTGTCAGTAATAACCTTATTATCCTCTGTCAGAACAAAGTGCCGGCATATTCTGCCTGACCTTGAATTCAACATTATTCTCTCTTCTACCTCAAAAGGCATTTTTCACAATCTGAGATCTAACAGGCTCCAGTACACTGAGAGATCGAAATGCTTCTTATAATGCATCTACCTTTGTAGTCCATTAAGAAAGTAGGTACGTATATAATCTCAATCAGGGCAGTGGTGGGACAAATGCTGCTATGGCGATGGAGCTGGCTGTAGCCTAATGGGCAACAAACTAGCTTTTACACTCATAGAGTCATATAGAAATCGGCCTTTTGGCCCATCATAGTCATGCTGACCATCAAATACTCGTCGTGGCTATCCCTCGAGGTTGAGGATGATGGTCTTAATCCTGTTGATCTACTTATGGGCTCTCAAGTGGCTTATGAGTCCAATCTTGGCTTTGAAAGTTCTTCCGCATTCGGGACAGGTAGTTCCAGGTGGCAGATCGGGTTTTCGTTGTTGCTGCCTCTCTTTCCATTTTCTTCTCTTTTCTTCTAATTCTGCACATCTGTTGGCTTCGAAAGTTGCTGTTCCTTCTCGGATGATGGCTTGCCAGAATTTCCTGTCCTTGGCATTGGTTTCCCAATTGTTGATTTCAATGTTACATTTCTTTGTGATGGCTTTTAAGACGTCTTTGAATCGCTTCCGTTGCCCGCCTCTTTTACGTTTGCCTTCTTTAAGCAGGGAATAGAAGATTTGTTTCGGCAGACGTTCGTCTTTCATCTGAACAACATGACCGCTCCATCTTAGTTGGTTCTTGATGACATAGGCTTCAATGCTTATTGTTTTTGCTTCATTTAGCACACTGATGTTGGTTCTTCTATCTTTCCAGCTGATAGTTAAGATGTTTCGAAGACAGCGTTGATAGAACTTTTCAAGTGCCTTCAAATGCCATCGGTATGCTGTCCAGGTTTTTGATGCATACAGGAGCGTTGGGATTACCACTGCTTTGTACACTAACATTTTGGAGTCTGTTCGGATGTCACGATCATGAAAGACTCTTGTTCGGAGACGTCCAAAAGCTGATCCAGCTGACTGTACTTCAGTCATAGAGTCATAGAGCATGCAAACAGGCCTTATGGCCTAACTGGCCCATACCAAACAGGATTCCCATCCAAGTTGGTCCCATTTGCCTCTGTTCGGCCCAGTTCCCTCTTTTCCTATCCCCGAACCTGTCCCAGTCCCTTTTAAGTGTTGTTAATGTACCCAGCTTCCACCACTTCCTCTGGCAGTTCATTCCATTTACTGACCACCTTCTGGGTAAAAAAAGTTGCCCTTCGGGTCCCTATTAAATCTCTCCCCTCTCACCTTAAACCTATGTCCTCTAGTTCTAGATTTCTAACTGTGGGAACATGACTGTGTGCACTCACCCTGTCTATGCCATCTGTAAATTTGCTGATGACTCTGCTGTTGGAGGCAGAATCTCAGACGGTGGTGTGGAAGTGTACAGGAGTGAGATATATAGGGATGTTGAGTGCTACTTCATTATTTCTCATTGAACCATTTATTTATTTTGTAACTTATGGTAACTCTTATGTTTTGTACTGTACTGCTACTGCAAAACAATAAATTGCACGATACAGATCAGTGATAATAAAACTAATTCTGATAATATCACTCCACACTCCAATGAAAAAAGACCAAACCTGTTCAACCTCTCTCCATAACTCCGTTCTGGCAACATCCTTGTAAATCTGCTCTTCACTCTTTCCAGCTGAAGGGAATGTTTTCAATAAATTATACATTCAAGATGACCAAAACTGAACACAATCTTCCAAATGTGGCAACACCAACATCTTGAACAATTGCAGGATAACATTACTACAACTCCTGAACTCAATGTATTGCTTGCTGAAAAAACAGTCCACATCTGGAAACAGGTGTTTGCCTCTCAGTGTAAGTTCTCATTCCTAAACGGTAGCGTAACAGTCGACGAGACGCAACTACAGCTCGGGGCGTCGGAGTTTGGGGTTCAATATGACGTCATCTGGAAGGAGTCTGTACATCCTCCCTCCCTGTGGGAAGTGCTGCAGCTTCTTCCACAGTCCAAAGGTGCACTGGAGAGTAGGTAAATTGTCTCATTATTAGGGTTATTAGGCAAGCATTGAATCCAGGGTTGCTGGGGCAGCACAGCTCGAAGGGCTGGGTGGTCTTACTCCACACTCTAACTGTAAATAAGATCTAAATTTAAAAGCTAAACACGCAGCAGGTTAACAGACCAAACTTCAAACTCACGAAGATGATAGACTGCATCTACTAGTAGTCCTGTCAGTCACCACAGGCCGCTGTTGGTGGGGCCATGTCTCTAGCTCAGTGACCTTACGCCGATGGTTGTGGGTTCAGTTCTGACCAGGGTTGTCTGAGAATTTCCTGTTGGTTACAAATGAACCAGAAACTGGTGGAGGGAGTAGAAAGACGGAACATACAACTTAGCACATTGAATATTGAACACAGAACAGTACAGGCCCTGTGGCCCACGATGATGTGCCAACCTTTTAATCTACTCCAAGATCAATCTAACCCTTTTTTCCTCACATAGCCCTCCACTTTGCTTTCATCCATATGCCTACCTAAGAGTTTATTAAATGGCCCTAATGTATCAGCCTTTACCACCTCCCCTTGCAGCACATTCCAAATACCTATGACTCTATTTGAAAAAATCCTACCTTTGACATCCCTTCTATCCTTTCCTCCAAACACCTTAAAATTAGGTCTCCTTGTATTAGCCATTTCTGCCCTGGGAAAAAGATGCAGGCTAACCACTTTATTTATGTCTCTTACCAAGTTGTACACCTCTATCGGTCACCTCTCATCCTTCTTTGCGCCAAAGAGACAAATCCTAGCCGACTCAACCTTTCTTCATAAGACATTCTCTCTAATCTGGGCAGCAGATCGGTAAAGCAACACATGTACTGCCAGGGGTCGTGGTAGAGGCTGGTTCATTAGAGCTCCTGTATTTCGATGAGAACTGATGTAGCTCGCTGAGAACCTACACACCGTTTGCCAGAAAAGTGGGTTCTCCCGGTAACCACCCGTTTCAATTCTGCTTCCCATTCCCATTCTGACATGTCCATCCATGGCCTCCTCTACTGCTGTGATGAGACAACACTCAGGTTGGAGGAGCAACAACTTATATTCCATCTGGGTAGACTCCAACCTGATGGCATGAACATCGATTTATTGAATTTCTGGTCATTATCTTCCCCCCCCACTTCACTATTCCCCACTCCTGCTTCCCTCTCACCTCATCTCCTTACCTGCCTAGCACCTCCCTCTAGTGCTTCTCCTCTTTCTCTTTTTTCCATAGGCTTCTGTCCTCTTCTATCAGATTTCCCCTTCTCCAGCCCTTTAGCTCTTCCACCAATCCACTTCCCAGCTCTTTACTTCACCCCCTCCCCTGGTTTCAGCTATCACCTACCACCCTGTACTTCTTCCTCCCCTCCCCCCACCCTCTTATTCTGACTTCTCCTCTTTCTTTCCAACCCTGATGAAGGACTTTGGCCCAAAATGTCGGCTGTTTTGTCTTTTCTGTAGATGCTGCCCAACCTGCCGAGTTCCTCCAGGACTTTGTGCGTGTCGCTTTGGATCTCCAGCGTCTGCAGATTTTCTCATGTTTGTGAGCATACTGGTAAATCTCTGCGCCCTGTTTAAAGCTTCCACATCATTCCTATAATGACGCAAACAAAACTGAACACAATACTCCAGGTGTGGTCTAACAAGGATTTTATAGAGCTGCAACATTACCTCAGAGCTCGAACTCAATTCCCCCATCTAAGGAAGGCCAACACACCATATGCCTTCCTAATCACCTTAACAACTTGTGCAGCAACTTTGAGGGATCTATGGACGTGAACCCCAAGATCCCTCTGTTCCTCCACACTGCCATTTACCCTGTACTCTGCCTTCAAGTTTGACCTTCCAAAGTGTATCACTTCATACTGTGTTCCTATTGAACCCCAACTGCCCTTTTCACCCAAAGGGCATAGGATTAAGGTGAGAGGGGAGAGATTTAATAAAAAACTAAGGACCAACTTTTCATGCAGAGTGTGGTAGGTATATGGAATGAGCTGCCAGAGGAAATGGTTGAAACAGGTGCTGTAACAATATTTAAAAGGCACTTGGATGAGTACGTGGATGAATAAGGTTTAGAGGTTATGAGCCTCAGATAGGAACCTTAGTCAGCATGGACCAGTTGGGCCAAATGGCTTACTTCTGTGCTCTAAGACTCCAATAACTTTCGAGGGAAGCTGATTGTCCTCCACGTGACCAGCATTCCCACATTTTGAGAAAGGACACAACCGGCAGAAGACAGTTTAACATTTAACAATGGACTTAATATTTAATAACTTGTTGCCACTATGAATGAACAATCTTTAGATAGCTCAGAGACCTCGACGATCAGACAGGTCGTCATAATAGGTCATAACAGAGTTTTGTTATGAACTCCGTGACAAGGAACTCGTCTTAGTTAAGCAGAGATCTTCAAAACCTATTAAAAAAACAAATTCATGACCAATCACAAACCCACTGATTTCTCAGTCTCTTCTTTTAAAAAAAAACATCTACATTGTGACATTTGGATCCACACTGGTATTTATAGCGGTCTGCTCTCATTCTATCCCCAAATTGCAACCATCCATTCTCTGTGTGTGTTTATGCAGTTTACATCGAATCGTAGAATATGAATCCTATTCACAGTTCAGGTCAAGGTCAAAGTCAAAGTTTATTGTCATCTAAGCAAGGCCACGCATGCACAGGTGCAATGAAAAACTTACTTGCAGCAGCATCACAGACACAGAGCTTCAGAAGAGCAGCGCTCATGAGAAGAACATCAATTAAACACAAATGATCACAATCTTTGGTATCATTTGATATAATTCTTAGGGTGACATGATAGTATAGTGGTTAGCGTAACACTATTATAGTGCCAGCTGTAAGATCAGGGTTCAATTCCTACCACTGTCTGTAATGAGGTTGTACGTTTTCCCCAAGACTGCATGGGTATCTTCGAGAAGCACCAGTTTCCTCCCACATTGCAAAGATTCTTTAGCAGAAAAGGTGAAGAAGAACCCCAAGGTCTTCTACACAATATTCAGAGCCTAAGGACAGCAAGGAACAAAATTGTTCCTCTGGAAGATCAGTGTTGTCATCTATGCATGGAGTCTAAAGAGATGGGGAAGATCTTAAATGGATTTTTTTTGTATCTGTATTTACTCAGGAGATGGACACAGAAGTGAGTCAAAGCAGCAGTGAGGTCACAGACTATAAACAGATAACAGAGGAGGATATGTTTGCTGTTTTGAGACAAAATAGGGTGGATAAATCCCCAGGGCCTGACAATGTGCTCCCTCAGACTCCATGGGAGGCTGGTGCAGAAACTGCAGGGGCCCGGGGCCCTAGAGAGATATTTAAAACGCCCTTCGCCTTGGGTGAGGTGTCGGAGGATTGGCGGATAGCTAATTTTGTTCCATTGTTTAAGAAAGGCTCTAAAAATAAGCCAGGAAATTATAGGCTGGTGAACCTGACATCAGTAGTGGGATAGTTATCGGAAACTATTCTAAAGGACCAGATATATAAGTATTTGGATAGATGGAGTGATTAGAGGTAGTCAACGTGGCCTTGTGCATAGTAGATCCAACCAATCTTATAGTTTTCGAGGAAGTTACCAGGAAAGTTGATGAAGGCAAAGCTGTGGCTGTGGATGTAGACTACGTGGACTTTCGTAAGTCCTCTGATATGTTCCTAAATGGGAGGTTGGTCAAAAAGGTTCAGTCGCTTGGCATTCAAGATGAGGTAGTAAAATGAATTAAATATTGGCTTCATGTGAGAAGCCAGAGAGTGGTAGTAGTTGGTAGCTTATCTGACTGGAGGCCTGTGACTAGTGGTGTGCTGGGTGATTGATAACGTGATAATGTGGTAAATCGGATCAGCAATATTGCAGAACACATCAAGACTGAGGTGTAATAGACAGCGAGGAAGACTATTAAAACTTGCAGTGAAATCTGGACCAGCTGGAAAAATGGGTTGAAAAATGACCAGATGGAACTTAATGCAGACAAATGTGAGATGTTGCATTTAAAGAGGACAAATCAGGGTAGCACTCACACGGTGAGGAGGGCTACTGAGGAGTGTGGTAAAACAGAGGGATCTGGGAATACAGATCCATAATTCCTTGAGAGTGGTGTCTCAGGAGGATAGAATCGTAAAGGAGGCACACTGGCCTTAATAAATCAATGTACTTAGCACAGGAGTTGGGATGTTATGTTGAAGTTGTATAAGATGTTGGTGATGCCTAAGTTGGAGTATTGTGTGCAGTTTGGTCATCTACCTACACGAAAGATGTTAATAAGGTTAAAAGAGTGCAGAGAACATTTACAAGGACGTTGCCAGGACTTGAGGACCTGAGTTGTAGGGAAGGGCAGAATAGGTTAGGATTTATTCCCTGGAGTGTAGAAGGATGAGGGGAGATTTGATAGAGGTATACAAACTTAAGAGGGCTATAGAGAGGGTAAATGGAAGCAGGCTTTTTCCACTGAGGTTGAGTGGGACTAAAACTAGAGGTCAGGGGTTAAGGGTGGAAGGTGAAATGTTTAAGGGGAACATAAGGGAGAGCTTCTTCACCCAGAGGGTGGTGACAGCGTGGAACGAGCTGCTAGTGGAAATGGTGGATGCAGGTACAATTTCAATATTTAAGAGAAATTTTGAGAGGTACATAGATGGGAGAGTTATGGTCTGGGTGCAGTCTGGCATCAACTAGATGGGCCAAAGAGCCTGCTTCTGTACTGTAGTGTTCTATGACTCTCCATACGAGTTAGCGTTAGTGAGTTGTGGGCACAACATTGTCACTGCAAGTGTGGTGGCACTTACAGACTGTCTCCAGCACAATTTTTTTCTGATTTGAGTTGACACAAGCAACACATTTCACTGTATGTTTCAATGTGCATGTGACAAATAAAACTAATCTTTATTTTTATCTTTATAAGACTCAATTAGAACAGAAAAGAAAGCAACGTCTTTTTTAATGTAAAGTGATCAGTATGGTGATAGTGTTGCTAAACTCTAGTGATTAGGCTCCATAAGACATAGCCCATTCAGCCCAACAAATCTGCTCCGCCATTCCATCATGGCTGACCCCAGCTCCCACTCAACCTCATACACCTGCCTTCTCACCATATCCTTTGATGCCCTGACTGATCATGAAACTATCAACTTCCACCTTAAGTATACCTACTGACTTTGCCTCCACCGCAGTCAGTGGCAGAGCATTCCACAGATTCACTTAAAAAAAAAATTCCTCCTTACCGAATCCCAGTTGGTTCAAGAACCAAATGGCTGAAGGGAACTAGCTGTTCTTGAACCTGGTGGTGCACTTTATTAAAAAAATTCTACAGATGCTGGAAATCTTGAGCAACACTCACAAAATGCTGGAGGAACTCAAGGAGTATCTCAGAGAGGGGAATGAATAGTTGATACTTTCATAAACAGGTGCATGAAAAATGGAGGGCTATGTGGTAGAGAAGGGTCAAATTGATCTCGGAGTAGGTTAAAATGACGGTACAACATTGTTGGCCATAGGGCTTGTACTATGTTGTACGGTTCTATGTTCTATCAGGAATTCAGGCGTCTGTACCTCCTGCCCAAGTGTAGCTGCGAGAAGATGGCAAGGCATGGACGCTGGGGACCTTTGATGATGGATGAAGCAACAGCCCTGTGGGAGCTCCTTCACCAGCAGGACTGCAGCGATTCTCGATGGTGGCCCACACCCAACCTTCTCGATGGAGCACCAGGAATGTGAAATGTGAGATCACGGGCAGCTGTACAGAAGGAATTAAAAGGTGTTAGTCTGGAATGTGGGAATGCTTTGAGAAGGTACAAGGGGACCAACTCACAGCAATGCTTCGAGAACTTAGCGTGAGTGCCAGGCGACAGACTTGAGAGTAGGCAATGGTGAAAGTACTGGGGTAGTTATGATAGGTTTTTGAAGGGTATAAAAAGGGGCAATTTTTTTGTGCAAGGGGAAACCTTCTCAGGCTGGGTGGTGACTGGTGCTATGTGTTGGAGATAGAGACAAGTATATAGAGAGAGAAAGAAGGAGAGGGAGGGGAGGGGAAGAGAGGGTGGAGGCGCGAGGGAAGAGAGAGAGACTAAAAAAGCTGTCAGATACTTGCGGTTCCCTACAGCAATATATTGTGTGGTGTGGCTGAGCGATTGGTTGATAGTATTATTTTGTCTGTTTTACTATTTTATTAATCATTTTTCTTTCTTTCTGTATTTTATTATTTATGCCTCTCTAACAAACAAATTTCTTATAACCTTTAACATGTGTACAGTGCCTTCTTTTGTTTGCGGATAGCTCTGGCTGCTGAATCAGAAAAGAACTAGGAACGGACTTCAAGATATTTTTGTTACCGAAACTAAGTAGCCAAATGGTTAACATCCTGCTTTACTCACTGCTTCTGTGAGATAATTTCATCTTAGACAGTCCAATTCACCTAGTGCTAATTTTAATAGAATCTGACCCACATCTGTGGTTGAAATCTATTCATAATGTGACCCATGTCCAGAATATCTTGATACAGAATTATTGTATACTAAAACTGTCAAACTAAAGGAGACTGGCTGGTGAATTATGTAGCAACTTCCTTGCCCAATGACAATGAGGAGCTGTCGTCATTACAGAATGTTTTCGGTGGAACTGCCAAGTCACAACTGAATACAAATCTTTCAAGCTTCCTTGTCAAGAACAGTCATTTGATCTTGAAACTTAACCAGGCCAGGAACCAACGTGAAACATCCTCAATCAAGAAATTTCAAAGACATTCTGAACTTTTGAAGGATCAGGTTGATTTCCCTAATTGTAAGTGCATGAACCATCAACACAAGGCTCCGCATAAGCAGAAAAGATGCTGAAAGCAGTCAGCAAGCCGGGCAGAATTCCATGGAAAATGAACCCTAGGATCCTGACATCATTGTGGTGACACAATTAAATTTATTATCACTGACATGAAATTTGTTATTTTGTGGCAGAGTATAATGCAAAGACACAATATTGCTATAAACTTCAAATTAAATTAATAGTCTGAATGAAATGAATAATGACGCAGTGTTCATGAATTCATGGCCCATTCAAAGTCTGATGGCCGAGGGGAAGAAGCTGTTCCTAAAATACTGAATGCGTGTCTTCAGGCTCCTGTACCTTCTCCTTGATGATAGACGTGCGAAGGGAGCATGTCCCAGATGATGAGGATCCTTAATGGCAGACGCCACCTTCTTGATGCATCGCCATTTGAAGATGTCCTTGATGGTGCCCATGATGGAACTGGCTGAGTCTAGAACCCTCTGCATCCTCTGTGTATCGGAGGCTCCATAACAGACGGTGATGCAACCAGTCAGAATGCTCTCCACCGTACATCTGTAGAAATTTGTAAGAGCCTTTGGTGACATACCAAATCTCCTCGAGCTCCTAACAGAACAGGAACAGAACCGATCAGCTAGATAAGCGGGCCAAGGAAAGGCAAATGATGTTCAATTTGATAATAGACACTGCCGCAGGAAAGCAGCATCCATCATCAAGGACCCCCACCTGCCCCTATCCAGGCCGTGCTCTCTTCTCGCTGCAGCCATCAGGAAGGTGGTACAGGAGCCTCAGGACTCACACCACCAGGTTCAGGAACTGTTATTACCCTTCAACCATTAGGTTCTTGAACTAGAGGGGATAACTTCACTCATTCCAAAACAAAACTGTTCCCATAACCTATGGACTTACTTTCAAGGACTCTTCATCTCATGATCTTGATATTATTACTTATTTTTTATTTTTGTATTTGCACAGTTTGTTGTCTTTTGCACACTGGTTGTTTGTCTGTCCTGTTGGGTGTGGTCTTTCATTGATTCTATTATCTTTCTCATATTTACTGTGAATGCCTGCAAGAAAATGAAACTCAAGAGTGTACTGGGACATTTATATACTTTGATAATAAATTTATTTTGTACATTGTAACTCTGGGTGTGTGTGTGAGGTCAACCGGGATAGGATTTGTACAGTGAATGGTCATGCCCTGGGGTGTTGTGGAACAGAGGAACCTTGGAGTATATACGCATAATTTGCTGAAAGTCGTGTCTCAGGTACACAGGATGGTGAAGAAGGCACTAGGTACTCTGGACTTCATCAGTCTGGACACGGAGTATAGAAGTGGCGATGTTATATTGCAGTTGTACAAGACACGATGAGACTGTACTTGGAGCACTGTGTCTAGTTTTGATTGCCCTGTTATAGGAATGACATCATTAGTCAAGAAAGTGCACAGAAAAGATTTACTAGGATGCTGTCAGGACTGGAAGGCTGAGTTATAGGGAGAGGTTGGACAAGCTGGGACATTATTCCCACATCATGAAGACCCTGGAGAGACTTGTTCTGGAGCTGATCCAGCCTATGGTCAGGCCACACTTAGATCCCCTCCAGTTCGCCTACCAGCCCTGACTAGGAGTTGAGGATGCCATCGTCTTCCTGATGAACCGTGTCTATGCCCACCTGGACAAGCCAGCGAGCACTGTGAGGGTCACGTTTTTTGACTTCTCCAGTGCGTTCAACACCATCCGCCCTGCTCTGCTGGGGGAGAAGCTGACAGCAATGCAGGTGGATGCTTCCCTGGTGTCATGGATTCTTGATTACCTGACTGGCAGACCACAGTACGTGTGCTTGCAACACTGTGTGTCTGACAGAGTGATCAGCAGCACTGGGGCTCCACAGGGGACTGTCTTGTCTCCCTTTCTCTTCACCATTTACACCTCAGACTTCAACTACTGCACAGAGTCTTGTCATCTTCAGAAGTTTTCGGATGACTCTGCCATAGTTGGATGCATCAGCAAGGGAGATGAGGCTGAGTACAGGGCTACGGTAGGAAACTTTGTCACATGGTGTGAGCAGAATTACCTGCAGCTTAATGTGAAAAAGACTAAGGAGCTGGTGGTAGACCTGAGGAGAGCTAAGGTACCGGTGACCCCTGTTTCCATCCAGGGGGTCAGTGTGGACATGGTGGAGGATTACAAATACCTGGGGATATGAATTGACAATAAACTGGACTGGTCAAAGAACACTGAGGCTGTCTACAAGAAGGGTCAGAGCCGTCTCTATTTCCTGAGGAGACTGAGGTCCTTTAACATCTGCCGGACGATGCTGAGGATGTTCTACGAGTCTGTGGTGGCCAGTGCTATCATGTTTGCTATTGTGTGCTGGAGCAGCAGGCTGAGGGTGGCAGACACCAACAGAATCAACAAACTCATTCCTAAGGCCAGTGATGTTGTGGGGATGGAACTGGACTCTCTGACAGTGGTGTCTGAAAAGAGGATGCTGTCTAAATTGCATGCCATCTTGGTCAACGTCTCCCATCCCCTACATAATGTACTGGGTGGGCACAGGAGTACATTCAGCCAGAGACTCATCCCACCGAGATGCAGCACTGAGCGTCATAGGAAGTCATTCCTACCTATGGCCATAAAACTTTACAACTCCTCCCTTGGAGGGTCAGACACCCTGAGCCAATAGGCTGGTCCTGGACTTATTTCATAATTTACTGGCATAATTTACATATTACTATTTAACTATTTGTGGTTCTATTGCTATTTATTATTTATGGAGCAACTGTAACAAAAACCAATTTCCCCCAAGATTAATAAAGTATGACTATGACTATTCCTTGGAACAAGTCTCCTTGTAGAGATGTACAACATGAGGGGTGTAGACAGAGTGAATGTACCCAGCCTTTTCCCAGGGAGGGGGAACTGAAAACTAGAGAGCTGAGGTTTAAGGTAAGAGGGATCTGAGGAGCAACTTCTTCACACAGAGTACGGAGTTTCCAGAGGGTTGGAAAGCCCGCCAGCTCCATCATGGACACTGGCCTCCCCACCATCAAGGATACCTTCAAAAGGCACTGCCTCAAGAAAGAAGCAGCCATTATTAAGGACACTCATCATCCAGGATATGTCCTCTTCTCATTACTACCATAGGCCATAAGACTATCATCCAGCCCATTGAGTCTGCTCCACTATTCCATCATGACTGATTTATTATCCTTCTCAACCTCATTCTCCTGCCTTCTCCCAGTAACCTTTGATGCTCTTACTAATCAAAAACATATCAACCCATGCTTTAAATATACCCAGTGACTTGGCCTCCACAGCCATCTGTAGCAATGAATTCCAGATTCACCACCACCTGGCTGAAGAAATTCCTCCTCATTTCTGTTCCTTGAGGACATCTTCCTATTCTGAGGCTGTGCTCTTTGGTCCCTAGACTCTCCCATGGGATTTCCATGCTGTACTGCTCTCTGGCTCTGTAACAGGGAACCATACCCATCCAGTATGACATTCCAGCAAAGAACTGTGGCCACCTTAGACAATCTGAAGCCAGCTTGTCCAGAGCAAAGTCACATATGCACCAATGATTTATTGGTAGCTCTGCTCCTGTTCTACCATTACAAACACAGGTTAAACACTTCCAGTTGAACAGGCTAATATGTGTGCTTGTGCATGAAGCCATTTAATTTTGTGCTGTGTTCCTTCACTGGAGGGGAGGCTTGCAACAAAAGCACAATGCTCCCCTGAGCAACCTTGTTTCTTAAAGGGGCCCGCACTTCCAGATGATCTGTTTACAAAAGTAGAGAGAGAGAGATAACTAATCATTGACTTCAGAAAGGGGAGGCTGAGAGATCATGTACCAATTTTCACTGGTGGGTCAGAGGTGGAGAGAATTAGTAACACCTTGGATGACCTGTCCTGGGCCCAGCACATTGATGCAATCACAAAGGCAGCACATGAATGTCTCTACTTTTTTTTTGAAGCTTAAGAAATTTGGCTTAATAATCTTTAGAAAAACTTCTACAGATGCATTTTAGAAAATGTTCTGGTTGCATCTGGTTTGGAAGTAAGGTATGTGTTACCATATATACCCATTGGCACTGGTGAGACATGGCGACACTTTGCGGGCAGCAAACAAAACTACTAACTATTCTATTTTTTGTTCTAGGGAGCATATTCTATGTGTTCCTTTTTTAAAGAAAGGGGCTTCCCTTCCTCCACTATCAACTCTGCTCTCCCCCATTTCACGCACATCTGCTCTCATTCCATCCTCCCGCCACCCCACTAGGAATAGGGTTCCCCTGGTCCTCACCTACCACCCCACCAGCCTCCGGGTCCAACATATTATTCTGTAACTTCCGCCACCTCCAACAGGATCCCACCACTAAGCACATCTTTTCCTCCCCCTCTCTCTCTGCTTTCCGCAGGGATCACTCCCACGCGACTCCCTTATCCATTCGTTCCCCCCCATCCCTCCCCACCGATCTCCCTCCTGGCACTTATCCTTGTAAGTGGAACAAGTGCTACACATGCCCTTACACTTCCTCCCTTACCACCATTCAGGGCCCCAAACAGTCCTTCCAGGTGAGGCAACACTTCACCTGTGAGTCGGCTGGGGTGATATACTGCGTCCGGTGCTCCTGATGTGGCCTTCTATATATTGGCGAGACCCGATGCAGACTGGGAGATCGTTTCGCTGAACACCTATGCTCTGTCTGCCAGAGAAAGCAGGATCTCCCAGTGGCCACACATTTTAATTCCACATCCCATTTCCATTCTGACATGTCTATCCACGGCCTCCTCTACTGTAAAGGTGAAGCCACACTCAGGTTGAAGGAACAACACCTTATATTCCGTCTGGGTAGCCTCCAACCTGATGGCATGAACATCGACTTCTCTAACTTCCAGTAATGCCCCACCTCCCCCTCGTACCCCATCTGTTACTCATTTATATACACACATTCTTTCTCTCTCTCTCTCTTCTTTTTCTCCCTCTGTCCCTCTGACTATACCCCTTGCCCATCCTCTGGGGTTCCCCCCTCCCCCTTTTCTTTCTCCCCGGACCCCCTGTCCCATGATCCTCTCATATCTCTTTTGCCAATCACCTGTCCAGCTCTTGGCTCCATCCCTCTCCCTCCTGTCTTCTCCTATCGTTTTGGATCTCTCCCTCCCCCTCCCACTTTCAAATCTCTTACTAGCTCTTCCTTCAGTTAGTCCTGACGAAGGGTCTCGGCCCAAAACGTCGACTGTACCTCTTCCTGTAGATGCTGCCTGGCCTGCTGCGTTCACCAGCAACTTTGGTGTGTGTTGCTTGAACTTCCAGCATCTGCAGAATTGTGTGTGTGTGTGTGTGTGTGTGTGTGTGTGTGTGTGTATGTATATACGTACTATTCTATTGATTTTACTTTTACTGGATCATGATCACCGCAATCCACAACTTGTAATTTCCCTTTGGGAGTTGAGCTTTTGAACCATCTGTATGAACTGGCATTTCCGAAGGGCATGGTGGCCATTGCTGGAGTGAACGTGGGCCAAATCGAAGCGGCAGAGCCTGGGCCCAAGAGTGAAAAACGAACTGATGTTTGGCCAAATTTCAGTACTGACCCAGATTAAACCGTAGGGTAATGTAATTGGGAGAAATGTACACAATTCACAACCACCAACATCAAACTGGGGCTACACTTTAAGGGGCTGGTCTGATATGATTACGTAAAAGGTTCTTTAGCATGATTTTGTGGTGTAGGTTTAGGGAGTTTGACAACATGTGTTACATGTTTTGTTAAACGTAAAACACCTCTCTTTATTTTACTGTGGAAACCTACATTGGTGACCCCGATGATCTAGGACGATTCCAGGGTTATTGAACATGAAGCCCAACGCAGTTGCTTTGAAACTTCCTGAGTTTTGGGAGCAACATGTCGCCACTTGGTTCGTACAAGCCGAGGCCCAGTTCACCCTGCAGGAAACCTCCACTGACAACACCAAAACTGGTAGCAGTAGTAGTGTCACTCAGCAATTATGCCACAGCAAGAGTGGTGAGTCTGCTTGAACACCCACTTGAACACGGTAAATACCGATCGCTGAAAACTCATCTTTTACAGACTTTTGGACTATCGGAGTCTGAGCACACCAAACAGTTGCTCTCCTTACCCAGTCTCAGCAATGCTAGGCCTTTGGAGCTAATGGACCATATGCCGTATCTCCTGGGAAATCACGATCCTTGTTTTATTTTTAAAATAACTCTTCATGCATCAGATGACTGATCAAGTTTGCACAGTCCTCGCTAATGCGCCTGTGAAAGACTATAGGGAGCTTGCTAAAATGGCTGATAGTCTCCATTCAGCTATGTAGCGATGCACCATCTTTCTCCATCTCAATAAGCCCGTCAACAAGGCCCCCAACACAAGGATGCCTACAGCTGTGAAATAGATAATGTCGGGCCTGTGCTTTTACAATACTTGCTTTGTTAGGAATGCTAGGCAGTGCCGACCGCCTTGCAGCTTCAACAGTGTAAGCACACCAGCCATCAAAGGTCTGTGAACACCCTGGGTTCCAGCAGCCAGGGTGATTTACGGGCACCCTTTCAGGGCGACACTTCCTGTGTGACACGGGTGCTCAAGTGAGTGTACTGCCAGTATCACTTATTGATGAGAAGGCAAAGTGACGAAACCTTGCTGGAGGCTGCCAGTGGCAGCAAGATCTAGACTTATGGGACATAACAGATGATCCTATGCTTCAGTGGGTACTGTTACATATGGGACTTCGTCCCGGCTAAAGTGGCTATATTTCTGCTCGATGCGGATTTCCTGTGTGCCCAAGGACTGTTGATCGATCGTAAGAACTGCCGGCTTGTGGATGTAAAGGGCTTTGGGCCTTTACCCTGTTCTCCCAGCAAGTTCCCCACAATGACTCTATCAAGTGTATGCACCTCCGCATGTGAGTTTACTCAACTGCTGGGTGAATTCCCAAGCCTCACCAAGCCCACATTCTCCAATACAGTCACAAAACATGGGGTCGAGTGCCACATTTCCATAACTGGCCCTCCAGTCCGTGCCCATGCGTGTAGACTGGACCCAGAAAAGCTGGAAACCACAAAGGCTGAGTTTGTCAACATGGAAGGACTTGGCATTGTAGGCTGGTCGAATAGCCCCTGGGCTTCACCCCTCCATGTGGTCTCCAAGTCCGATGGTGGTTGCCGCCCATATGGTGATGACTGAAGCCTTAATGAGGCCAGCACCCCCAATCGTTACCTGGTCCCACACACTCAAGACTTTTTGGCATGTTTAGCCAGCAAGTTTATTTTTTTCCAAAGTCAGTCTAGTCAGGGGCTACCATCAGGTGCCTGTGTGCTCAGAGGACATTCCCAAAACAGCTGTGATAACTCTGTTTGACCTTTTTGAGTTTCTGTGCATGTCATCTGGGCTGAAAAATGCAGCACAGACTTTCCAGTGGTTGATGAACTCTGTATTAAAAGACTTAGATTTTCTTTTTGCTTACCTGGAAGACATACTTGTCGCTAGTGTGTCCAAATACAAACACGTATCTCATCTCTGCATACTTTGAGTGCTTAAGCCAACACAGGTTGATTATTAACCCTGCTAAATGCCAGTTTGGGTTGCCAACCATTGACCTTCTCGGCCATCGTATTTCCACAGAAGGTGCAAAGCCCCTCCCAAAGGTAGTCGCTATTATGGATTTCCCATCACCTTGCACTACTAAAAAACTACAGGAGTTTTTAGGTATGTTGAATTTCTATCACCACTTCATTCCGTGAGCTGCTGAGCTTATGTTCCCCTTGTAAAGGCAATACCCCTAATCAAGTGCTTTACTCTTCAGCGGACATGACCAGGGCATTTGATGATACCAAACAAGCTCTTTCTAATGCAACCCTACTAGTGCACTCACTCCCCAAAGCAACCAAAGCCATTACAACTGATGCTTCAGACTATGCTTGGTTTGGCACCTCATCTGATATTTTCTCTGACTGTGGTCCCAATTCATTTCAGATCTCTGGGCAGCGATGGTCTTGAACCTCAGCGTTAGGCTACACCACACCACAACGTATCATCCACAGTGCAATGGCCTTTGTGAGCGGTTTCAGAGCTGCTCTGAGGGCTACCCTGACAGATGAGTGTTGACATGATTGGATCCCATGGGCCCTGCTGGGGCTCAGAGCTGCTCCTTAGGAGGGCCTGCAGTCATCCGTGGTTGAATTGGTACACATGCAGCCGTTACGAGAGCCAGTGATGCCACGACCGCCTGGTCAGCCTCTCAACAGTGAGCACTGAGCCAGATTAAACTGTAATTGGGAGAAATGTACATAATTCAGGACAACCAACACTGAGTTGGGGTTTCACTTTAAGAGGTTGGTCTGATGTGATGACATTATTACATAAGAGGTTTTTAGCATGCTTTTGTGGTGGAGGTTTTGAGAGTTCAATAAAATGTGTTACAGGTTTCGTTAAACATAAAACGCCTCACTTGGTTTTATTCACAGAAACCTAAAAAACGGTCAAGGCGTCACGGCCGAAGGCGAAGAATGAACCTCACTTCAGTTCAGTTCAGCTCACTACACCATGAGGCTTACTCAGCTCAGCACTGAACTGACTCTGTGGCTGTAGCCTGCATCTATCAGCACTTGGCTCAACACTGAACTGGCTCTGTGGCTGTGGCCTGCATCCATGAGCACTTGGCTCAGCACTGAACTGGCTCCATGGCTGTAGCCTGCAGCCATCAGCACTTACCTCAGCACTGAACTGGCTCTGTGGCTGTGGCCTGCAACCATCAACACCTGGCTCAGCACTGAACTGACTCTGTGGCTGTGGCCTGCAGCCATCAGCACTTGGCTCAACACTGAACTGACTCTGTGGCTGTGGCCTGCAACCATCAACACTTGGCTCAGCACTGAACTGGCTCCATGGCTGTAGCCTGCAGCCATCAGCACTTACCTCAGCACTGAACTGGCTCTGTGGCTGTGGCCTGCAACCATCAGGCTCCTGGACCAGTTGCAGCACTGAACTGGCTCCATGGCTGTGGTCTCACTTTCAGAGACTCTGTTGTTCATGTTCTTTGCGTTATTTGTTTATTTTTGATTGTTTGCACACTTTGTTCTTTTCTCCCCCCACCCCCACACACATTGGGTGTTTGACGTCCTTTTGTGTTTTTTTAATGGGTTCTATTATTTTTCTTTGTTTTGTGGCTGCCTGCAGGAGACAAATTTCAAGGTTACAGTTTATATAGAACACATACTTTGATAAGCTCTTTGAACTTTGAGATTCACCTTGCAGGCATTTACAGAAAAAAAATAAAGAAATAGAAGAGAAGCTACAAAAAAATCATACATAAACAAAGACTGACAAACAACCAATGTGCAAAAAATTAAATGAGAAAATAAAAATAATAATAGAGAACACGAGTTATAAAGAGTCATTAAAAGTGAGTCTGTAGGTCGTAGAATCAGTTCAGTGTTGAGGTGAGTGATGTTGTCCATGCTGGTTCAGGAGCCTGATGTTTGCAGAGTAATAACTGGTCCTGAACCTAATGGTGTGGGAGCTAAGACTTGTGTACCTCCAAACCGACGATAGCAGTGAGAAGGGAGCAGAACCCAGATGGTGGGGTCCTTGATGCTAGATGCTGTATTCCTGGGGCATCTCTCCTTGTAGGTGTGGACGGTTTTGCCTGTGATGGACTGGGCTGTATGCACCACACCCTGTAGCCTTTTCCATTCCTATACATTGGGGTTTCCATACAGACCAGTCAGGATATTCTCCAATGCGCACCTACTGAAGTTTGTCAAAGTTTTAGATGACCTGCTGAATCTACACAAACTTCAAGAAAGTAGAGTCACTGTCATGTCTTCTTTGTAATGGCACTTTTGTGCTGGTACCAAAGCAGATCCTCTGATGATAACACCAAGGAATTTATAGCTATTGACTCTCACCTTCCTTCTCCTAATGGACACCGGCTCATGGATTCTTCCCCCTGTACTCAATAATCAGCTCTTTGGTTTTGCTCATGTTAAGTGAGAGGTTTTTGTTGTAGCACTGTTCAACCAGATTTTCAATCCTATACACCGATTCGTCACCACCTTTGATTTGGCCAATAACAGTGGTACAACATTTCCAACAGCAGGAATGTAAGAAGCTGCAGATTGCAGTGGACACAGCCTGGTCCATCGTGGGCACAGCCTTCCCCACCACCCACAGCATCTACAGGAGGTGCTGCCTCAAGAAGATGGCATCCGTCATCAAGAAACCCCACCGTTCGGCCAATACCATTTTCTCACAGATACCATCAGGCAGGCGTACAGAAGCCTGAAGTCCCACATGCCCAGGTCCAAGAACAACAAGCAAATAAAGCCCCTTTTCTGTATCTCAATGCATGTGGCAATACACGTACAGTATGTGCAAAGGTCTTAGGTACCTAAGATTTTTGCACAGTACTGTATTTGTCAATGTGGAGCAGAGAGTGAGTTTGTAAATCCAGCAGGAGTAAAGGACGTTGGGAATGGTGAGGGTGGAGCGCCATGAGGTGGGTGTGGGACAGGTGGCAAAGGAGTGCCGGGGCAGGGGTGAGTACAGACACACCCACTCTGAGACACCAGGCATGGTAATTTGATTCCAAACAATCAGTCTATTGATCATTACAGAATGTCTCTCTGGCACTTCCCATTTTCTCCTCTCTTCCTTCCCAACCGTGATTCCTCTCTCCCTTCCCACCTTCAGTCCACAATAGACACCTATATCAGAATCAGGTTTATCATCACTCACATATGTCTGTCATGATTTGTTTTGCGGCAATGTAATACATAAAATTACTACAGTAATGTGCAAAAGTCTTAGGGACACACACTATATATTCTGATATGGGTGACCTCATTGAAACCTATCGAATGTTGAAAGACCTCAATAGAGTGAATGTGCAGAGGATGTTTCCTACAGTGGGAGAGTCTAAGACCGGAAGGGACAGCCTCAGAATAGAGAAGTGCCCTTTTAGAACAGATGAGGAAAACTTTCTTTCGCCAAAGAGTGATAAATCTGTGGAATTCGTTGCCACAGGTGGCTGTAGAGACCAAGTCATTGGGTATATTTAAGGCAGAGTTTGATAGGTTCTTGATTGGTCAGGGCATGAAGGGATGTGGGAGAATGCAGGAGATTGGTGCTGAGAAGAAAATTGGATTAGCCATGATGAAATGGCGGAGCAGACTCGATGGGTCATTAACATAATTCTGCTCCTGTATCTTATGGACTTATGGTTTTCCTGCCCAAACCTCTCTGGATCTGATGTGATTCATAGTCATGGAATCAGACAGCACAGAAACAGGCCCTTCAGCCCACCTTGTCAATCACCAACAATCCATATGCTAATCACCTGTATTCACCCTATCTGATGCCCCACCACACCAGCTTCATGTACAGCTACTTCCATTCAACTATTCAATCAATAGGTACATTTAATGTCAGAGAAATGTATACAATATACATCCTGAAATTCTTTTTTCTTCACAACCATCCATGAAAACAGAGGAGTACCCCAAAGAATGAAAGACAGTTAAATGTTAGAACTCCAAAACACTCCCCCCAACTTTCCCCCTCCCACGCATAAGTAGCAGCAGAGCAATGACACCCCCCTGCCCCACCAGCAAAAAAAAGCATCAGCACCCCCCACTGAGCACTCAAGCATGAAGCAAAGCATCAATAAAGACACAGACTTGTAGTACTCCAAAGACTACTCGTTCACCCAGTAATTCGACATACCACAGGCTCTCTCTCTCTCTCTTGCTCTCTCCCCCTAATAAGGGAAAAAGAGGTGTTCCCGTTTCACAGCGAGAGGGGAAGCATAACAAAAATACTTGCTGATTTATGGTGTTAAAAGTCTATCATGTCGCTTATTCAGATATTGAACCAACCTGGACAACTTTAATCACTGACCATTTTGCACTAAAATAGACTTCTGTTTTTATTCCATTCATAATCTTTCTTATAAAAATTGGATATAATTTATGTTTAATTTGTGTTTTTCTTGTGAATTGTGCTTATCTAAAGACTAGTTTTATTTGTCACATGTAGTTCACATATAAGGAAATACATCATTTGCATCAACAAGCGACATAGTACAAGGATTGTGCTGGGGACGGCTAGCAAGTGCTGTCATGTTTTCCTCACTGACATAGAATGCCCACAACTCATAACCCTAAACTTAACCAGATGGCTTTGGAATATGGGAGGAAACTGAGGCAACCAGAGAAAACTCACATGATCACGAGGAGAATGGACAAACACCTACACACAGAGATGGGAAGTGAACCCCGATCAGCGTTGTAAAGCAACTGCACTAACTGCTACGCTATCGTACTGCCTGCTGTGGTGCTCTGTGCCTGTGACGCTGCCGCAAGTAAGTTTTCATTGCAACAGTGCATGTGACAATGCACATGGGCTTTGACGTGGCCATCAACTCCTCCCCCCCAGTTCCATCATTCACCCACATATTAGGGGCAATTTACAGCTGGCAATTTACCCACCGTAAACTCGAGAGGTTCAGCAGAGGCCGGAAATCTTGAGCAACACACACAAAATGCTGGAGGAACTCAGCAGGTCAGGCAGCACCTTATGGAGAGAAATAAACAGTGAGTGTTTCGGGCCGAGAGCCTTCATCAGGACTTAATGAATTAACCTACTAACCCGTATCCCTTTGGGCTGTAGATGGAAGAGGAGCATCCAGGAAGAAACTCATGCAGTCACAGAGAGAATATGCAAACTCCTCATGGATGAATAAGCCTGAAACTTCTTTTAAGGAATTGGAATTGATTTATTATTCAAAATGGTTCCGTTTATTATCAGAGAATGCATACAGTATACAACCTGAAACATTTATATTGGTTCGATAAGAACCAAAAACCAGCTTGGATTGATTTAGAATTTAAAGCTATTAATCAATTTTATTTAACTTTACTATTAGGAGCTCCATTACGTTTACAACTTGCTAAAATCTCTAACTTAAATTTCTACTCTGTTATTGAACAGTCCTTACGGATTTGGTTTCAGTTTTGCAACTTTTAAAATTTCAAACAATTTAAATTATCTAGTCCTGTATTTTGAAATTTGCTACTTAAACCTTCAATTACCAATCCCATTTTTCTTCTATGGAGAAATAAGGGGATTTGTTCTTTTGCAGATTTATTTAGTGATGGTCAATTGATGGCTTTTGAAGAGTTAATTAGTAAATATTCTCTCTCTCACACACATTTCTTGCAATATTTACGGTCAGACATTTTTTATAAAAACATGTTTCTACGTTTCCATATATGCAAGAATCTGATTTGTTGGACACTATTTTGAATATGAATCCCTTAGTGAGAGGTTCCATTGGTAGAATTTATAACTTATTTTTACTACAAAAAGATAACCTCTCACCAAAGATTAAACAAGACTGGGAGAGACAACTTAATATGACTTTTGTTAATGAAGACTGGTTGCAAGTTTTGAAAATGGTTAATTCTTCTTCAATATGTGCCAATCATTGTTTAATTCAGTTTAAACTTGTTCACCGCTATTATTTAACAAAGGAAAGACTATCCAAAATATTTCCTAATATAGATAATTACTGTGATAGGTGCAAAAATGAAATAGGTACTTTGTCACATATGTTCTGGTCATGTCCCTTGTTGAAGTCTTTTTGGAAATCTTTATTTTCTACAATTTCTAAAGCTTTGAAAATTAATTTATAACCTAATACATTGACTGTTCTATTTGGAATAGTTCCACATCATATTCAGGGTATTTCATTTTCAAACCAACATGTAATTGCATTTGTTACATTGTTGGCAAGAAGGGCTATTTTATTGAAGTGGAAAGATACCTCTGCATCTACACTAACTCAATGGTTTTCCCAAGTAATGTAGTTTGGAAGAAATTAGAAGTAGAACTTTTGATTCCCGATTTGATTTTGAGAGAAGGTGGGGCTCTTTTGCTAAATATCATCATTTAATTTGAATCAATTTACATGGTTTCCTTCCAGTTTTATGTTATATAAATGTGATTTGGTGGTTGTTGTTTTCTTTTTATTTTTTATATAAATGATTGTAAGATGTATCACTCCGGGAGTTGGTTCCTAATGGTTTTTTTTGTTTCATAGTTAGTGTTTTTTTTAGTTAGCGGGGGTTCTCTTTTTTCCTTCTTTTTCTTTTATAAATTTTTTTCCCATTAGCATATATGTTTTTTTTCAGCTTTATTAAATATATATATATATATATATATATATATATATATATACTAATTTGTTGAATCTCTATTTTATAGCTGTAGAAGATTATATTAATAAAAAGATTTAAAAATGAAATGAAATGAAACACTTATCTTCGCAGACATCCACGAAAAACAGAACCCCAAAAGAATGAACGAGAGAAAAACGTTAAAATCCCGAAGCCCCTTCTACCCTTCCTCGGGTAAGCAGCAGCAAGCATCAACCTCCCTCCTCCCCTCCACCTGTTTCAGCAAAAAGTGACAGTGTCCACCACCCACCAAGCAACAGCAAAGCACCCAAAGAGAGACCATGGTCTGCAGTCAACAAAAACTATTGTTTACCAGACTGTGTCTGTCTGTCTCTCTCTCACACTTGCTAACACGGGACAGAGATATCACCCATTTTCACAGTGAAAGGGGAGACAGTTGCTGGTACAATATTGCAGGAGTTAATATTCCGTACTGTCACACATACCAGTGTACAGTGAAAACGATGTATTGCAGACCATCCATATAGATCAAATATTACACAGTGCATGAGCAAGTACAAGAGAAAATAATAACAAAATGCAGAATAAAGTGTTACAACATAGAGAAAGTACAGTGCAGGCAGACTGTAAAGTGAAAGATCATAATAAGGTAGATTGTGAAGTCAAAATCCATTGTAGTGTACTAGAGAACCATTCGATAGTCTTATAACAATGAGGTGGAAGTTGTCCTTGAGCCTGGTTTTACACGGAGGGGAGACTGGTTTCTGTGATGTGCTGAGCTGCGTTCTTTCAGTCATAGACAGAGCAGTTGCCATTCCAAGCTGTTATGTATCTAGATAGGATGCTTTTGTATGGTGAATCAATAAAAATTGGTTTGGATTGATGGGGACATGCAAATTTCTTTAGCCTCCTGAGGAACAAGAGATACTGGTGATTTTTCTTGGCTGCAGCGTCTACATGGTTGGGACAGGCTATTAGTGATTAAAACAAAACAGGCAGCAACTTGTTAAACCTGACCGAAGCCATCCCCTTCCCTGAGGGTGATGTTTATATATAGAGATAGACAAACACAGACAAGCTCCCGAGCTCTGACAGGTGCAATCTTTTTGTCAAAGCACAGGGGGAGAGAACCGGGTGAGTGGCCTAGATTCTGTGGCTCAAGTCCTTCAACAGAAGTCACAATAAGCACTTTGCCTAGTGGCTGTGGAATTTTTTTGCGCAGACCCAGCACCTCCCACATCACAATAACCAGAACGACTACATTTTACCAACGGTAAACCCTTTTGGGGAAAAGAACAGAAGATAGAACATAGAATATCATAGTAGCATTACACTTAGCTTAATGCTTTGCAGTACCTGCCACTGTCTGTAAGGAGTTCACAGGTTCTCCATGTGACTGTGTGGGCTTCCTGTGCGTGCTCTGATCCTGTCCAACACACGGGTTAGGAGGTTAATTGGTCATATTGGACAGTGCGGGATTGTTGGGCTGGAGGGGCCAGTTACTGCGCTGTAATGTTCTTACAGATACAGGTCCTTCGACCCACAATGTTGTGTCAACCTTTTAACCTACTAAGGATCAATCTAACCCTTCACTCCCACACGGGCTTCCATTTTTCTTTCTTCCATGTGCCAATCTAAGAGTTTCTGAAATGCCCCTAATGCATCTGCCTCTCCCACCACTCCAGGCAGCGGGAGCATTTCAAAAAAATCAGAGATTCAAATCAGTGGGACACCTTTCCTGTCTCCTTTCTCTTTCCTGTTTTCTAGCTCCACACAGACTGTTCAGTCAGTAACTCAGCTGTGGCCTGGATTTTACAGAGGACCCTCCAGTCTAATGAGATAACAGCTGCTAACAGTATTAAAATAGCTGCTCAATCCATAGAATATTCAGTCAATACCTCGGCAAATTGGCCACTTGTTGGGTCAATCCATTTGCCACCTCATTATCCCTGTAACCGCTCCAGCAGGCAGCCAATGCCTAGCTAACTCAGAAAGGAAATCGGGGCACTGTTCCTCCAGAAGAAAGGCAGGAGGTACTGTCAGTGTGTAAAACAATCACTGTGTTTAAGAGGCATTTAGACAGACACTTAAAGAGACAGGCATAGAAGGCTGCAGTCCTAATGTGGGCAAGCAGATTTGGCATAGGTGGGCAGAAAGGCCAGCATGGACAAGGTGGGCTGAAACCCAACCGATCCGATCTTTCACCATGACCAAATCCCTCCAGTCCAGCAAACCTCTTCTGCACATTCTCTGTGCAATAATCCACACCCCGTTCTCCATTCCTCCTCCACAAAGTCCCTTCTCTCACCTCAAATTCCCTCCTCCCACTTGAATTTCCACCTCTCCCTCACCCCCCAAACTCCCCATTTCTAACCTACTCTTTCTCACCAGAACTGTCCCTTCTTCCTCCCACTCTGAACACCCCCATCCCAAATTCCTCCTCCCACTCTGAACACCCCAATCCCAAATTCCTCCTCCCACTCTGAACATCCCCATCCCAAATTCCTCCTCCCACTCTGAACACCCCATCCCAAATTCCTCCTCCCACTCTGAACACCCCCATCCCAAATTCCTCCTCCCACTCTGAACATCCCCATCCCAAATTCCTCCTCCCACTCTGAACACCCCCATTCCAATTCCTCCTCCCACTCTGAACACCCCCATCCCAAATTCCTCCTTCCACACTGAACACCCCCATCCCAAATTCCTCCTCCCACTCTGAACACCCCCATCCCAAATTCCTCCTCCCACTTTGAACACCCCCAACTCTAATTCCTCCTTCCACACTGAACAGCCCCAACTCTAATTCCTCCTTCCACACTGAACTCCTCCCTTTCCAGCCTTGACACACCCTCCACTCTGAACTCCCCCTTTGAACTTCACTTTCCTTCTCATCCATGACTCCCCCTCCCCCCTCTGAACATCCCCTCCCCTGTCTGAACTCCATCCTTTCCTTCTCCTTTGATTTTGAACTCCCTCGTCCAGATCCCAGCCCGAACTCTCCTACCCACCCGAACTCCCATCCTTCCTCCTGCACTCAACCCCTCTCACTGGAACTTGAGCCCCTCTCCCGCAAACCTCTCATCAGCCCCTTTCTCTGCAGCCCCTGGGGCTGACCCCCACCGCATGTCCCTGATAGGTGATTTATTGAAGCAGAGTATTTTTCTGCTGCTGTTCCTGTCCAACCCACCCCACTGGGTCAGTATCCAGTGCAGACATTTCCCAGTGGAATCGCTGGGACTTTCAACCCATCTGGGAAGCCCCACCAATATGTAACTTTCAAAGAGATTTCTTCCTCACCGTCAAAACTGACCCCTATGGGGCAGGTAGCAAGGATGTGGACAAGTTGTAATCCAAACACACACTTCAAAGTTGACACATCTTCTACTGGAACGAATAATCAACTTAAACACAATTTCAACAGAGCAGATTGCATTTGGGTTTGGATTACAAACTTCTCTAATGTTCAGTTAGATGTCACAGGAGCCCTGGTCATGTATCGGTTAGCACACCATTATTACAGCTCTGAGCGTCGGAATTAGTAGTTCAATTCCAGCATCCTCCATAAGGAGTTTGTATGTCCTCCCTGTGGAATGTGTGGGTTTTCTCCGGGTCCTCCCACAGTCCAAAGATGCACCAACTAATAGGTTAATAGGTGAAATGGAGACACCCCTTTTCCCCTTATTAAGGGGAGAGAGAGAGAGCCTGTGGTATGTCAAATTACCGGGTGAACGAGTAGTCTTTGGTGTACAGCAAGTCTGTGTCTTTATAGTTGCTTCGCTGCACATTCAAGTGCTCAGTGGGGGGTGCAGATGCTTTTTTTGCTGGTGGGAGAGTGGGGATCATTGCTTTATTGCCGTTTATGTGTGGGAGGGGGGAGCTGGTGGGGGACTTTGGGGTTCTAACATTTAACTGTCATTCATTCTTTGGGGCACTCCTCTGTTTTTGTGGATAGTGGCAAAGCAAAAGCATTTCAAGATGTATATTGTATATGCTTCTCCGACATTAAATGTAACTTTGAAAACTTTGAATCAGCCATTCTAAATTGTCCTGTGATTTGGCTGGGGTTAAATTGGGGGTTGCGGGGTGGTGTGGCTGGAAGGGTTGGAAAGACCGGTTCTGTGCTGTATCTCTAAATAAAATAACAATAAATAAAAATAAAGAATGGAACAAAAGATTTTAGTAACAGTAGATAATTACTAGGTTAAGTACACTCAGTGGCCACTTCAGATTCATTTATCACATGTACAGTGAATTGCGTTGTTTGCATTAACAACCAAAGCACTGGTTTGGTCATTGTGAATTGTCCAGTGGTTAGGTTAGGGTTAATCGGGGTTGTGGAGTTGCGGAGTTGCTGGGGTAGCTTGACTTGAAGGGCCAACGTCCTCTATCACTGAATAAATAAACAAAAGATACTTGTCCCACATATCTCCTTTAAACTTCCTCCCTGTCACCTTAAACATACAGTATGTCCTCTAGTATTTGACATTTTGCCCTGGGAAAAAGACTGACTATCTAGGGTGAGCAAGCCCAGGCTTCTCTCTTGGAGTGAAGGAGGATAAGAGGTTACTTGATAAAAGTGTATGCTAAGAGTCATAGATCGCGTGGACAGAGACTTTTCCCCAGGGTGTAAACAGCTAATTTGAGGGGCATAATTTTAAGGTGATTGAAGCAAAGTATAAGAGAAAGTCAGAGTTAGTTTGTTTAACATGGAGAGTGGTGGGTGTGTGGAACGGGCTGTCGGGAGTCATGTTAGGGGCAGATACATTAATATTTATTTTGATTGCTAACACAAATGACACATTTTACTTAATGAATCTCAGAGTTGTATATGGTGACATATATGTACTTAGCTAATAAATTTATTTTAAACTTTGATTATACATGTGATAAATAAATTAATCTCAATCGTTGAGCCTGGTGGAACTCTGTAAGAACGAGCAAACTGCACCTGGGGTTGAACCTGGGGCATCAGAGCAGTGTGCCATGTAGGAGTAACCTAGATCATTCTTTAACGCTGGCATGGCCATGAAGGGATGAATGTTCTTCTTCTGGCCTGATGTTCATTTGTTACATCTGAGAGCATCAGGGATCTAAAGTTCAACAAGTATTCAGAGACCCAAGGAGGTTCCTTCTATAAAGACCATAAAACATAGGAGTAGAATTGGGCCGTTTAAGTCTGCTCCACCATTTGATCATGGCTGATTTATTTTCCTTCTCAGCCCCATTCTCTCACCTTCTCCTGTAATTTTTGATGACTTCATTGATCAACAACCTATCAAGCTACACTCCGAATATACCCAATGACTTGAGCTCCACAGCCACCGACAGCAATGAACACTGCAGATTCACAACACTCTGGCTAAAGAAATTCCACCTCAGCTCTGTTCTGAAGGGACATCATTGACATATAATGTGAAAAGAAGCGGTCCCAACACTGTCCCCTGTGGATTTGTGCTGCAAAGGATCTGGAGTAACACCTATTTTGTTCTCCTTTAAACTTGTGTACAGGAAATTACATTAAAGTTTCGAATCTTGAACACCACTGGTCGCTGGCAGCCAACCAGAAATGGTCCCTTTATTCCCACATTTTGCCTCCTGCCAGTAGGCCAATCTTCTAACCCTGCTAGTCTCCTTCCTGTAATTCCATGGGCTCTTCTCTAATTTAGCAACCCCATGTGTGACACCTTGTCAAAGGCCTTCTGAAAATCCAAATAAACAACATCCACTGACTCTCCTTTGTCTGTCTGTTTACAACTTTACCTCATTGTTCACAAGTGAAGGTTGTACCTTCCCTGGTATGGGCAAACAGATCTCCTGTACAATTAGTGAACAATCCTTCACGGTAGTACAGTGGTTAGCGTCACAATATTACAATGCAAGTGAGCCGAGTTCGATTCCTGCCGTTGACGATAAGGAGCTTGTATGTTCTCTCCATGATTGCATGGGTTTCTTATTTTACTTGGTGATACAGTGCGTATTAGGTCTTTCAAGTCACACCACCCCAGGAACCCCCAACAAACTCGATTAACTACACGGGGCAATTTACGATAACCAGTTAACCTACCCGGTACGTCTTTGGTTTTTGGGAGGAAACCGGAGGACCTGCAGAAGACCCAGACATTCCACGGGGAGGACGTACAGAGACTCCTGACAGAACGGCACCGGAATTGAACTCCTAACTCGGGACACGTGCTGTAATAGTGCCGCACTAACCACAACGCGGCACCCATTATCGCGTTTCCTCGCACATTGCAGAGATGCGGGGGTTGGAGTACACAGGTTGGAGAACCTTGAAAGCCTTCTTTGATTCCCCGGTTCACTGGTGGGAAGCTACCAAGGAGAACATTAGGAGGTTCTTCATTCGCAAGGGTATCCAGAAAGCAAGGCAGGAGCAGAGGGAACTGCGTAAACTCCAGACAGAGTTGCAGCAACTTCTCCTTCTGCAGTCGAAGGGGGTGGATGTCAGGGAGGAACTGCGAGAGGTGAAGGGCCGGCAAGCCCAGCACCTCGCCGCCGAATCCTCCAAGATCATCTTCCGATCAAGGGTCCGAACCGTGGAGCAGGACGAGACGTGCTCACGCTTCTTCTTCCAAAAGGTGCACAGGGGAAGCTCTGTGATCCACAACCTTAAGGAAGAGGACGGCTCAGTCGCGACCTCGCAGACCGACATACTGAGGATCTGCAAGTCCTTCTATGCCGGTCTGTACGACGAAAAGGCCACAGAATCCACAGCCTCCCGCAACTTCCTGTCGTCTATCACGCAGGTCTTAGACGACGGTAAGCGGGAGAGTCTGGATCAGCCACTGACCCTGGACGAGCTGACAGGCTCCATCCGTTCCTTTGGGTCGGGTAAGACTCCCGGAAGCGACGGCTTACCGGCTGAGTTGTACTCGGCTCTGTGGAACTGGATGGGCCCAGACCTGCTGGAAGTGTACAACGCTATGCTTCTGGCGGGTAGCATGTCTGAGTCCATGAGGAAGGGCATCATCACCCTCATCTACAAGCAGAAGGGGGAAAGGGAGGACATTAGGAATTGGAGACCCATCTCTCTCCTGAATGTGGATTACAAGATCCTGTCCAAGGCTATCGCCAACAGGGTCAGGTCTGCTCTGGGACAGGTGATCCACCCGGACCAAACCTGTGCTGTACCGGGCAGGAAGATCTCAGACAGCCTCGTGCTGCTGAGGGACACCATCGCTTACGTGCAGGACAGGGGGGGTGGACGCCTGCCTGGTCAGCTTGGACCAGGAGAAAGCCTTCGACAGGATATCGCACACGTACATGGCGGACGTGCTCTCCAAAATGGGATTTGGGGAGGGAATCCGGAATTGGATCAGACTGCTCTACACAGACATCCGTAGTGCAGTCCAGGTCAACGGGTGGGAAACAGACAGCTTCCCCATCAGGTCTGGAGTCAGGCAGGGCTGTCCCCTCTCCCCTGTCTTGTTTGTCTGCTGTATAGAGCCCTTTGCCGAGGCCATCAGGAGGGATGAGGGCATAAGAGGGGTGACGCTGCCAGGCAGTGGAGGGACCCAAGTGAAAACCTCCCTGTACATGGACGACGTCACCGTCTTCTGCTCTGATCCGAGGTCAGATCGCAGGTTGATTGGCATCTGCGAACAGTTCGAGCTAGCGACGGGGGCGAGGCTCAACCGTACGAAGAGCGAAGCCATGCTCTTCGGCAACTGGCCAGACCGATCCAGCGTCCCCTTCACCATCAAGTCTGACCACATGAAGGTGTTGGGGATCTGGTTCGGAGGGGCCGAGGCGTGCAACAAGAACTGGCGGGAGCGGACTGCCAAGGTGAAACAGAAACTGGGACTGTGGGGAGGGCGCTCCCTGTCGATAACGGGCAAGAACCTGGTCATCAGGTGTGAGGTGCTCTCAGGGCTGCTGTACTTGGCGCAGGTCTGGCCCGTCCCCCGCTCCTACAGCTCGGAAATCACCCGGGCTGTCTTCAGATTCGTCTGGGGATCAAAGATGGAGCGGGTGAGACGGACCGCCATGCACAAGTCCCTGGACAATGGGGGGCAAGAACGTCCCCAATGTCGCCCTCACCCTGATGGCCAGCTTCGTGTGTGGCTGCATCAGGTTGTGCGTGGATCCCAGATACGTGGGCACAAAGTACTACTATGTGCCCAGGTTCTACCTGTCGCCCTGGCTACGAAGGATGGGTCTGGCCCCACTCCCGCGCAACGCCCCCGTCAGCTGGTCGTTGCCCCCTTACCTGTCCTTCGTAGAAAAATTCTTCAAGACCAACGCCTTTGACCACAGGGCCATCAGGCAGTGGTCGGCACGTAGTGTCCTGCAGGCACTGCAGGAGAAGGACGTGATGGACACAGTGGCGTGGTTCCCTGAGCAGACCGTCCAGTTCATCTGGCAAAATGCCTCATCGCCAGATCTCACCAACAGGCACAAAGACCTCGCCTGGCTGGCGGTGAGAGGGGCCCTCCCAGTCAGATCCCTCCTGTACGCCCCCACACCCCACTGCCCACGGGAGGACTGTAATGGGGTGGAGTCGGTGGCTCACCTCTTTGCACACTGTGGGTTCGCAAAGAGGGTGTGGAAGAGAATGGAAGGGACAGTACTAAGATTCATGCCCAGCAGCTGCGTTACCGAGGACTCCGTGATCTACGGGCTGTTCCCGGGGACGCACACGGAGACCAACATCCAGTGCTGCTGGCAGATCATCAATTCGGTGAAAGACGCTCTTTGGTCGGCCCGAAACTTGATGGTCTGCCAGCTGACGGAGATGTCCGTGACTGAATGCTGCCGACTGGCTCACTCTCGTCTGCAGGAGTACGTTCTGAGGGATGCACTCAAGCTTGGTGCAGCCACCGCGAAGGCCCGGTGGGGAAGGACCACAGTTTAACGTTCATCACCCGTAGGAGGGGGAGTGGTTGGGTGGGGAGGAGACCTACCCTCATCAGCGGTGTGGACAGGTAATCAACATGGTGCCCAAGGAGTGGGTGGAATTGTTAATTTGGGAAGTATTAGAGCCATTGCCTGCCTTTATTGTTGAAAATTTTGATTGTTAATAAGTCTTAACTCTTGACCAAGGGTTGAGAGTAAACGCATGATTTACTGTAAACATCTTTCATTTGTAAATGAACAGAGTCAACGCAAAATTTTTATTGTTAATAACTGTATTGAATAAGGACTCACAGTCAACGAATGGTTTTTCTTTTCCTGTATGTAATTATTTTTATTTTGTAATATTTCTGAATAAAGTATTTTTGGAAAAAAAAGGTTAGTAGGTTAATGGTCACATGGCTGTAACTGGAGAAAGAGGGTAGGTTCGGCCAGAAGGGTACAGGGGAATAAGCAGAGGGAGTGGGGTCGACGAGGTTGTTTCTCCATGCAATGAGGCCCGTCATCCCCTCGTCTCGAGGAGCTAGCACGCAAGCAATGGGCCGAACATCTGATTTAAGACTCGGTCCAGAACCACGTGACCCGAAGCCCCAGCTCTGCAACGGAGCTCGAGTAACTCGCTCCCTTGTAAACAATACGGTTGACTGTGCCGATCTGATTAAGGTGCGGTCAGCAGATGAGATGTGCCCGGCTACCCGTGAGAATTAAGCAAACACATTTTCTGCTTTGGCCATCAACACAATCGTTTTCGTGTTTTCCAGACGCAGGGCGTCCGGTGAGAGAGGACTGGGTTTCAATATTTAATCAATCCAGCTCCATCGCGGGGAACTCAGCCGGAAGTTACCGACTGACAGCTACAGCGAGAGGGGCATTCTCCCCCACTCTCTCCATGGCTGGTTGGGATGTTCTGAATTGGGAAGTGTGCCCCTTACGATGGAGCTGGGGGTGCACTGAGATAGATGCTGGGTTCAAGTCCTTCCCTGTGTCCCATACGGTGTAGTGAGATACCGCGATAAACAAAAACTTACCCGGTTAAGAGGAATTCTTCGCAGTCTATAGCTCGTCCCTGTTTAATGAGCCGAAGTTCTACCGTGAAGTACACGGAGCCGGCTAAATAAACTCCACACACTTAACGTAAGTAACCCTTTGTTGAATAACAAATAGTGTTGTGAATTGCACAGTTTAACCCTTACCTTGACGGAATATCGTAGTCAGAGAGCGATACAGCACGGAAACAGGCCCTTCGGCCCAACTCGCCCCTGCTGACTGTTCCTCTAAACTTTTCCATGCGTTTAAACACAACTAACAATGTTCACAATGCCACCATTTCTGGCAGCATATTCTAAATGCACACCACATTGTAGGATTTTGTCCTGTCTTCTCCTGTCATTTCGGATCTCCCCCTCCCACTTTCAAATCTCTTACTATCTTCTTTCAGTTAGTCCTGATGAAGAGTCTCGGCCCGAAACGTCGACTGTACCTCTTCCTATAGATGCTGCCTGGCCTGCTGTGTTCACCAGCAATTTTTATGTGTGTTGCTTGAAATTCCAGCATCTGCGGAATTCCTCGTGTTTGCACCACATTTTGTGTCGCATTTAAATCTCTCATCTCTGATCCTGAAATCTGTGGCTTTTGTTATCAGCATCCCCTCCCTGGGAAGAAGACAATGTGCTTCAAACTTGTCTATGCCCCTCATGATCTTACATATCTGTATCAGGTCACCTCTCAATCTCCTACAGTCTGGGTAATAAAGTCCCTGTCTTGGCAACCTGCCCCAGTGACTCAAGCCCCCAAGTCCCAGCAATATCCTGGTAAATCTTTTCCTGACTCTTTCAGAATCAAGATCAGAATCAGAATCAGATTTAATATCACTGGCATCTGTTGTGAAATTTGTTGTTTTGCAGTAGCAGTACAGTGCAATAAATAAAAATATAAAAACTATACATTACAATAAGAAATACTGTATGTAAAAATTAAATATGATAAGTAGTGCAAAAAGAGAGGAAAAATGAAAGAAAAATATATTGAGAAAGTGTACTTGGGCTCACTGTGCATTCAGAAATCTGATGGCGGAGGGGACCAAGCTGTTACTGAAACGTTGAGTGTGTGTCTTCAGGCTCCTGCACCTCCTCCTTGATGGTAGCAATGAGAAGGGGGCATGTCCTGGGTGATGGGGGTCCTGAATGATTGATGCCACCTTTTTGAGTCATGGCCTTTTGAAGCTGTCCTTGAAGCTGGGGAGGCTGGTGCCCATGATGGAGCCGGCTGAATTTACTTTCTATGGAAGAGAGTAAACAATCGATGTGTCGGTCATCAGGATGAAGTCCTGCTAAGGGGTCATGGCCCAAACCGTCAACCGTACTCTTTTTCCATAGATGCTGCCAGGCCTGCTGAATTCCCCCAGCACTTTGTGTGAGTTGTTTGGATTTCCAGCATCTGCAGATTTTCTCTTGTTTGTCAGTTTGTTTACTGCAGTTTGTTTGATCCTGTGTAGTGGCCTCTCCATACCAGATGGTGATGCAACCAGTTGGAAAATCTGTAGAAATTTTTGAGAGTCTTTGGTGACATACCAAGTCTCCTCAAACTCCTGATGAACTGTAGCTGCTGTGGTGCCTTCTTTGTAATTGCATCTATATGTGGGGCCCAGGATAGATCCTCAGAGATATTGACATCCAGGAACTTGAAACTGCTCACCCTTTCCACGGCTGATCCCTCGAAGACGACCGGTGTGTGTTCCCTCAACTTCCCCTAGCTGGAATTCACAATCAGTTAATTGATCTTATTGACCCTGAGTGCAAAGTTGTTGTTGAGACACCACTCAGCCAACTGATTAGACTATGAGGACATTCAGTCCTCGTTTATTGTCATTTAGAAATGCATGCATGCATTAAGAAATGATACAATGTTCCTCCAGAGTGATATCACAGAAAAACAGGACAAACCAAAGACTGACACTGACAGAACCACATAATTATAACATATAGTTACAGCAGTGCAAAGCAATACCATAATTTGATGAAGAGCAGACCATGGGCATGGTAAAAAAAAAAGTCTCAAAGTCCCGATCGACTCCCAAGTCCCCGATAGCACCGGCAAAAAGGAGAAACTCCCTGCCATAAACCTCCAGGCACTGACAACTGCCGATGCATTGGAAGCACTCGATAACAGCCGACACTGAGTCCGTCCATCCGAAAACTTCGAGCCTCCGACCAGCCCCTCCGATACCGCCTCCCGAGCGCCATCCTCTGCCGAGCGCCTTCGACCTTGCCCTGGCCACTGAAACAAGCAAAGCTGAGGATTTGGGGTCTTCTGCTCCGGAGATTCCAGACCACACAGTAACAGCGGCAGCGAAGCGGACATTTCAGAAGTTTTCCAGATGCTCTTCTGTACTCTCACGTCTGTCTCCATCAAATCAGAATTGTGCACGGTACCCTACTTGACAGATTACAGATATCATTCGCTGGAGAGGCCATGCACGCTGCGTCGCACCACCATCTTCTCCTCCTCCTCCATTTATCTCACTCCTGTACGTGTCCGCGTCACCCTAAAAGCCTGCTTAAAAAGAGTCGTGTTGCTGGCAGATTTGTAGATGCATCTGAGCTGTGCCTAGACACACAGTCATGGGAGTAGAAAGAGTAGAGCAGGTATCCTTAAGGTTAAGTGTATGTCAAGTATGTCACTGTCCAGTTTTGATGGACAGTGAGGAGGAGATGTTATTTCTGAATGAAACTGACTGCAGTCTCCCAGTGAGGAAGTCAAGGATCCAGTTGTAGAGGGAGATACAGAGGCCCAAGTGCTGGCACTTGTTGATTATAACTGAGGGTATGATCATGTTTAACGCTGAGCTGTAATCAATAAGCAGCAGCCTGATGTAGGTAGTGCTATTGTCCAGGTGACCCAAGGCGGGAGGAGAGACACTGAGATTGCATCCTCTGTAGAGCGATAGGCGAATTGCAATGGGTCCAGGTCCTTGCTTAGGAAGAATTGATTTGAGCCATGACCAATCTCTCAAAGCACTTTACTTGAGTAGATGTGAGCAAAACCGGGTGATAGTCATTGAGGCTGCTCTCCCTGCTCTCCTCGGGCACTGCTATGATTGTTGCTCTTTTGAAGCAGGTGGGAACCTTCAACTGCAGCAGTGAGAGACTAAAGATGTCCTTGAACACTCCCACAGAGTTTTCAGAGCCCTATCACGTACTCCATCAAGGCCTGTCGCCTTGCAAGGGTTCACCCTCTTAAAAGGTGTTCTGATGTCAAGACACAGATCACAGGGTTAGCAGATGCTACAGGGACTTGCACAGGCATAGTTTAATTCTCCGTTTCAAAGCACGCATAAAGGGCTTTGAGCTCATCCGGGAGTGAAACATCACTGTCATTCATGCTGTTAAGTTTCACCTTGTAGGAAGTAATGGCCTGCAAATCCTGCCAGAGCTAACGCGCATCTGATTTTGTCTACTTTCTAATTTAATAACATCTTTAACTTATGTACTGTCCATTACATTCCATCTCTGGTGGTGTTCAGGGCTTCCTTCGTTATGTCTGCAGCTTCTTCCAGGTTTTCACTACCATCAGTCATGCAAGTCCCAAGTGGAGACTCAGGAATACCGTCACACTCAAGAGTAGAAGGATTCTTCATTACTTTTTCCATAGTAATTTTGTTTTACCAATTAGGCTTCTTAGCTCTGAGCTCAACTCCCGAACCTGGAGGACCTGTGGACCGCTCTTGGTCTGGCAGGGGTGACCCTACCAAGGGCCAAAGCATAAACCCCCGACTCCAGCCAACACAGCTCTCCGGGTCATTGAGGCACGTAAGCCTCCAAACCCTACGACAAGATTGTGGTCCTGTAGAAGGACCATCTTTAAAGATTAGCTTTATTTGTCACATATACATCAAAAACACAGTGAAATACACCATTTTGAATCAGATCAAATCAATGAGGATTGTGCTGGGCATCCTACAAGTGTCGCCATGCCAACAAAGCATGCCCATAACTTACTAACCCTAACTTGAATATCTTTGAAATGGAAAGGAAACCTAGGCACTTGGAGGAGACTCTCAGGGTTATGGGGAGAACATAAAAACTCCTTACAGAAAGCAACGGGAATTGCACCCTAATCAGTGATCACTGTAAAGCATTGCGCCAACTACTACACTACCATGTCGCCCTGCAAAAAGGTGACTAAAACTGTGCACAATATCCCAGTTGCAGCCTCACCAAAATCTAATATACAACAGTGTTTCAAATCACAGACGGTTTAACTCTTATCCACCCGAATAAAAGTTAAAAGCAGAAAATGTTGGAAACACTCAGTAGGTCTGGCAACGTCTGCGTGGAAGGAAACAGTGTTCAGACCCTCCAACAGATCTGGGAAAGTATTGGTTTATTACCGTCACATGTATGAAGATATAGAGAAGAGCAATGTGTTGGCATGCCATCCAGACGGCATGCCACAGGTAAGTATGTCGAGCTTGTACTAAAGAAAACAGAATGCAGTGCACAGTGTTATAACTACAGTGAAAGGGTGTTGTAGGGAGACAGATGGAGTGCAAAGGCCGTGACTGTACTCGGGGGCTGCCTGCAGTGCATCTTGTGTGTTGGTCGTTGACACAAATGATGCATTTCACTGTATGTTTCGATGTACATGTGATCAACCTGAATCTGAAAGGGCCAAGAAGAGGTAGATTGAGAGATCAACAATCAAGAGTTTATTCGTGTGAAAGGTCCATTTGAGAGTCTTAAAACAACAAGATAGAAACTGTCCCTGAGCCTCTTGGCTCATACTCTCTGGCTTCTGTATCTTCTGCTCTGTGGGAAGGGGGAGAAGAGAGAGCGACTAGGGTGGAAAGAGTCCTTAATTATGCTGGCTCCTTTCCCAAGGCAGTGGGAAGTGTAGACAGAATCTGTGAAGGGAAGACTTGTTTCTGTGATGAGCTGAGCTGTGTCTACAATTCTCTGCAGTTTCTTACAGCTCTGGGTAGTGAAGTGACTGTACCAAGCCATGATAAATCTAGACAGCATGCTTTCGATGATGCATTGGTAAAAATTGGTTAGGGCCTTCGGGGACATGTCACATTTCTGCTGCTCTTTGATGAAGAGGGACTGGTGTGCTTTTTTGATCATATCATCCACGAAGAGAGAGAAAATTGGTTCTGAGTTGCAGAAGAAGAGGATGGATTGGACAGAGGGAATGGTGATTATGAGATTAACTCAGGGTTGTCATGGAATGGGGTGCAAACAAAGTCCTCCAGTTCATGAGTTAAGGGGGAAGTTTGAGAAAGAAGGAACAAGTGTAGCTGTATAAAACTTTGGTTAGGCCACACTCAGAGAACTGTGTGCAGTTCTCGTTGCATTACAAGAAGGTTGTGGAGGCTTTGGAGAGGGTACAGAAGAGCTTCTTCAGGATACTGCTTGGATTAGTGGGTATGAGCTACAAGAGAAGGTTGGAAAACTTGGGTTGTTTTCTCTTAAGTATCAGAGGCTGAAGGGAGACTTGAGAGATGTTATACATTGAAAGGCTGTCAGGACTACACAGGCAGGCACCTCCCAGTCTCCATCCAGTGAACAGGAATCACCTGCCACTTGTTTCCTATTCATCAGCTGCAGCCTATTTTAACCTATCCTCATTCACCCATCGAACCACTTGGCCTCAGCCAGTTGCTCCTAGCCTTTAGTTGCCTTGTCATGTTAAGTACCTGTTCTCTGTTATTTTGTGGCACCCCCTCATGGCTTGTTATTTTGCAGTTTATTATTAAAGTGACCGTCCACCATTAAATGGTCTCCACTGTTCTGCATTTGGATCAAGCCTTCTCTACGTTTCCTGACAGAAGCATGGATAGGGCAGACAAGGTGACAGGTAGATCCAGCAGATGAGATGACTCCGGATAGTTTTGACCTGAAACGTTGACTGACCATTTCCCTCTGAATGCTGCCTAGCCCACGGAGTTCCTCCAGCAGTTTGTATATTGCTCCAGGTTCCAGCATCTGCAGTATTTTGTATCTCTGTAATTCTGCACAGTTGCTCCTACCCTTTCCCTAGAGCTTGGTGCTCCTCTTTCTTTCTTTCCACCATCAAGAAGAACATTTTCTTTAACACCTTCTATAACACTCTCTCTCTACTACTATTTTCTCTCTCTCTCTCTCTCTCTCTCTCTCCCCTTCAGCCCTGCATTTCACAACCTTTATGTTCCTTTGTTCTGGTGAAATGTTATCAACTTGAAGCATTGGCTGTGTTCCTCTCTCCATAGATACTGTTAGACTTGCTGCGTATTTTCAGCAAACTCTGCTGTTATTCTGTAAAATCTACCACTTTGCCCCAAGCTCTTGACAACATGCTCTTGTTCAGTGAAGGGGCCTTGTTTGATGACGCTCATGTGGGAGACATCTCAACATGACCAAAAATGCAATGAGTTTCTTATGACGTTACTTGGCTTAGTTAAACTCCTGTGAAGAAAGTGCAGTCGACGTTTCAGGCCGAGACCCTTCGTCAGGACTAACTGAAGGAAGAGTGAGTAAGAGATTTGAAAGTTGGAGGGGGAGGGGGAGGGGGAGGGGGAGGGGGAGGGGGAGATCCAAAATGATAGGAGAAGACAGGAGGGGGAGGGATAGAGCCAAGAGCTGGACAGGTGATAGGCAAAAGGGGATACGAGAGGATCATGGGACAGGAGGTCCGGGAAGAAAGACAAGGGGGGGGAGACCCAGAGGTATATTCAGAGGGACAGAGGGAGAAAAAGGAGAGTGAGAGAAAGAATGTGTGCATAAAAATAAGTAACAGATGGGGTACGAGGGGGAGGTGGGGCCTTAGCGGAAGTTAGAGAAGTCAATGTTCATGCCATCAGGTTGGAGGCTACCCAGACGGAATATAAGGTGTTGTTCCTCCAACCTGAGTGTGGCTTCATCTTTACAGTAGAGGAGGCCGTGGATAGACATGTCAGAATGGGAATGGGATGTGGAATTAAAATGTGTGGCCACTGGGAGATCCTGCTTTCTCTGGCGGACAGAGCGTAGATGTTCAGCAAAGCGGTCTCCCAGTCTGTGTCGGGTCTCGCCAATATATGAAAGGCCACATCGGGAGCACCGGACGCAGTATATCACCCTAGTCAACTCACAGGTGAAGTGTTGCCTCACCTGGAAGGACTGTTTGGGGCCCTGAATGGTGGTAAGGGAGGAAGTATAAGGGCATGTGTAGCACTTGTTCCGCTTACACGGATAAGTGCCAGGAGAGAGATCAGTGGGGAGGGATGGGGGGGACGAGTGGACAAGGGAGTTGTATAGGGAGTGATCCCTGCGGAATGCAGGGGGGGGGGAGAGAAAGATGTGCTTAGTGGTGGGATCCCGTTGGAGGTGGCGGAAGTTACGGAGAATAATATGTTGGACCTGGAGGCTGGTGGGGTGATAGGTGAGGACCAGGGGAACCCTATTCCTAGTGGGGTGGTGGGAGGATGGAGTGAGAGCAGATGTACGTGAAATGGGGGAGATGCGTTTAAGAGCAGAGTTGTAGTGGAGGAAGGGAAGCTCCTTTCTTTAAAAAAGGAAGACATCTCCCTCGTCCTAGAATGAAAAGCCTCATCCTGAGAGCAGATGCAGCGGAGACGGAGGAATTGCGAGAAGGGGGTGGCGTTTTTGCAAGAGACAGGTTGAGAAGAGGAATAGTCCAGATAGCTGTGAGAATCTGTGAGAGTCAGTAGGCTTATAGTAGACATCAGTGGATAAGCTGTCTCCAGAAAGATCTAGGAAGGGGAGGGAGGTGTCGGAAATGGACCAGGTAAACTTGAGGGCAGGGTGAAAGTTGGAGGCAAAGTTAATAAAGTCAACGAGTTCTGCATGCGTGCAGGAAGCAGCGCCAATGCAGTCGTCGATGTAGCGAAGGAAATGTGGGGGACAGATACCAGAATAGGCACGGAACATAGATTGTTCCACAAAGCCAACAAAAAGGCAGGCATAGCTAGGACCCATACGGGTGCCCATAGCTACACCTTTAGTTTGGAGGAAGTGGGAGGACTCGTTGACTTTATTAACTTTGCCTCCAACTTTCACCCTGCCCTCAAGTTTACCTGGTCCATTTCCGACACCTCCCTCCCCTTTCTAGATCTTTCTGGAGACAGCTTATCCACTGATGTCTACTATAAGCCTACTGACTCTCACAGCTATCTGGACTATTCCTCTTCTCACCCTGTCTCTTGCAAAAATGCCATCCCCTTCTCGCAATTCCTCCGTCTCCGCCGCATCTGCTCTCAGGATGAGGCTTTTCATTCTAGGACGAGGGAGATGTCTTCCTTTTTTAAAGAAAGGGGCTTCCCTTCCTCCACTATCAACTCTGCTCTTAAATGCATCTCCCCCATTTCACGTACATCTGCTCTCACTCCATCCTCCCGCCACCCCACTAGGAATAGGGTTCCCCTGGTCCTCACCTACCACCCCACCAGCCTCCAGGTCCAACATATTATTCTCCGTAACTTCCGCCACCTCCAACGGGATCCCACCACTAAGCACATCTTTCCCTCCCCACCTCTCTCTGCATTCTGCAGGGATCGCTCCCTACACAACTCCCTTGTCCATTCGTCCCCCCCATCCCTCCCCACTGATCTCCCTCCTGGCACTTATCTGTGTAAGCGGAACAAGTGCTACACATGCCCTTACACTTCCTCCCTTACCACCATTCAGGGCCCCAAACAGTCCTTCCAGGGAGTCGACTGGGGTGATATACTGCGTCCGGTGCTCCCGATGTGGCCTTTTATATATTGGCGAGACCCGACACAGACTGGGAGACCGCTTTGCTGAACATCTACGCTCTGTCCGCCAGAGAAAGCAGGATCTCCCAGTGGCCACACATTTTAATTCCACATCCCATTCCCCATTCTGACATGTCTATCCACGGCCTCCTCTACTGTAAAGATGAAGCCACACTCAGGTTGGAGGAACAACACCTTATATTCCGTCTGGGTAGCCTCCAACCTGATGGCATGAACATTGACTTCTCTAACTTCCGCTAAGGCCCCACCTCCCCCTCGTACCCCATCTGTTACTTATTTTTATGCACACATTCTTTCTCTCACTCTCCTTTTTCTCCCTCTGTCCCTCTGAATATACCTCTGGGTCTCCCCCCCCTTGTCTTTCTTCCCGGACCTCCTGTCCCATGATCCTCTCGTATCCCCTTTTGCCAATCACCTGTCAAGCTCTTGGCTCCATCCCTCCCCCTCCTGTCTTCTCCTATCATTTTGGATCTCCCCCTCCCCCTCCCACTTTCAAATCTCTTACCAGCTCTTCCATCAGTTAGTCCTGACGAAGGGTCTCGGCCTGAAACGTCAACTGCACCTCCTCCTACAGATGCTGCTTGGCCTGCTGCGTTCACCAGCAACTTTGATGTGTGTTGCTTGAATTTCCAGCATCTGCAGAATTCCTGTTGTTTCCTGTGAAGAAAGATTACCCGGTGTAGGGTGAGCGAGTAAAGTGGAGAGATATGCCAATAAACATAAAGAAAACTGTAGACACTGGAAACCCAAAACAAAAACAGAAAATACTGGTAACACTCAGAAGGCCAGCATCTGGGGGAAAGAAGTTAACATTTGAGGTTGAAGATGCTTCAATAGAGCTAGTTTAAAAAAAAAACAAGTTAGTTTTCAGAAGCAGATGGAGAAGGTACAACTGGCCTTCATAAATTAAGGTACTGAGCACAGGAGTTGGAATGTTATGTTGAAGTTGTATAAGACATTGCCTCCTACTTCTACCCTGCCCTCAAATTTACTTAGTCCATTTCTAACACCTTCCTCCCCTTTCTTAATCTCTCTGTCTTCATTTCTGGAGACAGCCTACCTACTGATATCTTTAATAAACCCACTGATTCTCACAGCTACCTGGACCATACCTCTTCCCACTCTGTCACTTGTAAAATGCCATCCCCTTCACTCAGTTCCTCCGTCTCCACCACTTCTGCTCTCAGGATGAAGCTTTTCATTCTAGATCTACTGAGATGGCCTACTTCTTCAAAGAAAGGGCTTCCCTTCCTCCACTATCAACACTGCCCTCACCTGCATCTTTTCCATTTCATGCATGTCTGCCTTGCTGCTGCAAAACCAGGGATAGAGTTCCTCTTGTCCTCACCTACCACTGCACCAGCCTCTGAGTCCAAAACATAATTCTCTGTACTTCTGCCATCTCCAACAACATCCCACCACCAAGCACATCTTTCCCTCCCCCACACTTCCCACTTTCTGCAGGGATCGCTCCCTACGCGACTCCCTTGTCCACTCATTCTTCCCCACTGATCCCTCTCTTAGTACTTATCCTTGCAAGTGGAACAGGTGCCACACCTGCCCCTACACCTCCTCCCTCACTACCATTCAGAGCCCCAAAAAGTCCATCTAGGTGAGGTGACACTTCATGTGTGAGTCTGTTGGAGTCATATACTGTGTCCGGTGCTCCCGGTGTGGCCTTCTTATATTGGTGAGACCCGATGTAGATTGGGAGACCGCTTCACCGAGCATCTATGCACTGCCCACCAGAAAAAGCAGGATCTCCCGATAGCCACCCATTTCAATTCCCATTCTGACATATTAGTTGAAGGCCTTCTGTACTGTCACAATGAGGCCACACTCAGACTGGAGGAGCAACACCTTATATTCTGTCTCCGACCTGATGCTACGAACCTTGATTTCTCGAACTTCTGTTAATTGCCCCCCTTCCCCATTCTCCATTCCTGTTTCCCTCTCCCACCTTATTTCCTTACCTGCCCATCACCCCCCTCTTGTGCTCCTCCTCCTTCCTTTTCTTCCATGGTCTTCTATCCTCCCCTATCAGATGCCCCCTTCTCCAGCCCTTTATCTCTTTCACCAATCAACTTTCCAGCTCTTTATTTATCCCTTCCTCCTCTCCTTGTACTTTTTCCTTGCTTCCTGCCACCCTCTTATTCTGACTTCTCCTCTTTCTTTCCAGTCCTGATGAAGGGTCACAGCCTGAAACATCGACTGTACTCTTTTCCATAGATGCTGCCTGGCCTGCTGAGTTCCTCTAGCTTTTTGTGTGTGTTGCTCTTCATTCTTTCTACTTTTATTTCCTTTTTGAAGGTCCCTGCTGAACCTGCTCCTCGTTCCCTTGCAAGGAATGCATTCAAGATTACAATACAAGGTGTGACAAATGAATTTTCCTCATCCCCCCTCCAATCCTTCTGTTCACTCACCTTTGCTAGTAGTGGTTGGTGCAATGCTTTACAGTACCAGCGATTGGAAGAATGGGGTTCAATTCCCACCACTGTCTGTGAGGAGTTTGTATGTTCTCCCTATGATTGTGTAGGTTTTCTCCAGGCGCTCCACCTTCCAGAAATGCATGGGTTAGAGTTAGTAAGTTGTGGCATGCTATGCTGGCACTGGAACTTGCACTTGCAGGCGGTCTCCAGCACAATATTTGGAATGTGTTGGTCATTGATGCAAACAACACATGTCACTGTATGTTTCAGTGTACATGTGACAAAAGAAGCTAACCTTACTTTCTTCCATGTTCTAAAAACCCTCTGAAATACCCTACAAAGGATGTGGCAGCTTTACAGAGGGTGCAGAGGAGATTTACACAGGATGCTGCCTGGTCTAGAGAGCATGAGAATAGGTCGAGTGAGCTAGGGCATTTGTCTCTTGAGCGAAAGAGGGTGAGAGGCAACTTGATTGAGGTGCACAAAATAAGAGGCATAGATAGAGTGGACAGCCAGCACCTTTCTCTCCAGGGCAGAAATATCTAATACAAGAGGGCATAATTTCAGAATAATTGGAGGAAAGTATAGGGGAGGTGCCAGAGGTAAGATTTTTTACACAGAGAATGGTGGATGTGTGAAATGTACTGCCAAAGGTGGTAGTAGAGGCAGATATGTTAGGGGCATTTAAGCAACTGGTACATAGATGAATGAAAAATTGGAGGGCTACGTGGGAGGGAATGGTTAGATTGATCTTAGAATAGATCTATATAGGTCATAACAATATCATGGGCTGAAGGGCCTGTTGTATGCTGCAATGTTCTGTGTTCTTATGTTCTGTGGCTTTCCTCTCTCCAGCTTGACCCCACACTTGTCTTTGGAAAAATTTGCATTGAAGATGGTCATCACTGCGGCCGATGAAGATATCTCATTGGACCAGAGGAAGGAAAGGAAGGAGGAGATTATTCTAGCCATCCTGGGCATCGTTGGCACAATCCTTAACCTTTTGATTATTATTTTTGTGTACATCTGTACGACACTGTAGTCAGGGCTGTCTACAACAGTTTATGGTGCGATATCTCTGTCAGCCAAGGATGTCCATTCAATGTAGCTGCATTCCACAATTATTATTGAAGATGTTTAATAGACTCAGTTCTTCCATTGAAAATGCCAGCCGCAGGTTACAGCTGGGCTATGGGTCATTCTCAAGTCGAGTGAGGTCAAATTTATTGCCATGAACACAAATATGGTGAGCTACAGTTACAGGATATAAAAATGGAGGTTATGGGCTATATAAGAGGAAAGGATTAGATTGATCGTGGAGTAGTTTTATATAGGTGATACTATGCTTATAGTGTTATATGTTTTTATGTTTCCATAACACTTGCTTGCAGCATCATCATAGGCACGTAGGTACAAACAACACACAGAACATAAATTATACATAGTACAAGACAATCAAAAAAGGTTGAGCAATAAAACATTAATGCATAAAAAAGAAACAGCTGAAGCCAAGCCCATGGCAGTGCATGGTCCATAGTGCTCAATTGCTGAGGTAGGGTTAAGGTTGTGCAGGGCAGTCCAAGAACACGATGGTTATAGGAAAGTAGCTGTTTCAGAACCTGGTGGTGGGGAACCTCAGATTTCTATATTTCTTGCCATAGAGAAGATGGGATGGCTTGGATGGTGGGGATCCTTGATAATGGATGTCACTTTCTTGGGGCAGAACCTCCTATAGATGATGTCTGTGGTGGGGAGGACTGTGTCTGAGATGGACCAGGCTGTGTCCACTACTCTCTCAGTTCTTGTGTGTAGGAACTGTTGTATCAGTCCAGGACCTTCTTATAAGTACAACACCTGGTTGTATTGGTTATTCTGGTGAAGGATAACCAGCTTTTATCTGAAGTGGTGTGGGGGGGGGGGAAGGGGATGTATATCGTTCTGTGATTCCATAGATGCCCTAGTTGCCAGGTCCCTGCACCAGGTGTGACGAGACAGACCAAAGAGCAAGGCTGAGTTTACTCTTCATCAACCACACTTCACGAACGTGGAAAACATGTAAACTGCAGATGCTGGAAATCTGAAATAAATAGAGAATGCTCAGTGAGTCAGGCAGTGTGTGTTTGGAAAGAGAAATGCAGTGGTGATATTTCGATGACCTCTCGATGGGATGTTTTTTTGCCACTTGATCTTCAGGGTAGGATCCATGTAGCCCAATTTTCTCCAACATTTCCCCATTATTTCATGCAATTTTCCTATAGGAGAGCCGATGGCTTGGGATAGAGGACGGTCTGAGAGCATTGACGAGCTGGGTACATGACAGCAACAAACATAATGCTAGAGGAACTCAGCAGGTCTGGTGCTCCTATGCAGGGAAGTGAACTGTTGACACTTTGGGCCAAGATTCTTCATCAGGTTTCAGCCCGAAACATCGCTATTTATTCCTCCCTATAGATGCTGTATGACCTGCTGAGTTCCTCCAGCATTTTGTGTTTGTTGCTCTGCAGAATCTCTGGATTTCACTGGCACAGGTCCAGTGGGCCAGGGCTGGCTCCTACCTCATCATGTTCCCACAGATGCATGGAGAACACAGTACAGGCCCCATGGCTCATGATGTTCTGCCAACCTTTTAACCTACTCCAGGATCAATCTAACCCTTCCCTCCTACGTAGCTCACCATTTTTCTTTCATCCATTTGCCTATCTAAGAGGCACTTAAGTGCCCTTAGTGTATCTGCCTCTACCACTACCCCAGGCAGTGTGTTCCATGCACCCACCACTCTCTGTGTAAATAATCCTACCTCTGACATCCACCTACACTTTCCTCTAATCGCCTCAAAATTATGCACCCCTGTATTAGCCATTGCTGCCCTGAGAATAAAGGACAGACTATCAACTCAGTCTATACCTCTGATCATCTTATGCACATCTATCGTCATTTCTCATCCTTCTTTGCTCCAAAGAGAAAAGCTTTAGCTCACTCAACCTATCCTCATAAGACATGCCCTCTCATCCAGGCAGCATCCCAGTAAATCTCCTCTGAACCCTCTCAAAAGCTTCCTCCTCCTTCCTCTGAGAGGACCAGAAATGCATCACCTGTCTGGATGCATGACAGCTTGGTACGGCAACTGCTCTGCATGTGACCACAAGAAACCACCGACGTGGACACAGCTCGGCATGTCACAGAAACCAGCCTCTCTTCCATGGAGTCTATTTACCATTTCTTGCTGCTTCAGTGAAGCACCCAACATAATCAAAGACCCACCGACCATAGATGTTCTTTCTTCTAACTCCTCCCATTCATCAAATGATACTAAAACCTGAAAACATATATTACCAGGCTTAAGGACAGCTTCTAGCCCACTGTTATAAGATTATTCTTATATGGTTCCCTAATATGTTAAGACCATGAGACATAGGAGCAGAATTAGGCTATTTGGCCCATTGAGTCTGTCCTGCCAATTGATCATGGCTCTCTCAACCCATTCTTCTGCCTTTTAGCCATAACCTCTGATGCCCTTACGAATTATGAACCTATCAACCTCCACTTTAAATTTACCCAATGAATTGGCCTTCACAACTATCCGGGGCAATGAATTCCACAGATTCACCACCCTCTGGATAAAGAAATTCCTCCTTCTCAGTTCTAATGGGCTGTTGACCTCAAAATCTACCTCATCATGGCATTGCGCCTTATTGACTACCTGCTCCACACTTTATTCTGAATTCAGTTATTTTATTGATCTTTAAGCTACCTCAATGTACTTAAGTTGTGAAATGATCTATCTGCATGGCACACAGAATAAAGCTTCTCACTGCAGATGTAGATCTATCGTCCATGTGATGATATTAAACCAGTTACTCACTAAGACCTGGGACCACACAGCCCTAGCACCAGGGGCAGTTGGATACCTAGCTACACTTCCTCTCTAGATAATGGACAAAGACAGCTCATGTGACATGTGGACCCCCAGTCCTCTAACTAAATGATGTCACATGACTGCCAATGGCTTGCTCTTGTAGTCACGTAACTAAGTACAGTTTGTACATGACCTGCCTAATTGGTAATTGGTTTCTTATTCCCATTTGTACTGTGGTACGGTGAAAAGCTTTTGTTTGCTGATTGCTACCCATACAGATCATCCCAAATGTTAATACATCAAGGTAGTACAAAAAGGAAAATAACAACAGAATGCAGAATATAGTGTTATGAGAAAATGCAGTTCAGCAAACAAGATGCAATGGCCATGAGGAGGTAGATTATGAGATCAAGAATTCATCTTTATCATACAAGATGTCCATTCACGACTCATATAACAATGGGGTAGGAGGTGTCTTTGAGCCTGATGTGAATGTTCACAGGCTTCGGTTTGAATTCTTGTCAGTTGTATCCCATCTGAGGCAAGATTGAATGAGACAAATTTTAAACATGAGAAATTCTCCAGGTGCTGGAAATCCAAAGCAACACACACACACACAAAATGCTGGAGGAACTCAGTAGGTCAGGCAGTGTTCATGGAAATGAATAGTCAATATTTTGGGCCATGACCCTTCTTTAGGACTGGACAGGAAGGTGGAAGATGCCAGAATAAAAAGGTGGGGGGAGGGGAAGAAGAATAGCTAGAAGGTGATAGGTGAAGTCATGTGGGTAGAAAAGGTAAAGGGCTGAAGAGGAAGGAATCTTATAGGAGCAGAGAGTGGACTATAGGAGAAAAGGAAGGAGGAGGGACACCAGAGGGAGGTAGTAGACAGGTAAGAAGAGATAAGAGGCCAGAGTGGGAATAGAAGGGAAGGGAAAATACTGTTGATAGGTTCATGATTAGTACGATATTCATGCCATCAGGTTGAAGGCTACTCAGATGGAATATAAGGTGTCGCTCCTCCACCCTGAGTATGGCCTCATTGTGGCACAAGATCTTATAACAACATTTCCACTTTTCCGATCTTTATTTAAAACAAGGAATCTTACATTTGTAAATGAGAGTATTTTGTAAATAAAAATAGCAAACATTGAAGGTTTGATCATTTGCTTCAGGGCTGCTATATTAATGAAACAATTCTGTGCTTCACATCTTGAGAGATGTTTCAGTCTGTTTGAGGTGAATGACCGTGCCCTTTCAGAACATAGAACATAGAACATAGAACAGAACAGTACAACAGGCCCTTCAGCCTACAATGTTGTGCCAAACGAATTCAATTAATAATCAATGGCCAACTAATCTCTTCTGCCTATACTATGTCAATATCCTTCCATTTCCCTCACATTTGTGTGCCTATTCTAAACGTCTCGTATCAACCTCCACCTCACCCCAGGCAGCACATTCCAGGGCATCCACCATCTGCTGTGTTAAAAAAAAGCCTCAACAGCCTTCCTATAATGGGTCTGACCAGAACTGTATGGAATACCCCAAACGAGGCCTAAATGGAGTTTTATACAGCTGCAACATGGACAGGAAAGGAATGGAGGGTTATGGGCTGAGTGCAGGTCTGTGGGACTAGGTGAGAGTAAGCGTTCGGCATGGACTAGAAGGGCCGAGATGGCCTGTTTCCGTGCTGTAATTGTTATATGGTTATAACATAACTTCCTGATTTTTGAACTCAGTGATTTGACTAATAAGGGCAAGCGTGCCACATGCCTTCTTAACCACCCTATCAACTTGTGTAGCCACTTTTAGAGAGCAATTAACTTAGACCCTGAAATTCCTCTGCTCATGGACAGTGAAAGGTTCTTACTGTCTCTTTACATTTGACTTACCAAGGTGGACAGGCTTCATATTTGGTCAGGTTTAACTCCATCTGCTATTTCTTTGCCCATATCTGTAACTGATCTATATTCTGCTGTATTCTTTGCCAGTCTTCTACGTTATCCACAACACCAGCAAATTTCGTGTCATCTGCAAACCTAATAACCCACCCATCTACATTTTCATCCAGCTCATCTGCATATATCACAAACAGCAGAGGTCCCAGTACGAATCCCTGTGGAACGCCACTAATCTTAGAGTCTTTCTTCACTTCTGATCCCTTATGTTGCTCAGCTCTCTCTGTCCAAGAAATCAGATGCTGGCTGCTTGATCTAAACTCAGAGATGGTCTCGTGGGATGCCGTTCAGACTGTGCCAGCCGTTTACTGATGACTCCCTCACTGTCTGACTCACCAATATTCTCCCCAGACGATTGTCAGATAAAAAAGGAAGTGTAAGAGATGTACTGTATGAAGCAGATTGTTGAGGATGTGAATGAAGGGAGTGAGGCAATGAGAGCAGTTTAGATTTATTAACTTAATGGAAATTTCATTAGCTGTAACAGAACATTAATCCTCACAGAACCAAATCATAGAACCAGTCCCTTTGGCTCAACTGGCTAATGCCAATCAAGATGCTCATCTTAGCTAATCACATTTGCCCATGTTTGACCCACATCCTTTCAATATTTCCTGTCCATGTATCTATACAATTGACTCTCAATGTACCTGTCTCAACCACTTCCCTTTTAAAAAAATATGTTTATTTGCCACATGTACATCAAAACATAGTGAAATGCATTGTTTGTGTTAACAACCATCACAGCCAGAGGATGTACTGGGGCAGCACACAAGTGTCACCAATCTTCCAGCACCAACATAGCATGCCTACTACAGCTTACTTACCCTAACGCTAACCTATATGTCATTGGAACGTGGGAGGAAACCAGAGCACCTGGAGGAAACCCATACAGGCACAGAGAAGACATATAAGTTCCTTATAGACAGCAACAGGAATTGTACCCCAGACGCTGATAAGTGGTGCTGTAAAGCATTGCACTAACTACTATGCTATCGTGTCACCCCGTTCCATACATACAGACTGCTGTCCAGGTGAAAAAGTTGTCCCTCAGGTTCCCATTAAACCTCTTACCTCTCTGCTTAATCTTATGCTCTCTAGCTCTTGATTTCCCAACCCTGGGAAAAAGATTGTGAGCATTCACCCAATCTATGCTCCTCATGATTTTGTTAGATCATTCCCCAAGCTTCTATGTGGCAACAGTAAATGCCATTGCGCAGCTGACCCAGGAAAACATTGTAAGCCTGTTTACAGGCAACACACATCAAAGTTGCTGGTGAACGCAGCAGGCCAGGCAGCATCTCTAGGAATAGGTACAGTCGACGTTTCAGGCCGAGACCCTTCGTCAGGACTAACTGAAGGAAGAGTTAGTAAGAGATTTGAAAGGGGGAGGGGGAGGGGGAGATCCAAAATGATAGGAGAAGACAGGAGGGGGAGGGATAGAGCCAAGAGCTGGACAGGTGATTGGCAAAAGGGATATGAGTGGATCATGGGACAGGAGGCCCAGGGAGAAGGAAAAAGGGGAGGGGGGAAAAAACCCAGAGGATGGGCAAGGGGTATAGTGAGAAGGACAGAGGGAGAAAAAGGAGAGAGAGGGAAAGAATGTGTGTATATAAATAAATAACGGATGGGATACGAGGGGGATGTGGGGCATTAGCGGAAGTTTGAGAAGTCAATGTTCATGCCATCAGGTTGGAGGCTACCCAGACGGAATATAAGGTGTTGTTCCTCCAACCTGAGTGTGGCTTCATCTTTACGGTGGAGGAGGCCGTGGATAGACATATCAGAATGGGAATGGGATGTGGAATTAAAATGTGTGACCACTGGGAGATCCTGCTGATGAGATGATGATGAGGATGAGGCTTTTCATTCTAGGACGAGGGAGATGTCTTCCTGTTTTAAAGAAAGGGGCTTCCCTTCCTCCACTATCAACTCTGCTCTCAAACGCATCTCCCCCATTTCACGTACATCTGCTCTCACTCCATCCTCCCTCCACCCCACTAGGAATAGGGTTCCCCTGGTCCTCACCTACCACCCCACCAGCCTCCGGGTCCAACATAATATTCTCCGTAACTTCTGCCACCTCCAACGGGATCCCACCACTAAGCACATCTTTCCCTCCCCCCCCCTCTGCATTCCGCAGGGATCGCTCCCTACACGACTCCCTTGTCCATTCGTCCCCCCATCCCTCCCCACTGATCTCCCTCCTGGCACTTATCCTTGTAAGCGGAACAAGGGCTACACATGCCCTTACACTTCCTCCCTTACCACCATTCAGGGCCCCAAACAGTCCTTCCAAGTGAGGCAACACTTCACCTGTGAGTCGGCTGGGGTGATATACTGCGTCCGGTGCTCCCGATGTGGCCTTTTATATATTGGCGAGACCCGACGCAGACTGGGAGACCGCTTTGCTGAACATCTACGCTCTGTCCGCCAGAGAAAGCAGGATCTCCCAGTGGCCACACATTTTAATTCCACATCCCATTCCCATTCTGACATGAAGCCACACTCAGGTTGGAGGAACAACACCTTATATTCCGTCTGGGTAGCCTCCAAACTGATGGCATGAACATCGACTTCTCTAATTTCCGCTAGGCCCCACCTCCCCCTCGTACCCCATCTGTTACTTATTTTTATGCACACATTCTTTCTCTCACTCTTCTTTTTCTCCCTCTGTCCCTCTGAATATACCTCTTGCCCATCCTCTGGGTTCCCCCCCCCTTGTCTTTCTTCCCAACCTCCTGTCCCATGATCCTCTCGTATCCCCTTTTGCCAATCACCTGTCCAGCTCTTGGCTCCATCCCTCCCCCTCCTGTCTTCTCCTATCATTTTGGATCTCCCCCTCCCCCTCCAACTTTCAAATCCCTTACTCACTCTTCCTTCAGTTAGTCCTCACGAAGGGTCTCGGCCTGAAACGTCGACTGCACCTCTTTCTAGAGATGCTGCCTAGCCTGCTGCGTTCACCAGCAACTTTGATGTGTGTTGCTTGAATTTCCAGCATCTGCAGGATTCCTGTTGTTTAAGCCTGTTTACAGTTGTTCTAATGGGTTCACAAAAGGTTAAAGAGGAGCTCAGCAAATCAAGCAGAATCTATGGAGGGAGATAAATCGTCGATGTTTTGGGCTGACGTCTTTCATCAGGACTGCTAAGTATCTTGATGAAGGATTTCAGATTTCAGATTTACTTATTACGTGCACATTGAAACATATGGTGAAATGTGTTGCTTGTATTTGCCATGGGTGTGCTGAGGGCAATCATGTGATGCCACACAATGTGGCACCAATGACACAAGCAATAACAACAACAGAATAAAACAAGACAACAACAGCAAAACAAGATCTTTTCCTGCCTTCCCAGCCACTCGTCCTCCCACTCACACAGGAACACCTCCCACCCCAGGGCAGACTGACTCTGGGCCTCCAGTCCTTGGCTTTGGACTCTGGGACTCACAAACATGGGGCCCCTCAGGTTCCAGTCCCTGGAGCAGACTGGCAGACTTGTTGTTCGGGCCTCTACCTCCAGACTCACTGACCTCAGTTTTCGACCGTTGAGTTTTTTATCTCAGGATTTGCCAAGCTGTGGACTTTAACCTTTGGACAAAGAATCTTTGTTCCTCTGGACAAAGAACCTCAGCATGAAATGTCAGCTACTTATCCCCATCCATAGATGTTGCCTGACCTGCTGAGTTCTTCCAGTACTTAGTGTCTGTTCTCAGGATTTCCAGCATTTGCAGACTCTCTTGTGTTTAAGTTTAAAGAGGTAGATTTTAAGTAATATCTTCAAGATTGATAAAGGTTTTGGGAGGGAATTCTAGAGATAAAAACTGTAACTCTGACCCAGGCTGCCAATTGTGGGATTCTGGAATAGTGGTGGGTTAGTAAGTTTGCAGATGACACAAAGGTTGGTGGTGTTGTGGATAGTGTGAAAAGTTGTTGTAGGTGACAACTGGATATCGATAGGATGCAGATTGTGTGTGACCTAAGACCATAACATACAGGAGCAGAATTAGGCAATTTGGCCCATCGAGCCTGGTCTGTCACTTCATCATGGCTGATCCATTTCCCTCTCAGCCCTGTTCTCCTGCTTTCTCCCCGTAACCTTTCATGCCCTAACTAATCAAGAATCTATCAACCTTTGCACTAAATATTCCCAAGAACTTGGCCTCCACTCCCACTTGTGGCAATGAATTCCACATATTCACCACTCTCTGGCTAAAGAAATCTTCCTCATTTCCATTCTAAATAAATGTCCCTCAATTCTGAGGCTGTGCGCTCTGGTCTTAGACTCCCCAACATAGGAAACATCCTCTCCACATCCGCTCTATTGAGACTTTTCAACATTTGAAAATTTTCAATGAGATCCCACCCCCCCACCCCAGCCCATTCTTCTGAGTTCCAGTGAGTACAGGCCAAGAGCCATTAAACGCTATCCAAAGCTTGCAGAAGGATCTGGACCAGCTGGAAAAAATGGGTTGAAAAATGACAGATGGAATTTAATGCAGAAAAGTATGAGGTGTTGCACTTTGGGAGGACCAACCACATAGCAAGCTTTGATAGTCTTCCTCACTGTCCACTACACCCCCAATCTTGGTGTCACCTGCAGATTTGCTGATCCAGCTTACCACACTGTCATCCAGATTGTTGATATAAATGACAAACAACAACAGTCCCAGCACTGATCACTACTAGTCGCAGGCCTCCAGTAAGAAACAGGCAACCATCTACTACCATACTCTGACTTCTCCTGTAAAACCAAGGTCTAATCCAATCTACTACCTTATTTTGAATGCTAAGCAACTGAACCTTTTTGACCAACATCCCATGCAGGACCTTGTCAAAGGGCTTGCTAACATCCATGTAGACAACATCCACTGTCTTGCCTTCATAAACTTTTCTAGTAACTTTATCAAAAACTATAAGATTGGTTACACCTACTAGGCCACGTTGACTACCTCTAATCACCCCATCTATTCAAATGCTTATATATCTGGTCCTTTAGAATAGTTTCCAATAACTACCCAGTACTAATGTCAGGTTCATCAACCTTTAAATTTCCTGGTTTCATTTTAGAGCCTTTCTTAAACAATTGAATAACATTAGCTACCCTCCAATCCTCCAGCACCTCACCCAAGGCTAAGAATGTTTTAAATATCTCTGCTACAGCCCCGGGCCCTTGCAATTTCTGTACCAGCCTTGCATAGGGAACACCTTGTCAGGCCTGGGGATTTATCCACCCTAATCTGCCTCAAGACAGCAAACTCCTCCTCCTCTGTAATCTGTTTATAGTCTGTGACCTCACTGCTGCTTTGCCTCACTTCTGTGTCCATCTCCTGAGTAAATACAGATGCAATAATTACATTTAAGATTTCCCCCATCTCTTCCGGCTTTATGTATAGATTACCACTTTGACCTTCCAGAGGGCCAATGTTTTCTCTTATTATCCTTTTCCTCTTAGTGTATCTGTGGAAGCCCTTAGAATTCCCCTTTATCTTATCTGGTAGAGCAACCTCATGCCTTCTTTTAGCCCTGATTTCCTTTTTAAGTTTTCTTTTGGATTTCTTATACTCCATAAGCACCTCATTTGTTCCTACTTGCCAATACCTGCTATGCATCTCCTTCTTTTTCTTAACCTGGACCTCAATATCTCTTGAAAATCAAGGTTCCCTAGACCGGTTATCTTTGCCTTTTATTCTGACAGGAATATACAAACTCTGTACTTCCAAATTTTTACTTTTAAAGGACTCCCATTCACCAAGTGCACCTTTGTCTGAAAACAACCTGTCCCAATCCGCACTTGCCAGATTCTTTCTGGTACCATCAAAAATTGGACTTAACGCCAATTTAAAATCTCAACCTGGGTACCTGACCGATCCTTTTATCTTGAAACTAATAGCATTATGATCACTAGACGTAAAGTGTTCCCTTACATAAACTTCTGTCTCATTCCTTAGTAGGAGATCTAGTATTGCAGTCTCCCTAGTTGGGACTTAAATGTATTAATTAAAGAAACTTCCCTGAACATATTTGACAAACTCTTACCCATTAAGCCCTTTTACAGTACAGGAGTCCCAGTCAATATGTGGAAAGTTAAAATCACCTACTATCACAACCTTGTGTTTCTTCTAACGGTCTGTAACCTCTATAAATTAACTCCTGTAAACCTGCAGATTGTTGGGTGGCCTATAATGTAATCCCATTAACGTGATCATTCCTTTCTTATTCCTCAGTTCAGCTCATAAAGCCTCACTAGATGAGCTCTCTAGTCTGTTCTGACTGAGCATTGCCATGTCATTTTCCCAGACTAGAAATGCCACCTGTCTCCCTTTACTCCCTCCTGCTCTACCTCATCTAAAACAATGGAATCCCAGAACATTGAGCTGTCAGTCCTGCTCCTTCTGCAACCAACCTCTTACTGATGGCTACAATGTTATAATTCTACATGCTGATCCATGCCCTACGCTCAAACGCCTTTCTAACAATACTTGTGTTGAAATATTGCAGTTCAGGACACTAGTCGCACCATGCTCAACCTTTTGATTCCTGACTTTGTATGTAGAATTAACAACATCTTTCTCCACAACCACTCCACTACCTGTTCTGGTGCTCTGGTTCCCATAGCCTAGCAACTCCAGTTCAAACTCCCCCGTACAAAACTAGCAAACCTTCCTGCTAAGATATTAGTCCCTCTCCATTTAAGGTGTAAACCATCCCTTCTGTACGGGTCCCACCTTCCCAGGAAGAGAGCCAAATGATCCAATAATCTGAAGCCCTCGCTCCTGCACTATCTCCATAGCTACATGTTAAAATGTATGACCTTCCTATTTCTGTCCCCTCTAGCACATGGCACAGGTAGCAAACCTCAGTTCACAACCCTGGAAGTCCTGTCCTTTAACTTAGCACCTAACTCCCTTGATTCACTTTGCAGGTCCTCATCATGCCTCCTACCCATGTCATTGGTATGATATGGACCAGAGCCTCTGCCTGCTCACCCCCTCCCCTCACTTAAGAATGCTGTGGACTTGATCCGAGATGTCCCTAACCCTGGCACTGGGGTGGGAACATACCATCCATGAATCTCATGCTTGTCCACAGAACCTCTTTTCTGTTCCCCTAACCAACAAATCCCCTATTACTACGGCTCGCCTCTTCTCCTCTTTCTGTTCTGAGCCACAGAGTCAGATTTAGTGCCAGAGACTTTCCTTAGCGCTGTGACTTTCCTCTGCTTGGTCATAGCCCCCGACGGTATCCAAAGTGGTATACCTGTTGTTGAGGGGGATGGCCACAGGAGTACTCTATGCTGACTTTTTAACCCCTTTCACCTTCCTGTCACCCAGTTTCCTGCATCCTGCACCTTGAGTGTAACTACCTCTCTACATGTCCCATCTATCAACCCCTCAGCCGCCCGAATGATCCAGAGTTCATCCAGCTTCAGCTCCAACTCCTTAACATGGTCTGTTAGAAGCTGCAGCTGGACGCAGTTCTTGCAGGGGTAGTTGTCAGGGATACTGGAGTTCTCCCTGCCTTCCTACATCCCGCAGAAGGAGCATTCCACCATCCTGCCTGGCATCCCCACTGCTCTAAATGTGCAATAAGAAAGAAAGAATGAATAAATAACAAAAAAAATCTACCTATGGCCTATGCCTCTCCTCGCTGAAGCTTCGATGAGCCAAAGCCTCAAATTCCCACTCACACAATGGCTGCTCCGTGTAAATCTAGTTTCTGTTTATTGGACCTTGAAAGTGCCTAATTATGTGATATTTAATGTCTCCTCGGGTGCTGTGCTAACTGCCCCTGCTCGTATCTTTTAAACTCTCCTTCCCTCTACACATCCAATATCTCCTTAGGAACAGTGGCATGCAAAATGGAACTGGTGCAACTACTTGGGAAGTCGCTTTGCACACCTCTGTATCTATAGCACTGTGTGCTATTGTGTGTTGTTTATAAACAGAAGAATTCCATCAGATACTCCTTTCAACTTAATTCATACATACACACACACACCAATGCATGCCAAAAATTACCTCACAATCAAGTAGTTTTCTAACTAGTATGAGCATCGCTAATTCTGACAGGCAAACTGATTAAAAAAAGTTCCCTTTGGAAAACAATATGTCACTACAAGAAGTTAAATCTGTGTAGCAAAGACTTGCGTCAGCTGAGATTTTACAGATTTTACATCCCGCACTTGAAAAAAATGAAAATAAAACGTTGATAAATTGTGGACATTGATTGGACCCATGTTCCTCTTTCCTCGAACAGCAAAGGTACAGGCCCTTTGCCCCATCATGTCTGTGCTGAAGATGATGCCAAATTAAACCAAATCCTTTTCTGCTTGCACATGATCCCTATCCCTACATTCTCTGCATATAAATGTATCTGTCTGACAGCTTCTCAAAAGCCACTGCTTCCACTGCTACCTCTGGCAGCTCATTCCAGGCACCCATCACTCTCTGCTTTAGGACATGGGGTGGCATGGTCGCATAGTTGTTAGCACAATGCTTTATAGCACCGGCAGTAAGATTGGGTTTCGATTCCCACCACTGCCTGTAACCACATGGGTTTCCTCTAGGTGCTCTGGATTCTTTTCACATTCCAACGACATATGGTGAGCTCTAGTATGTTGGCACCAGAAGTGTGGCAGCACTTGCAGGAAGCCCTGCTCAATCCTTGCTGATTTGATTTGATGAAAAATGCGATTCACCGTATATTTGAATGTACTGTACATGTGAAAAATAAATCAAGTATTTTACCTTTAATCTTTAATCTGTGTTAAAAATATTTGCCTGACACCTTACCTTTAAATTTTTACCCTCTCACCTTATATGCACATCCTCTGGTGTTCGACATTCCTACTCTGGGAAAAAGATTCTGACTATCTACACAACTTAAGTTTGTCCAACCTCGCCTTACAGCTCATACCTTCTAATCCAGGCAGCATCTTGATACACCTCCTGTGCACCCTCTCCACATCCTTCCTGTAATGGGGCAACCAGAATTGTACAGTGGCCCAATTTTACATAGCTGCAAAATTCTGCACCACTGATCTTCAGAAGACTATTCCATCAAGGCTGATTTATTTTCCCTCTTAACCCCATTCTCCTGCTTCTCCCCGTAACTTTTGACAACATTATGAATCAAGAACCTATCAACCTCCGCTTTGAATATACCCAGTGACTTAGCCTCCACAGCTGCCTGATTCCATAAATTCCAGAGATTCACCACTCTCTAGCTAAAGATGCTTTAGAGCATATCTGTACATGTACATAGGGCTACATTAAACGATCCTCATATGTTAACCCTTTCATTCCCGGGATCATAGAGTCATAGAGCACTGCAGCACAAAAACAGGACTTTCTGCCCATCTCATCCGTGCCGACGTGTTCTTCTGCCTAGTGCCATCTACTGGCATCTGGACCATAGCCTTTCATACCCCTCTCATCCATGTACTTACGCAAACTTCTCTTAAATGTTGTAATTGAATCTGGAACCACCACTTCCACTGGCAGATCATTCCACACTTGAACCACCCTCTGAGTGAAGAAGCTCCCCCCAGATTCTCCTTAAATATTTCAGACAGTGGGTGGTGAATCTGTGGAATTTTTTGCCACAGACTGTTGTGAAAGCCAAGTTATAAGCTGTATTTGAGGCAGAGATTGATAGGTCCTTAATTGATTTGGGGTTACGGGTTATGGGGTGACGGTGGGTGAATGGGGTAGAGAAAAGTAATCACGACTGAATGGCAGGGCAGATTCAAAGGGCTGAATGGCCAAATTCTGCTCCAATATCTTATTGTCTAATCACTGCACCACCAAACCAGAATTTGTGCACCGTTATTCGCAGTCTTCAGGATATAAAAATCAACTTTATGCCAAGATTTGAAAGTGTGGATTTTTGCAGTGAAGCGTGGAGGCTGTACAGGGAGGACTTGCATAATATTTCAGGTAGGTTTGTCCCACTGAGACAGGGAAAAGATGGTGAAGGAACTATGGATGATAAAATAGTTGGAACATTTAGTCAAGAGTTAGAAGGAAGCATACTTAAGATTTAGCAATCTACTATCAGATAGGGATCTTAAGAGTTATAAAGTAACCAGAAAGGATTTTAAAAATGGACTTAGGAGAGCTAGAAAGGACATGATGAGGCTTTGGTGAGTAGGATTAAGGAAAACCTCAACGTGTTCTACACATATGTGAAGAAGAGGAGGATGACAAGAGTAGGGATAGACTGATCAGGGATAAAAGAGGAAATGTGTCTGGCCTTGGAGAAAGTAGGGGAGGTTCTTAATACTTTATTTCAATGCTTACCGGGGTGAGGAACCTTGACAAATGTAAGATCAGTGTATAACACACTCATGTATTGGAATATGCCAAGGTTAAGAAAGAAGCAATGTTGGAGTTTCTAAAATACTTTGAAACATATGAGGGGTATAGGTTGGGTGAAACTAGAACTAGAGGTCATAAGTTAATGGTGAAAGCTTACATATTTAAGGGGAACCTGAGGGGGAACTTCTGAGGGTGGTATGAGTGTGGAACGAGCTGCCACAGGAAGTGGTGGATACAGTTTGATTTGAACAATTACGAGAGGTTTGGATAAATACACAGATGGGAGGGGTATGGCAGGCTAAGGTACAGGTGCGGGTTGATGGGGCTAGGCAGAATTACAGTTCAGCACAGACTAGATGGGTCGAATGGCCTGTTTCTATGCTGTAGCTCTCTATAATTCTATAAACAAAAGAAAGAAAAGATTAAGTTTATTCTTCACATGTACATCGAAATGTACAGTGAAATGCATCATAAGAACATAAGAAATAGGAACAGGAGTAGGCCAAATGGCCCATCAAGCCTGCTCTGCCATTCAATAAGATCATGGCTGATCTGGCCATGGACTCATCTCCACCTACCTGTCTTTTCCCCATAACCCTTAATTCCTCTACTATGCAAAAATCTATCCAACCTTGTCTTAAATATATTTACTGAAGTAGCCTCCACTGCTCCATTGGGCAGAGAATTCCACAGATTCACCACTCTCTGGGAAAGGCAGTTCCTCCTCATCTCTATCCTAAATCTTCTCCCCTGAATCCTGAAGCTATGTCCCCTAGTTCTAGTCTCACCTATCAGTGGAAACAACTTTCCTGCCTCTGTCTTATCTATCCCTTTCATAATTGTACATGTTTCTATAAGATCTCCTCTCATTCTTCTGAATTCCAGCGAGTACAGTCCCAGGCGACTCAATCTCTCCTCATAGTCTAACTCTTTCATCTCTGGAATCAACCTAGTGAACCTCCCCTGCACCACCTCCAAAACCAGTTTATCCTTCCTCAAGTAAGGAGACCAGTACTGCACACAGTACTCCAGACACAGCCTCACTTTTACCCTCTCCAGTTGCAGCATAACCACCCTGCTCTTAAATTCAATCCCTCTAGCAATGAAGGCCAACATTCCATTTGCTTTCTTGATAGCCTGCTGCACCTGTAAACCAACCTTTTGTGATTCATGCACAACCACTCCCAAGTCCCTCTGCACAGAAGCACTTTGCAATTTTTTACCATTTAAATAATAATCTGCTCTTGCATTCTTCCTTCAAAAGTGTATGACCTCGCATTTACAAACATTGTACTCCATCTGCCAGACCCTTGCCCACTCACTTAACCTATCTATATCTCTCTGCAGACTCTCTGTATCTTCTGCACAACTTGCTTTCCCACTCAATTTAGTATGTTACGTACCCCGTAACTGGGTTGCCAAACCAGCAGAAATGGATCACTCAGTTGGAGTCTGCATTACTAGAACTAAGAAAGTTTTATTAAAGAAACAAGCAACACAGTAATCGAAAGGATAATAAATGCAACAGTTCAGCAATGATAAACACACATGTGCACAGAATTAAGATAACAGCATCAATCAAGCTCTATCGTTGTCTAGGGATAAATGACCATTTTCAAAGTGACACAAAGTTCAGTCCAATTTAGTAGTAAAGTTCGCAGTAATCGTTGCCATGGCGATGGACAATGTGGGGGGGAGAGAGAGAGAACGGGAACGACTGATCATTCAGAAATGGCTTCCACTCACAGACCGGCGATATGGCTCACAAGCAGCTTTTGGGCAGGTCCTTGGTGATGTCACCTGAGGTCACCGACTGTGACCCCTCCTCCAGATGCGGTCGATCCTCTGCAGTGAACTCGGCACCCAAGCACGGGCGGACACACACCGGGTTCCCGCTGATCGTACCTTTCCACCCTGTGCGTTTAAGGTCCGGTACGTCCCACCAACTCGTGAGAGGCGCACCGCTTCCAGGGTCTCGTTACCTCGGGTGTCGTGTGTGTCCTGCCTTAGCGAACCTGTCCCTTTTTATCCCCCTGCTGGGGTATCGCCTGTCCATCACTTCAACCAGTTCAGGGTTCAAAGGGGGAGCCGCTCCAGACAGCTCTCTCTCTCCCGTCCCTTCATTACACATCTCCAGATCGCCTGTCCATCACTTCAAACAGTTCAGGGTTCAAAGGGGGAGCCGATCTTGGCAATACCCAGACTGACGGCTCCTTCATTAACACCTCCACATGCTGCTTCATGTTCCTTATCTCTCCTTCCCCGCTGAGGACAGGTGGCAGATCACTGGCTGATGCCACTGGTGCTAGCCCAGGCCAGCAATCATCTTAATTTTATGTGTATTCTCGTCACAAGTATCATCAGCAAACTTAGGTACACTACACTCGGTCTACTCTTCCAGATTATTAATGTATATTGTGGGCCTAGCACCGATACCTGCGGCACATCGCTCACCACTGATTGCCATGAGTAACACTCATGTATCCTAACTCTCTGCTTTCTATTAGTTAACCAACGCTCTATTCATGCTAATATATCAGCCCCAACTCTAGGCATCCTTTTTCATCAACAAAATCCAAGAACGTGCTCGGGGCAGCCCACAAGTATTGCCACACTTCCAGTGCCAACAAAACATGCCCACACCTTACTAACTGTAACCCATATGTCTTTGAAATGTGGGACAAAACAAGAGCACCTGGAGGAAACCCATGTGGTCATAGGAAGAGCATATAAACTCCTTACAGACAGTGTCACGAATTGAGCCCCAATCTCTGATTGTTGGCACAGTGAGATAGATAAGACACCCGGGCCAGACATAATATACCCCATGATACCCTAGAATAAACAAGCAAGAACAACTTACTTAATAGATATAGCCATTCCAAACACACATAACATACAGAAATCAGTAAGTGGTAACCACTAGAAATACACTGAATTAAAAGAAGAAATTGAAAGTCTTTGGAACATGAACAGGGTATACATTGTCCCGATAGTAATATCTACAACTGGTATCATCCCAAAAGCACTAAACAATAGTTTTAAACAATTCAGCCTACACAGCAATACTTATGTAAATTTCCAGAAAGCTAAACACCACAATACTAAACACCTCTAGAATAGACCAAAAGTTCCTAGCAATTGAGAAATGCGTGTGTTTGGCTAAGCCTGTACCAAAGGTTTTAGCAGTTTGAGCTGAGAAAAAAAATTAATAATAAAGCATTGTTGAATTTATAGATACACTAAAACTGTCCACGGTACATACAAAGCCAGACTAAATAGATACATAAAATGCACCAGATGAAGAAAACAGAATTAACAATGCAGGGACAATGACAAAGGTTTACACAGTTGCTATAAATTACAATAAGGATATATATATACTAGTGCAAAAAGACAGCAAAATAGGGAGGTTGTGCTCATAAGTTCATGGACCCAAATCTGATGATCTGATGGCAGAGGGGAAGAAGCTGCTCCTGAGATGTTGTGTTTCTTCAGACTCCTGTACCTCTTCCCTGATAGTAGTAATGAGAATAGGGCATGTCCTGGATGGTGAAGATTTATACAACGGCATCGTGCCTTCCTAATTTTTATACATAATACCTTGGCTGATAACTGCAAGTATACCATATACTTGACCATCCTATCCATCAGTACTGCCACATTTAGGGAACTATGGACTTGCACCTCCACATCCTTCTGGAACCAGATCTGTGAGACAACTAGAATGGTGTCAGCCTAATCCCTCTCCCCTGTTGTGAGGGGCTTTATATATTGAGTCCACAGAGCCCTCATAGATAATGACTGATGCAGACATCTGCCTGGCAATTGATGTCACAATTGCCTGGAATATTATGATTGCTTTAATATCAAAAATCCTTCAGGCTTGATTTAGAATTATAGAGCCTATTATTAGTTCAAGATTCAGAAGGCTTTTCTGATTGCTGCTGTACAAGAGCTGGGAGGTTTGCCTGTTGATTCTCCTGTGAATTGAACTACTGTATGTCCTTGCTCTTTCAATCGCAGAATGACTGCAAGGCTTCTGTTTGTTATTAAGTAGTACATTACGCATGAATGTGCTAAATCTTACTTGCTAGTCTTCTCTATCCACTAACCACTGCCTGCCCACCAAACCATTTTATTTCCCATAAAACCACATATATTGGAAATGTCTGCAGATCCAACAGTAGCTGTGGAAGGAACTAGATAGATTCTGATTCAGATTTATGTTCATGAATGCATGAACACTGCCTCACTATTTTTTTGCACTACATATATATATATATTGGGGTGTAGTGGACAGTGAGGAAGGCTATCAAAGCTTGCAGTAGGGGATCTGCATCAGTTGAAAAAATGAGTTAAAAATAGCAGATGGAATTTAATGCAGACAGGTATGAGGTGTTGCACTTCAGAGGATGAATCAGGGTACAAATTACATGGTGAGTGATAGGGCACTGAGGCGTGTGTTAGGATAGAGGGAATATAGATCCGTAATTCCTTAAAAGTGGTGGCACAGAGAGATAGGATCATAAAGAGAGCTTTCGGCACATTGTCTTTCATAAATTGAAGTACTGAGTACAGGAGTAGGGATGTTATGTTGAAGTTGCATAAGACGGTGAGGCTTAATTTTGAGTATAGTCTGCAGTTCTGGTCACCTGCCTACTGGAAAAGTATCAGTATGATTGAAAGGCTGCAGAGAAAATTTACAAAGATGTTGCCAGGACTTGAGGTCCTAAATTATAGGGAAAGGTTGAAAATGTTAGGACTTTATTTACTGGAATGTAGGAGATTTGATAGAGGGATACAAAATTATGAAAGGCATAGATAGTATAAATGCAAGCAGGTTTTTTTCCACTGAGGTTGGATGAGGTGAACTAGAGGTCATGGGTTAAGGATTAAAGGTGAAATATTTAAAGGGAACATGAGGGGGAATTTCTTTACTCGGAGAGTGGTGAGAGTGTGGAACGAGCTGTCAGCATTAGTGGAGTGTGGGGTTGATTTCAACATTTAAGGGAAATTTGGATAGGTACAGATGGGAGGAGTATGTGGGCTTTGTTCTGGGTGGGACTAGACAGATCAATAGTTTGACATGGAATAGGATGACTGAAGAGCCAGTTTCTGCACTCTCTCTTTCTCTTTATGTATTGCACTGTACTGATGCCACAAAAGAACAAATTTTGTAATGTTTGGCAGTGATGGTAATTCTACTGCCATTACACCGCTGGCATTTAGGGCAGCAATGAAGTTCCTTCACCTCTGGCAGTGTTCAGGGCTTCCTTCACCATGTCAGTAGCTCGGTTTCACTGATGTCTGTCATGCAAGTCCCGGGTGAAAACTCAGGAATACAGTCACACACAGATGTAGAAGAGTTCTTCATTGCTGTTTCCATAACAGCTTTGTTTCACCAGTCAGGGTTGTTGGCCCTGAGCTGAACCCCCCGAACCTGGACCACTCTTAATCTGGCCTCTACCCATTGAACATGGGTGACCCAACAAGAGCCAAAGCATGAAGCCCTGACTCCAGTCAACATACTGTAGCTCTCTGGGTCATTGAGGCACGAAAGCCTTCAAACCCTGAGACAAGGTTGTGATCCTCTTGGAGGAGTGATAATGAACCTGATTCTTACTCTGATTTACTGGTCTGATGATGTATTGTTACGCTGCAGTTATAGAGGATGTTGGTACGGCTGCATTTGGAGCATGGTGTTCAGTTTTGGTCACCCTGTGATAGGAAAGACATTGTTAAAGACATTGAAAGACAGTGTTATGTGTTCTACTGAAACGTGGCTGCACGTGGACATACCTGACCAAAACTTCTCCATGGAGAGCTTCCAGACCGTTCGGGCTGACCGGAAGTGCACTGAGAGCAGTAAGCGTAAAGAAGTGGGGGGGCTTGCTGTTCTGGTTAACAACGGATGGTGCAATCCTGGTCATATTACGATCAAGGAACGTGTTTGTAGCCCGGATATTGAACTTTTTGCTGTTGGACTCAGGCCATATTTCACCGAGATACAACACTGGGCGTCATGGGAGGTTGTTCCTGCCTGTGTCCATCGAACTTTGCAGCTCCTCCCGTGGAGGGTCAGACACCCTGAGCCAATAGGCTGGTCCTGGACTTATTTTCACCTGGCATAGTTTGCATATTGTTGTTTGATTGTTTGTGGTTTTTGTATTGCTATATTTATGCTCTACTCTTGGTTGGTGCAGCTGTGACGAAACCCAATTTCCTTCGAGATCAATAAAGTATGTCTATGTCTATGTCCATGTTAAACTGGAGAAAGTGCAGAGAAGATTTACAAGGGACTGTGTTAGAGGGAGAGATTGGGCAGGCTAGCACTCTGTTCCCTGGAATGTAGCGTATCGTGGGGTGACCTTACAGAGCTGTATATAAAATCATAAGGGGTATACAGTAGATAGAGTGAATACATGTAGATAGGAGGTGCACAGATAGGGAACACATAGATAGGAGGCAGCACGGTAGTGTAGTGACTTGCATAACAATTTACAGCACTAGCAATCAGGGTTCAATTCCAGCCACTGTCTCTATGGAGTTTGCATGTCCAGTTTCCTCCCACATTCCAGAGACATACAGTTAGGGTGAGCAGGTTGTGGCCATGCTTTGTTGTCGCCAGAAGCACGATGACACTGCAAGCTGCTCCCAGCATATCCTTGGACTGCACTGGTCATCACCGCAAACCAAGCTTTCCACTGTATGTTTCGATGTACATGTAACAAATAAATCTAATCTAATCTTTAAAAGTTCCCTCCCCCACCCCCGAGGAAGGGGAACTAAAAATATGAGGGCATAGGTTTAAGGTGAGAGGTGAAAGATTTAAAAGGGACCTGAGGGGTAACTTCTTCATGGTGGTGGGTATACAGCGTGACCTGCCAGAGGTGGTGGGTATACGACCTGCCAAAGGATGTGGTTGAGACAGGTACATTAATAACATTTTAAAAACATATGAACGGGCACATGGATAGGAGAGGTTTAGAGGGATATGGGCCAAATGTGAGCAAATGAAGTTAACTTGGGATTAGCGCTATGGTCAACATGGATAAGTTGGGCAGGGCAATGTTGCAGCTCTATAAGACCCTGGTTCAGACCACACTTGGAATATTGTGTTCAGTTCTGGTTGCCTTATTATAGGAAGGATATGGAAGCATTAGAGAAGATGCAGAGGATATTTATCAGGATGTTGCCTGGACTACAGGGCATGTCTTATGAAGATATGTTAAGCTTTTCTCTTTGGAGTGAAGGAGGATGAGAGGAGACTTGATAGAGGTGTACCAGATGCTAACAGGCATAGAGTGGACAGCCAGAAATTTTTTCGTGGGTGGAAATAACTACAGTAATACAAAGAGGGAGGGGGCATCATTTTAAGGTGATTGAGGAAAATATAAGTGGTATGTCAGGGGGAAGTTCTTCACACAGCAAGTGTGTGCAATGCCCTGCCAGGTTGGGAGGGGGTGACAGAGGCAGATATAGTAGGAACATTTAACAGACTTTTAGATAAGCACACATGAATGATAGAAAAATGGAAGTCTACTATATGTGGGAGGGAAGGGTTAAATTAATCTGGGAGTAGTCTTAAAGGTCAGCACAACATTGTGAGCCAAAGGGCTTGTACTGTGCTGTAGTGTTCCATGTTCTATGTATTATAAATATAAGAGATTCTGTAATCCTGAGTAACACATACAAAATTCTGGAGGAACTCAGCAGGTCAGGCAGCATCTTTGGAAAGGAATAAACGGATGATGTTTGGACTAAGACCCTTCGTCATCTGTTTCCATGTTGTATCACTCTATGACTCCCTCATACTGGGAATAAATGTGAAGAATCAGTGCAGTCTGCAGCGATCTGAGGAACCTGCTACAACCTTAAATTCAGAAAGATTGTTAAAATATCATGGATGCAGTGTTGTCTGGGACAGTTCACATATAGGAAACAAGAAGTTCCCACGAACACTGTGTATGAGCCTAATATTCCAAATACACTCAGTGGCTACTTTATTAGGTACTTCCTATACCTAAAAAGTGGCAAATCAGTGTATGTTTGTGGTCTTCTGCTGCTCTAACCCATCCACTTCAAGGTTCGACGTGCTGTGTACTTAGAGATGCTGTTCTGAACACAAGTGTTGTAGTGCGTGATGATTTGAGTCACTGTCACTTTTCTGTGAACTTGAACCAGTCTGGCCATTCTCCTCTGAATTCTCTCATTAACAAATACATTCCACCCATAGAACTTCCACTCACTGGGTTTTTTTTTTGGTTTATCACACCATTCCCTGTAATCTCTAGAAACCGTTGTGCATTAAAATCCCTGGAGATCAGCAGTTTCTAAGATGCTCAAACCACCCTGACCAGCACCAACCATCATTTCACAGTCAAAGTCACTTCTTCCCCCTTCTGATGTTTGGTCTGAGAAACAACTGAACCTGTGGAGCATGCCTGCTTGCTTTTATGCATTGAGTTGCTGCCACATGAAAGGCTGTTTAGGTATTTGCATTAATGACCAAATGTACAGGTGTACCTAATAAAGTGACCACTGAGTGTATTTTTGCTTGTTTAACTGGAGTGTGGGTGAATAGAAAATTGATTTGGCGAGTTTGTTATTTTTTATGCCACAGCAATGTTAATTTGAAATATTGAATGTTTTCAGGAGAATAGATAATCAGGACTTCAGCTGGAAAAGAATGAAGTGGCAAAAGATCAATTCAGTTTCTCTCACTATGGTTTAAGGTCTGGCCAGAATAGAAAGTAGATAAATAACGACAGACTTGTGTCTCTTTATGCACTCGAGGTCGAAAGATTTTTTGATTGGAAATCACTAATTAGCTTATTATTGCCACATGTATCGTTGTACAGAGAGATGGGTTTGTTTTGCATGCCACTATACAGATCATTTCATTACAACAGTGCACTGAAGTAGTACAACAGAAAATGATACCAGAATGCAGAATATAATGTTATCGTTACAAAGGGGGTGCAGTGCAGGCAGACAATAAGGTGCAAGGACATAAGGAGGTAGATTGTGAGGTCAAGAATATATCTTATTGTACTAGGACACCATTCAATAATCCTATAACAGCAGGACAGAGATTAAAGAGATTACCCTTATTTGTCACATGTACATCAAAACATCGAAATGCGTCATTTGCGTTGGCAATCAACACAGTACAAGGATGTGCTGGGGCAGTCGTTAAATGTCTATGCTTCCGGCGCCAACTTAATTAATTAATTAATTAATTACTAATTTATTAATTACAGCATTTGCAGGTAGATTAATAAAATACAAGATATCCACAAAGGGAGATCAAGAAATAAATTGGTAAATTGGTTAATTATTGTAACATGCACCAAGGTACAGCGGAAAAACCTGTTTTGCAGTTCACTTCAGTGCAGTGTAACTATTAATATGAAGCAAAAGACGTGCTGTAGGAATTCAGCAGGTCAGGCAGCATCTGTGGAGGGAAATACTTAATTTTTCAGCTCTCTTGTATCTCCAATGTGCCTTAGAAGAAATATATTATATCGTTAAGGCCTTGTACCTCATTGTCTGCCTGCATGCACCTTTTAACACTTTATTCTGTATTCTGTTACTGTTTACCTTTGTACTATCTCAATGCACTGATGTGATGAAATAATCTGTATGAAATATTTGATCTCCTTCAGCAACAATCCTAGAAGACCGAAGAAGGAAACTGGGAGTTCAAGTGGTATTTGGTCCTGCAGGTGTAGGAACCATTGTGTAGGAACTTGTGCCTTCTGAATCCCAGGAGATCTGCTAACTCTCATGGATCTAGTGCTCCCTCTCATGTTGGCTGGTAGTACGAGGTTAGGGTACAGGAGGGGAGAGAATTGGATCACAATAATAGGTGCAATAAACCATCTGCTGGAGGAACTCAGTAGGTCTAGCAGCATCTGTCAGGGTGGGTGGGGGGGAGGAATTTGCTATAAGGCTATTGAATGGTTCCCTAGTACAATAAGATGGACACTTGACTTCACAGTGTACTTTGTTATGGCCTTGCACCTTATTGTCTGCCTGCACTGCACTTTGTCTGTAACTGTTACATTTTATTCTGCATTCTGTTATTGCTTTACTTTGTTCTACCTCAAAGCACTGTGTAATAATATGACTGTAAGAATAGTATGCAAGATATGCTGTTCACTGTGCCTAGGTGGAGTAGCATAGCGGATAGCGTACCACTATTACAGTGCCAGTGACCCAGGTTCAATTCCTGCCACTGTCTGTAAAGGGTCTGTATGTTCTCCCTGTGACTCTGTGCGTTTCCTCTTGGTGCTCCAGTTTCCTTCCAAAGACATACAGGTTAGCAGGTTAATTTGTCACATGGGTGTAATTGGGTGGTGTGGACTCAAAGGGACGGTCACTGTGCTCTATCTCTAAATAAAATAATAGAAATTCATAACCAATTCATTTGCCCGGAGGTTGCTTGCAAGTCCAGGAGTTGAAGCCCAATGGCCAAAGCCTTGAGACTGGAGGCTTTACTAGAGTTGGATGACCTGGCGTGTATGTGCGTGGGTGGCGGGGGGGCTGCAAGGGAGGAAAGGGGTTTGCTTTGCCTTTGTTGTTTTGTTGCTAGTTGTGTTCTGCCGAACACTGTGGGCGTGTTACATTGACACCGAAATGTGTGGCGACACTTGCGGGCTGCCCCCAGCACATCCCCGGTTGTGTTGGTTGTTAAAACAAATGACACACTGTATTGTATGTGATAAATAAATCTGAATATGAATCTGCTCTGAATCTAACCAATTTCTTCTACAGGTACAGCCTGATCTGCAGGCATTTCCAACATTTGTTGCTTTATAGCAAATAAAATGTGTTGGTGGGCAGGCAATGGATAGGCAAGACTGGCAAGTAGGATTTAGCATGTTCATGCATAATGTACTAGGAACAAACAGAGGCCTTGCACACAGTTTGTGACTGAAACAAGAAGAATGTAGTTCGGGTCCCAGGGGAATCAACAGGTAAACCACCTGGCTCTTGTACAACAGCAATCAGAAAAGCTTTCTGAATCTTGAACTTCAAAGCCTAAATCGAAAACCTTGTGGAGATGAAATGCTCAGTAAACTGAATCAGAATCAGGCTTACTAGCACTGACGTATGTTGCGAAATTTGTTGTTTTGCAGCAGCAGTATATTATAAATTACAATAACAATTAAATAAAGTGTACTATAATTTACAATAGGAAAAAAAAATATATATACACACACATATATATATTTCTTACATACTTATACTTTACTTTATTGTCGCCAAACAATTGATACTAGAGCGTACAATCATCACAGCGATATTTGATTCTGTGCTTCGCGCTCCCTGGAGTACAAATCGATAGTAAATAGTAAAAATCTAAATTATAAATCATAAACAGAAAATAGAAAAGGGAACGTAAGGTAGTGCAAAAAACCAAGAGGCAGGTCCGGATATTTGGAGGGTACAGCCCAGATCTGGGTCAGGATCCGTTCAGCAGTCTTATCACAGCTGGAAAGAAGCTGTTCCCAAATCTGACCATATGAGTCTTCAAGCTCCTGAGCCTTCTCCCGGCAGGAAGAGGGACTTAAAGTGCGTTGGCTGGGTGGGTCGTGAACTTGATTATCCTGGCAGTACTGCTCCGACAGTGTGCGGTGTAAAAGAAGTCCAAGGATGGAAGATTGGTTTGTGTGATGTGCTGGGCTGTGTTCACGATCTTCTGCAGCTCCTTCTGGTCTTGGACAGGACAACTTCCATACCAGGTTGTGATGCACCCTAGAAGAATGCTTTCTACAGTGCATCTATAAAAATTGGTGAGGGTTTTAGGGGTAACCACAAAATAATCTGCAGATGCTGTTGTCAAAGGAACACTCACAATGTGCTGGAGGAACTCAGCAGGTCAGTCAGCATCAGTTGAAAAGATTAGTCGATGTTTCGGGCGGAAACCCTTCGTCAGGACTGAAGGAAGAACTTTGGGGAGGGTTTGAAGAATGCTGGTAGTTGAAAAAAACAGTAACTTGAAAGACAAAGGGGTGGGGGAGGGGAAGCAGGGAGGTGATTGGCAGGAGAACAATGCACAGTAGTAGAAGGAGGCGGAACTATGAGGGAGGTGATGTGAAATAGGGATAGAGGAAGGGAGGGGGAGGGAATTACCGGAAGTTGGAGAATTCTATGTTCATACCAAGGGGCTGGAGACTATCTAGACGGTATATGAGGTGTTGCTCCTCCAACCTGAGTTTAGCCTCATCATGGCAGTAGAGGAGGCCATGTATGGACATAGCACAGGCCAAATTTCTTTAGCTTTCTCAGGAAGTAAAGGTGCTGGTGGGCCTTCTTGGCAGTGGACTCTGCTTGGTTGGACCAAGTCAGGTCATTTGTGATATTGACCCCAAGGAACTTAAAGCTTTTGACCTGTTCCACTTGCACACCACCGATGTAAATGGGGTCGTGCGGTCCGCTACTCCTTCTGAAGTCAACAACCAATTCCTTCGTCTTGCTGACGTTGAGAGATAGGTTATTGTCTTCGCACCATGCCACCAGCATGGTGTTTATTATGATATAAACAAATTAAATAAGTAGTGCAAAAAGAGAGCAAAATGGTGATGTAGTGTTCATGGGTTCATTGTCCATTTGGAAATCTGATGGTGGAGTAAAAGAAGCTGTTCATTATGTGTGTACCTTCAGGCTCTCGTACCTCCTCTCTTATGGTAGTAATGAGAGAGAACACACATGTCCTGGGTGGTGGTAGTCCTTAATGATTGATGCTGCTATTTTGAGGCATTGCCTTTAGAAGATGTCCTCGATGATTCCCTTCGGAACTATATGCAAAGAGTCGCCTTTTACTGGCGCTATCTTGGAACTTCGTCCAACTGCTGTAACTATAAAGATACAGTGTCAGTAAAATTGGTCCATTTGTTGAAATGATTAAAAAGACTCAGAAGCCTTTCTAAATCATTTGGTTTTATGAGGTCGGGACACCCCATAGGACTTTACATCCTTCATAGTTACAGTTGTGATGAGGGAAATGCAGTAGTTAATACATGCACATAAAGCTTTTAAGGTCAAAGGCAACACCATGGCACAGTTGGTAGAGCTGCTACCTCACAGCACCAGAGACCAGGATTTGATGCTAACTCCCCCATTATTGGAGACATCTCCTCAACGTCCACTCTATCTAGTCCTTTCAATATTCAATAGGTTTCAATGAGATCACCCTCACTCTTCTAAACTCCAGCAAATACATGCCCACAGTGATCAAATGCTCCTCCCTTTCATTTCTGGGATCATTCTTGAGAATCTCCTCTGGACCCTCTTCAATGTCAGCACATCCTTTCTTAGACAAGGACCCCAAAACTGCCCAACATACTTCAAATGCAGTCTGACTAATGCCTTATAATTCCCATAGCATTATATTCTAGTCATTATATTCTTGCTTTTATATTCTAGACATCTTAACATTGCATTTGCCTTCCTAACTACTGACTCAATCTGCAAGTTTATCTTGAGGGAACCCTGTACCACCAACTTTTGAATTTGCTTCCCGTTTAGAAAATAGTCTATTCCTCTACCAAAGTGCATGACCATAAACTTCACGAGGAAATCTGCAGATGCTGGAAATTCAAGCAACACACATCAAAGTTGCTGGTGAACGCAGCCGGGTAGGGTCTTGGCCCGAAACGTCGACTGTACCTCTTCCTAGAGATGCTGCCTGGCCTGCTGCGTTCACCAGCGACTTTGATGTGTGTTGCGTGACCATAAACTTACCTACATCTGTCAATCAGCAATGCAGTGATGAGTCAATATAACCTCTCCTACTGAGGAGACAAATTTATTGTCATGTACACAAATACAGTGAGGTGCTGGTGAAATAGAAAACTTGTTTGCAGCAGCATCACAGGCACATAGTCACATCAATACACAGTACACAAATTATATCAGTGAAGAGTCAAAAGACTGTGCAAAAGCAAGATGATAGTGGGGGGGAAACAACAACAAATGCATGGTAGCACAAAGAGAAGTCTGTAGAGTTCTGTTGCTGAGGTAAGGTTAGAGTTATGCAGGTCAGTTCAAGAACCTGATGGTTGTAAAAGAATGGAATGAGAATAACTACTGTCACAAGATCGGCAAGTGGACTACTGCATCATCAAAAAGCACGGATTAACTTTATTCACCATATACATTCATATAGGAATTTGCTGTGGTGTGTTCGCGTGACGTGCAACAAAACATTCAACAATGATAAAGATCAAAGAATTACATAAAATAATATTAGAGGGTAAAGGACAGATTTGGGATAAAATATGTATAAGTACACAGATACTTACAATGTAAACAGCGTTATAAACAGTTTAAACTGTTTATAGTGCAGAGCAGTGACTGAGGTAATAGATTGAGGGGGTTGGGGGAGGTAACCACTCTTTAGAATGCTGTTTATATTGTAAATACATGCTGGTATTTATTTATTTATGGACTTTTTCTATATCCATCTTTAAGCTCTCATTGTACTAGCTTATTTTATATAATATTTATAATTCTTTATTTTTATATGTTTTTATTCTTTATAATTGTTGACTGTTGTTTCTGTTTGTTGCATGTTGTGCCCTGACCAACACACCTGTAGAAAACTCCTCATACATGTAAATGTACATGGTGAATAAAATTCAGCCTTAAGTCTTTGAACATTTGTTAATCAAAACAATGCATTTCACTCAATGCTTTGATGTACACATGACAAAAAACTTGAACCTTAAATCTTGAATCTTGAAACAGAATCAGCTGAATTTCAATGGAATATGGGAACTAGGGAGTTAAACAGAGCACTGGAACCATAATAACCAGAGGGTTATTTCTTCAGCGGTTTGATCGGGGCATGACTGCGCAAGTGCGTGGATGTCAGCCAGGTAGAACAGTGAGAAGAGTTTAAAAGGAGACTGTTTATGGAGTGGGTGTCAGAGGAGTGGGCGACGGAGTAGAGAGACTTTGGCTCAACGGGGCTTCGGGGATAATGGGTCAAGGCGAGGTAGGTTATCTGTGTAGAAAACAGACAGGAAGTATGTGTGTGAGGCCGGTGCTCTGTGCTCGGTATCAGATGTGGGAAGTCCCGGAGACTCCCAGCCTCCCAGATAACCACATCTGCGCCAGGTACGTCGAGCTGCAGCTCCTTAGGGACCACGTTAGGGAACTGGAGATGCAGCTCGATGATCTTCATCTGGTCAGGGAAAGTGAGGAGGTGATAGAGCGGAGCTATAGGCAGGTAGCCACACTGGGACCTCACGAGACAGATAAGTGGGTAACAGTCTGGAGAGGAAAAGGCAAAAGGCAGATGCTAGAGAGTACCCCTGTGGCTGTCCCCCTTAACAATAAGTGTTGTTGGAGGGGACAGCCTACCTGGGGGAAGCAACTGTGGCCGCGCCTCTGGCACAGAGTCTGGCCCTGTGGCTCAGAAGGGTAGGGAAAGGAAAAGGATGGCAGCAGTAATAGGGGACTCTATAGTTAAGGGGTCAGACAGGCGATTCTGTGGACGCAGGAAAGAAACACAGATGGTAGTTTGCCTCTCAGGTCCCAGGGTCCAGGATGTTTCTGATCGCATCCACGGTATCCTGAAGTGGGAAGGAGAACAGCTAGAGGTCGTGGGACATATTGGTACCAACGACACAGGCAGGAAAAAGGAGGAAGTCCTGAAAACAAACTACAGGGAGTTAGGAAGGAAGTTGAGAACCAGGACTACAAAGGTAGTCATCTCGGGATTACTGCCTGTGCCATGTGACAGTGAGTATAGGAACAGAATGAGGTGGAGGATAAATATGTGGCTGAGGGATTGGAGCAGGGGGCAGGGATTCAGATTTCTGGATCATTGGGACTTCTTTTGGGGCAGGTATGACCTGTACAAAAAGGATGGGTTGCACTTGAATCCCAGGGGGACAAATATCCTGGCTGGGAAGTTTGCTAAGGCTAATGGGGAGAGTTTAAACTAGAATTTCCTGGCGTGGGAACCGAACTGAAGAGACAGAGGAAGAGGCGGTTGGCTCACAAATAGAGAAAGCTTGGAGACAGCGCGAGATGGAGGCTAGGCAGGTGATAGAGAAGGGATGCGCTCAGACCGATAATTTGAGATGTGTCTATTTAATGCAAGGAGTATTATGAACAAAGCAGATGAGTTTAGAGGTGGGCCAGTACTTGGAGCTATGATGGCTCGGGGCAGGAATGGTTACTTTGAATGCCAGGTTTTAGATGTTTCAGAAAGGACAGGGAGGGAGGCAAAAGAGGTGGAGGCATAGCACTGTTGATCAGAGAGAGTGTCACGGTTGCAGAAAAGGAGGAAGATAGAGGGATTGTCTACAGAGTCTTTGTGGGTGGAAGTTAGGAACAGGAAGGGGTCAATAACTCTACTGGGTGTTTTTTCTAGACCACTCAATAGTAACAGGGATATCGAGGAGCAGATAGGGAGACAGATTCTGCAAAGGTGTAATAATAACAGGGTTGTTGTGGTGGGAGATTTTAATTTCCCAAATATTGATTGGCATCTCCCTAGAGCGAGGGGTTTGGATGGGGTGGAGTTTGCTAGGTGTGTTCAGGAAGATTTCTTGACACAATATGTAGATAAGAGGAGAGGCTGTACTTGATCTGGTATTGGGAAATGAACCTGGTCAGGTGACAGATCTCTCAGTGGGAGAGCATTTTGGAGATAGTGATCACAATTCTATCTCCTTTACCATAGCATTGGAAAGGGATAGGAACAGACAAGTTAGGAAAGCGTTTAATTGGAGAAGGGGAAATGTGAGGCTATCAGGCAAGAACTTGGAAGCATAAACTGGAAACAGATGTTCTCAGGGAAACATATGGAAGAAATGTGGCAAATGTTCAGGAGATACTTGTGTGGAGTTCTGCATAGATACGTTCCAATGAGACAGAAAGGATGGTAGGGTACAGGAAGTGTGGTGTACAAAGGCTGTTGTAAATCTAGTCAAAAAGAAAAGAAGAGCTTACGAAAGGTTCAAAAAACTAGGTAATGATAGAGATCTAGAAGATTATAAGACTAGCAGGAAGGAGCTTAAGAATGAAATTAGGACAGCCAGAAGGGGTCATGAGAAGGCCTTGGCGGACAGGATTAAAGAAAACCCCAAGGCATTCTGCAAGCATGTGAAGAGCAAGAGGATAAGACGTGAGAGAATAGGAGCAATCAAGTGTGACAGTGGAAAAGTGTGTATGGAACCAGAGGAGATAGCAGAGGATCCGCAGAGGTACTTAATGAATACTTTGCTTCAGTATTCACTACGGAAAAGGATCTTGGTGATTGTAGGGATGACTTATAGCATACTGAAAAGCTTGAGCATGTAGATATTAAGGATGAGGGTGTGCTGGAGCTTTTGGAAAGCGTCAAGTTGGATAAGTCACCAGGACTGGATGAGATGTACCCCAGGCTACCATAGGAGGTGAGGGAGGAGATTGCTGAGCCTCTGACGATGATCTTTGCATCATCAATGGGGACAGGGGAGGTTCCGGAGGATTGGAGGGTTGCGGATGTTGTTCCCTTATTAAAGAAAGGGAGTAGAGATAGCCTAGGAAATTATAGACCAATGAGTCCTACTTCAGTGGTTGGTAAGTAGTTCTGGGATCTCTTTTCTTTGTGACTTTTTAAATGACCTGGATGAGGAAGTGGAGGGATGGGTTAGTAAATTTGCTGATGACACAAAGATTGGGGTGTTGTGGATAGTGTGGAGGGCTGTCAGAGGATACAGTGGGACATTGATAGGATGCAAAACTGGGCTGAGAAGTGGCAGATGGAGTTCAACCCAGATAAGTGTGAGGTGGTTC